>NC_092821.1:47890569-48233069 GCF_023375885.2 Dermacentor andersoni
TGTAATGAACGAGAAGAAAGGGGGTTAACCGAGGGGCCCGATATTTATTAGTCGTATTATAAGAAGCAAACAAACACTGACACCAAAGGAGAACATACCGCGAAGGTTGTGGGTTCGGTTCCTACCTGAGGCAAGTTGTTTTTTTATCCACTTTAATTTCCATTAATTTCTCGTTTCGTTATTTCATTTATTAAACACGAGTAATTTCCCCTATGTTCTCCTTTGGTGTCAGTGTTTGTGAGTTTCTTATGATACGACTAATAAAAATCGGGCCCCTCGGTTAACCCCCTTTCTTCACGTTGTCTCTATGTGTTTCAGGTATGTTATTACACATTCATTTAATAGACAACAGAAAACAACAGCCTAGCTAATATTTTCCGAGTTCGCCTGCAGCGGCGCTCTAATTTAGCTCACAGCTTTCACACGCTACCTCATTAAAGAACTCGAAATTGCGCGCGTTCATTCATCTCTGTCAAGAAGCGGGTTCGTGAAAGCTTCCGGGTCTCTGGGAAACTACCTAATGCACGTGAAATTAAAAGGCGTCGACGGAACATCCGTGTTATCGCCATCCCGGGCTTCGGTTTAATAACTTCTGGGATAGCGCATGTGCAGGAATACCTTCCATCTGACACAAACTGCATGGCTCCTGTACATGGAGAAAATTTATAACTGGTATCCTCCGGGCATTCTTTATGTGAGGTGTTCTTTCTTTTTTTGTACGTGTTAGAATGGAGGATAACTATTTAGAATTGCCTACGATAGACCGCACACTTCCGCTCTGTCAGCTGGAATAATCGAAGCAGCGCACGTTGCGAGTACGGTAAAGAAATGATTTGACATAATAAACGAAATCTTAATGATTACCTGTCTAGTTAATTATTTTGAGGCCGATATTCCAGATGACGAATTGTAGGTAGTTATATCGCAAGCCGTATTGAATTTTAACAAATTTGCAGGATCCAAAGAAAGAAAAATATTGGGAAACACGTTTCTGAAGTGTGTAGGGATTCGCATTTGTGTTTCATCTATTTTCGGGGTTCAATATATGAAATGGCGTGTTGTAAATACAAGGTGAACAAAAACCTGTATGTTTTTCCCAAGTATGACAACGCTTACCTTTTGATACTTCTGCTAGATTGAAATTCATTCCTACTCCGCGTACTGCAAACTGCCAGGTCAAAATTGTGAAATCGCAATATTTGTTCTAAATAGCAGATAAATATGTAAACAAAAATCGAAGAGGCAGAGACACGTTCGAGAGGACAAGGCATGCGGTGTTTTTCCAACTGAATTTATGGCACTCGCAATCAACCCTGCACCGAGGTCCCCATAAAGTGTTTTACTCTCCCTCTCTCATATTCATTTTAAATTCAAGCGATCAAGCGACATTGTACGCACACCAATAGACTTTCACACTACGGGAAGTCCTCTAGCCGTGACCAGAGTGTAGACGCGAAAGAATATTATTTTGTGAAGTGAATTGAGGGCAAGCTGACAAATTGTGGTGCGAGTTTCTAACATTTTATCGTTTTGTTGCATTTGGAAATTACCTTCCACGGGGTGGGGGCAGGGGGGTAATACAGGGCTCCGCCGCTGATGTACGCGGCGTGGCAGTGCATCTCAGCCCGGTCCCAGAGTGCATCCCGCAAGAGCAAGCTGGTTCTAACACCACCTCAGGTGCCGGCGGGGTTAAAAACGTTTGCTCTAATTGCAGAGCTAATTGCAAAGTGTGCCAGGAAATTTACTCAAGGCTTGCTAAGGTGTAAAAGTAAAAGCGCCCGAATGAAATTCGTTAATAAAGACCTTCCCGCACCGTGCAGTCACTTCAAAGCAAGCTTGAGGGACTTGTTCCGTCTTCGCCATCATCGTCGATTGAGGCAGAACACGTGGCAGGCTCCTATCTTGCATCGATCGCCGCATAGGTGCGGAAATACCCACCCATTGGGGAAACGACTTTAGGGAATGCCACGCATAAATAAGCACAATCGCCAACAGGCACCAAGAACCACTTCGAGGGCACTGCGAAGGCATAAGAAAGAAGGCGCCTCAACCGGTACTCTTGCTTTTATTAATCAACCGATCAATAAATAAATAAATAAATAAATAAATTAATTAATTAATAATTACTTAACTAATTAATCAATCACTAATTTATTTAGTGTTTAATTTATTTACTTATTTATTTATTTATTTATTTATTTATTATCATACCCTCAGGGCCCAATGGGCATTACAGAGGAGGTGGGTACATGGTTTACAAACAAAAAGCATTCAAGCGTATAACACAAGGACAAGATAAACAGACAGTAAGAGCAGCAAAATAAAAGGAAAAGAAAACCAACAAAATTGCGGTCATTCTGTTATTCTCTTTTACACGGTAGTATACATAGAAAATGTTTCAAAAGCGACAATAGATGTTTCCTTGTTCTGCCGTCCTCCGAAATGTGTGTTGATGGTGCGCTGAAAAATGTGTGTTCATGTCATTGGCGCTTGCCGGCGATGTCGAGTCGAATCGCGGTCTCGCAACCGTCGAGGACAAACTGGGCGAGCTACTGAAGGGACAGAAGGCGCTCCGAGAAAATGCTAAGCACATCAAAGAAAGTCAAGACTCCGTTACCAAGAGAGTAGACATATAAACTCAAGAATGCCTGAATTATATAATACCGCAAAGGATAGGCCGGAAATGAAAGAGAGTCTTGACTAGCTTGAAGCTTTCAAATACTACTTGCCACTTAGAGCAGCTGAATACCGTCGACCTAGAAAACCGGCGTCGTCGAAATAATTTGCATGTATTCAAATTTCTTGAAAGTGACTTTGAAACTACGAGTGTACTGAAAAATAAAGTTTTGCATGAGTTATTTGATGAACGCCCGGGAGTGAAATTTAACACCACCGAAAAATTGCACGAACTTGGTAAACAGAGCATGAACAAGATCCGCCCAATTATAATGAGATTCTTTTATTTTAATGAAAAAATGAAGGTACTTATTAGCCGTAAGAAGCCCAAGGGCACCACAATTCGGTATAGAATGACTATTGGAAAACCACACGGGATAAGCGCGAAACTCTCTAGAGCAGTGCCAAAGCTGAAAAAGAAAGAAGTACAAAAGTGCGCCTGTCCCGTTATAATATTCCTATCGACAATGAAGCACTTACCTGCGATGACGAGAGAGAGTGGAGGCTCAAGCTTGATGCGAACGCTAGAGAAAATAATGAGTTCCCCGTGACAGTGCCGGTCGAAAGTCCAGGTTTCCACTTCAGTAAAATTAGACGCACGATAGCCTGGCCAACTAAACAGATGAACTCGAATAGCTGCTGATGCAGTATGACGCCGACATTGTAGTGGGGATGGACACTTGGCTGAGACCTGAAATAAATAATCCCTGCCTCTTACAGAATGATTCGCAGAGATCATGATGCACCTGGTGACTGTGGTGTAGCTGTCATTTATTAAGAATGAATTGAACTTGTCAGCATGAAAGATTGCGAGGAAACGAAGTATCTGCCGTAGAATAACATTAGTTGCTGCTTCTTTCGTAGTAGAAGCTATCTCCCAACACCCCCGTGGCATGTCTACAATTGAGTCGAGATTATATTTGTAATAATGTAAAGGCTAACACTGGCGTTTTATTTGCGAATGATTTCAACCTTCCTGGAATTAGATGGGATTTATGAGGTCCAGGCGGAACTGATGCGCAGCACTGAAAAACTACTTGTTCTTGCTTGGAATAATGACGAGTGTTTCTTTATTATTTTCACTGCATCGCTTGAGCTGCAAAGACTAAAAACTGACTGGTCAGGGGCGAATGTTGCAACAGTGCGCAAGTCCGGAGGCAAACACAGTGTTGAGAACCACAGACCTATTTAATTTACGTGCAGAAGCAGTACAACATTAGAACATATCCTTTTAAAAAGCTTATTAAATTACTTCGAGAGCTCAATTATTTAATATCCAAATCAGCACGGTTTTAGACGGAGGTTATCAATAGAGTCATAACTTAAAGAATCAGCTCATGCTTTCATGTAAACATAAAACGAGCGAAATAAAATAGATGCTGTTTACCCTGACATGGCTAGAGCATTCGGCATTGTTCCGCACACTGAACATCTAGGGAAGCTGATTGAGCTTGAAGTTAAAAATAGCGTAATAAGTAGGATTAACGCCGTTTGTTGAAACAAACGGTGCGAAGTCGGGAGCCTTACCTGTTTCTTCAGGTATTCCCCAAGGTTCGGTGCTCGGCACGATCCTGTTTCTATGCTATACAAATATATTGAAGATATGGTTCCCCCCATTACAACTGCACACTTATTCCAAGATGAATGCCTAATTCATTTTAAAATAAGCTGTCATGACGAGCAGATCGCACTAAATCCAACATTAAATATAGTGAATGATTCGTACAAGCTAAGTGAAAGATGAGAATTAACTAGAAGAATATATTATGTTCGGCTGACAAACAAAAAAAAATATCCCCTTTGATTGATACAGGAATGAAATTGATTTCAAACTTTCTGCCGATCCCAGCATAGTGCAGGTCGTTGAACTGTTAGGTATGGTAATGTGCAGTGATCATAGATTAGTGAGGTCCAGGTTTCACCTGGATTTGAAGAGAGAAAGAGTGAAATTAGTCCAGAAGAAACAGGCGAACTTAGACGTAGTAAGGATACAAGCGGACCAGTTCAGGCTGGTACTTGCAAACAAATACGCAGCCTTAGAACAGCGAGATGTAGATGATATAAAGGGAATGAATCAAAGCATAACTAGGCTGGCTTCCGAAGCGGAACTTGAAGTGGGAGGCATTGCACCGAGGCCACCAGTAGGGAAGCTCTCCCATGCAACGAATGACCTAATAAAGAAACGACAAAGGATGAAACAGTCCAACTCGAGAGAGCATACAGAATTCGCGGAATTGTCAAAACTAATCAACAAGGAGAAAATAAAGGATATTCGAAATTATAACGTAAGAAAGACTGAGGAAGCAGTAATAAATGAACGCAGGATGATATCAGTGAGAAGAAAACTTGGCATAGAAAAGGCCAAGATGTGCGCACTGAAAGATAAGCAGGGCATTATCAGCAATTTCGAAGATATAGTAAAAGCAGCGGAAGAATTCTGTGCTGACCTGTACAATATCCAGAGCAGCCAGGACACCTTCTTTGAAAGCAGTAATGAACAGCTTACAGAGGCTCCTTTTGTAACTTCCGATGAATTTAGAAGGGCCTTAGAAGACGTTAAACAAGGAAAGGGGGCAGGTGAAGGTAGAACGGTCGATTTAATCAAAGATGGAGGAGACATCATGGAGGCCCTTTATACAAAATATCTCGCGGCTTCAAGAGTCCCAGAGAACAAGAATGCCAACATTATACTAACCCACAAAAAAGGAGACGTTAAGGAATTGAAAAATCAGAGGTCCATTAGCTTCCTTCCGGTATTGTATAAAACATTCACGAACATAATTTCCAGTAGAATAAGAGCAACATTTGACTTAAGTCAACCAAGGGAACAGGCTGGCTTCAAGAATGGATACTGATAATGGATCACATCCCCATAATCAATCAGGTAATCTAGAAATCTGCAGATCTGCTGAGTACAGTCAACCTCTCTACAACGCTGTCATAGATTACGAAAAGGCATTTGATTCAGTAAAGATACCATCAGTCATAGAGGCATTACTTAATCATGGAGTAGAGCAGGCTTATGTGAATATCTTGGAAAATATCTACAAAGATTCCACAGCTACCCTACTTCTCCAGAAGAAAAGTAGGAAGGTACCTATAAAGAAAGGGGTCACACTAGGAGATACAATCGCTCCAGTGTTATTCACTGCGTGTTTGGTAGAAGCATGCAAGCTATTAGGCTTAGGAGTAAGGATCAACGGGCGAATATCTCAGCAGCCTTCTGTTTGCAAATGACATTGTCCTATTCAGCAACACCGGGGACGAGTTACAACAAGTGATCACGGACCTTAACAGATTGAGTGTAGGACTGGGGTTGAAGAATAATACGCAGAAAACAAAGATAATGATCAGTTGTCTGTCAAGAAAAGAAGAGTTCAGGATCACCAGTAAACCTCAACAGTAATCGAAGGACTGCGTTTACCTAGGTCAATTACTCACAGGTGACCCTGATCATGAGAAGGAAATTTACAGAAGAATAAAATGGGGTTGAAGTGCATACGGCATAATCAGATCCTTACTGGAAGCTTACCATTATCAATAAAAAGAAAAGTGTACAATCAATGCAATCTACCAGTGCTAATATATCGGTCAGAACTTGGAGACTGATAAAGAAGCTAGAAAACAAGTTAAGGACCGCACAAAGAGCGATGGAATGAATAATGATAAGCATAACGTTAAGAGAAAGCAAGACAGTGGTGTGGATCAGAGAGCAAGAGGGTATAGCCAATATTCTAATTGAAATTAAGAGAAAATAATGGAGCTGTGCAGGTGATGTAATTCGCAAGCTGGATATACGTTGGAGCATAAGTGTTACAGAATGAGCACCAAGAGAAGGGAAGCGCAGTCAAAGACGGCAAAAGACAAAGTGGGGTGATAAAGAGGAGGAGGATTAAACTTTTATTTTGAAACAGTATCCCGGGCTAAGCCCGGGTTCTACTCTCGGTGGGAGGTTTGCTCATTCCAGGAACCCTCTGGCCTTCGCTGCCTCCTTGGCCCTGGCGACGAAGCGTCGTTGTTGTTCCAGGTCCTCGGAGACAAGCTTGGCCTCCCACGTTTCTATGAGGTCTTCGCTTTCTTGTCTGGCGTTACAACAGTCTCTCGGTGAAGGCAATGCGTCTTTGTCTAGATGCCATAGACATTCAATGATCAGGTGCGCTAAGGTGTCCGGTACGCCGCACATTGGGCAGTGGTATCCTTGTATCGTTGGGTATAGTCTATGCATGAGGATTTCGTGGATGTAAGTATTACTTTGTAGTCTTCTGAGTGTAGTGCTTTCATCTTCGCTGAGCTTTTGGGGAGGTGCTGGGTACATCCTGCATTCCAGCCTGTGATGTTGAAGGATCCCTGAGTAGGTGATGGGTACGGTCTCATCCTCCGCTGACGCAGACCGGGCGTTTCGAGAGCAGGAAGGGTTGGCCCGGCAGGTGTGGCCTCGGGCCGCGGCATGTGCCGCTTAGTTCCTCTCCAGCCCCTCGTGCCCAGGAACCCATGTCACGCAGGTGTAGGGGATCGGAGTACTGCGGCCACTTCAATATCTTCGGTGCTTCTGTCGACACGCGACCTTTAGCGTAGTTCCTGACGGCTGCTTCAGAAACGGACAAGATGACAGCTGCGTCCATGCACGTGGTAGCTGCTAGGGCGATCGCCATCTCTTCTGCAGTTTCGGGGTTTTGTGCACGGACTGTGGCAGACGCTAGCTCTCTGCCCTAACAATCTACGACGCTCAGGGCGTCAGCGTTTCTTTGCGTGTATATGGCTGCGTCGGTGTGTCTGGCGTCCGGATCTTGCCTGTGTCTTCGCCGTAGAGCATCCACTCGGGCTTGTCTTCTTTACTTGTGGTACGTGGGGTGCATGTTGCGTGGAATTGGGGCTATGCACCGGGATTCGGGGAGGTTTGAAGGAATTCTTTCTTTTCAGTTCGTGGTGGCTATAAAGGTTTAACCGTAGCTCAGCCGTTGCAGCACTGATCTTTCGGTGGGCGTGAGCTTCAGTCGTTCTAATTGACTGGCTTTATGAGCTTCAGCTAGTTCTTGCCAGGTATTGTGTACGCCCATCTTGAAAAGTCTCGTAGTCGATGCTGTAGAGGTGATGAAATCAAGAAATTCACAGGTGCAAGTTGGAATCGGTTGGCGCAGCACTGTTGTAATTGGATATCGGAGGTGAAGGTAGGCATAATATAGATTGATGAACATGATGACAGTAGGCATTCAGCTAGATACCTCGACATGTGTGAATAGTTTGAAAAGTTTAGGCCTCGCAATACCAGTGAACTGGACCGGAAATCATATGAATTTAATGCAAGCAACGTAGAAGAAAGAAAGCATTGCACATTAAGAGGAAAATTAAGACGTATACATCGACAAAAGTCTGATGAACTACATATTTATATCTTACGCAACTGACACTGGAGTATGGATTTACCATATGAGACCCGTAATAGAAGTATCAAATTGATAGAATTAAAATTGTTCAGAGGAAGGTGGCTAGGTTTATGTTTTCACCGATATACCGACTCAGTAACTGATATGCTAAAAGAACCTAAATTGCCCCTACTTTCGCAACGCAGAAAAATAGCACGGTTGAACTTCCATTCAGTAAATAACGATTACTTAAATTTTAACGCACGGCAATACTTAAGACATCGGTCATCTCGACAAATAAGTAGTAGCGACAGTTCCCAATTCATGAACATAATGGCACGACTGAATTCTAATACATGCCCATTTACCCCAGATCAATTGAGGAGTTAAATTTGCTGCAATGTGTTTTAGTGCGGTTGCTTTTTTTAAACGTATTTAAATAGTCTTTCATGCACTAACTTGCCCGACATGCACATGTTTAGTGGTTCGTGATGGGATTGTTTCATTGTCTTGATCTGCATAATTTGTATATCATTACTAATGTTACACAATATATCTATTATATACTGCTTCACACACCTCTATTATTTTTCTTTTTACACACTACCTTGAGGTGACATTTTGAGAGTGCACACTGGCATCGCTTGAAGTTGTGGTTTCAACCTGTTACAATTTTTATGTCTGCTGCTGGAGGCACTGCCTGAAGTGCGGTTTCCGTATGGACATATTAGTATGTATTTTTTCGTACCCAGAATGGCTGACACTATTCAGAAATAAATAAATGAATAATTAATCTCATGACCGTGACACTCAAAACAACTCACTGAGCGCGCAAAGAAGAAAACACCCTACAGTTCACGGAACCCTCCTCGACACCAACCCTGAAGATCAGCAACCGACACCCGATCTTCCTGGGCGCCAATGTAGGAACGTGTATCCCTGGCCTCCACCGAGATCCGCCTGTGAACGACATCGAGGCCAGGAGAAGAAACATTATTTACTGTTCACAGCCGCCTTTAGCATTCATCGCATACCACACGCGCTCAGGGTGCTTTGTGGAGCACGGCCTCTTTCATACAGCGGCCGCCTAGGGGCGCCTTACAGGCTTCAATGATTTCGTTTCTCAGCTTTAAAGGAGACAGGTTTAGCCCAATACACTTTCCAAAGAAGGATGCATTCACACAATTCACAATCCCTCGTCAGACGTTCATTAACGACATGGTAAACATTGCCTTGCAGCTCTAATGAAACCTTTGTTCGCGATTTTTCCTAATAATTAATTTAAGTTGTTAGTCAGCGCCTGTGATGTGTCGTTCTGCGCGACGCAGTCCTAGTTACTCTGCAATTAAAATATCAGCCATACTTCTCGCCTAACTCTCCATTGTTCTGAAGAAAGGTACAGGCGTTTACGAAATTAATCTCTGTGTGTGGTAACATCTTCCGAAACTCTCCAGAATATAAGTGATAAAAGATCGCGTCAGTATCAAGCAGCGAATTTTTTCTTCATTTTGCATATATGTACATACATTTCCACAATTCCGCATGACAGTTCACAAACTATAGGGATAAGTTGAGCTACAGGAGTTGTTAGTAACAGGTATTAATTATAGATTCGCTTCCACAGCAGCGCAATGAGACTTGGGTGACAGCTGATAATACAATCGCTTTTGCATTGCACCATCTGTCTCAAGCCTCACCGTTCCCCGTAGCAACCATTTAGCGGTACCCGACATCGCGTTAACGTGAATGCCGTACAGTTGCATGCGGTAGGCACTTGGTTTTATGTTTCGGGAGCATGAAGCGGTCTTGTATTATCAGACTAATTACCAACCCATTTTCGCGAAACACCACACGTCAGCGACGGAAGGCCATGCTTGAGAAGTTTTATACAAGCACAAAACTGCCCCGAGAGGGAAATTTTGTCCCAATTTGTGCGTCAAGCAGAATGCACTTAACTCGCTAGGCCTCTCGACGTGTACTTGAAGCAGCGCGCTCGTCTGACCTTTCCGAAACCTTACCTAAACTATGTCGCGACAGGTGACAAAAAACATAACAAAGGACGCGTCAAAGCTAACCACTCCGGTCAGGCAACCTGCAAAACAGGGCCGACTGACGTAACAGCCCCGCGGACCTATTGAGCCTATCGGAATTGCAGCCCGAAACGCCGCACATGCACAATCTTGGGGTTCGCGGACAACTCAGTCCATCTGTGCGCAGACGTGCGTTTAGTTATTTAATGTTCTTGTTACTTGGCTATTCTGTATGGGGGAGTGCTATGTTCAAGTGCTTCATTTCAGACATTAACGTCTTCATATTCAGTACCTAATAACGAATGGCGTATAAACACCGCGTGCTTTTACGTCCATTCTGCGGCGGCACACAAAATGAGTGTTAACCAACTCGCTCAACTGTGCACCATACTAATATGCACAGCTTGACTTCATGGCACACACAGTGATGGTACACAGGAACACAGCCTCATTTGATGTCAGTTTTCCTTTCCGCGTGCTTAGAATGCTGCACTGGCTTTGATGCCTATGGCGATCAGAGTAGAACAAGTAAGCGCACACTGTTTCTCAAGTGGGAAATGTAAACTGAAAGTTTTCGGTTTGTCGCGCATTAACCCCCGGCTACGTGCCCATTCGGAAATAAGTTGGGAAATCTCCCCAAAGTGCGTCCCTCCGAAGGCGCGTGATGTGAAGCGGAGACTCATAGAGAAAAAAAAAATAATGTGGACGCAGGCAGCCAGATATCCTTTCGACTGTGTTCGGGGAACCACCAATGGGTCTATAAAGACAAGCTGAACAGCCGTTTTGCACACCCTCTGGGTCTTATACTACTTTTTTTTCAATATTTCTGTCTAATGCGTTTCAAAGCCTTAGATGCAGCTCCCCTTTTCAAGCATCGTCACCTTCATCGACGTCCTTGCACTAATGGCTGTCTCAACTATTCAACCGAGTATAGACGAGTAAAAATACGTACGTTAGGTAGATAACAGACTGCAGTGACAAAAGAGAACATCGGACTCTCAATTCGAGAACACGTAAGAAACAAAACAAGATAAACGGGTTTAGTGTAGTAGTTCACACCCCACGGAACCACTATATATTTATGTCGGCATTACGTGGAAGCGCTTCGCTATTTCGGGCCGCAGAAACGACCGTTTCTCTCGTCTATTGCCTTCCGCGAATTTTAGATTCGGCGCACTGGCCATTTACGGAGTAGTGCGCAATTTTCTTTGCTCACACAAGACCTTCCAGTCGTTTCGTAAATGTAACGCAGCCAGACATGGCCATTACCCCTCCGTGAGGCCGCGTGTAATGGCCTTAGCAAGCGCCGAAAAATGTCCTCTGCGACATGGTTATTTGTCTTCTAAAACAACCGGCAGTTCGTAAGTGTTTTCCTCGGCTCAGCACTTCTGTTCACTGGCGTTACAACGGGGTGGAACACCGGGCACGTGCCTTTACCCTCCTCACGAAGTTTCGGTGCAAGTATGTGGTCTACACGCACCCCCCCCTTCCCCCTTCCTCATCCTCCCACTCCTGCGTCAATTGCGTGGTCCCTCGCCACCCTCCTCCCTGTCTCCCCCACATTAGGAAAAAAAAATTCAAGCTGAGCTACTGCTTCTGATGCTATGTGAACGATGAGGAAGGTTTGTTTATCGAATGAGACGCAGCGTCCAGCATGTTCATTTTCTTTTTGTAAGAAAGCTTCTGTTGCATGCAAAACCGCTTCCGGGTTGAGTTTACCTGAGAGAAAATAGTGCCTTCCCAAGCACGGTGTGTTCGAGCATAGTCGAGGGAAGTGTTTTTGAAAAGTTGTGCGAGGTACATGAGCACTTTCATTTCTGCTGCAACAGCCGCACTGGCGGGAGCTACGCTAATGTAGACAGGCAAAGGGCATTGGAGCCGTTTACTCCAGAGAAGAATTAAGTTCATGCGGCCACGGAAATGTGCGTGCTTTTCTTTATGTACTAGGAGCATATAATTGCGATAGCAGGCGGATAACACTCTAGGCGGATTCCAGCCGTCGTCACTGTTATCAGCGTCTCTGTGATGTTCCGTATAATGTCAAACTATGATATTATTGACGCCGCGCACAGTATGCTGTGCGTGCGAGTGACTGCGTGCGAGTGAGTGCCGAGAATGGTGGCTCGATGTTGCGAGCCAGGGAGGCAGGCGGGGAGGAAGCACAGCGTCTTCCATCGCGCGCAAAGCACCGATGTGCGTGTATGTGTGGGAGGCAGAGGGGGGTTCTACTCCGGCGGCGGCCACGTATGGCGCGGCTTAGCGCAGCCGCGCGGACCCTATCTTGAAAGGGATCTTCGATAATGACCGATTCAAAATTCGCCGTGGTCCTTCGTGTACACTGCTTGGTGTGTGTGCGCTGCTTAGTTTGCATTTAAGTGAGAGGCAGCACAAAGGGCACTTCGATCGCTGCTGTTGTCGCGCCTCCTCACACCAGAGTTTTAACAGCGAGTGTCCGTGGTCATCGAGTGACATGTATTTATGTTGGCCTGTGCGCACAGGACACAATGCTTGTTAATTCAGTTAGTAAGGGATTGTGTACAAGCTTATACGGCCGATGAAGCCATCCTTATTTCGTGTGGCTGTCTAATAATTTGCTATCGAAATCGATGTTTAGCCTTTCGGGTGCATCTGTGATTTCTTTTATATATATATATATATATATATATATATATATATATATATATATATATATATATATATATATATATATATATATATATATATATATATATTACAATTGCCTGTGGCAGATAGTTCAATACTAATCCTTGAACTAGATTGCCCAATCAATCGACATACAGATGAGACTAGCAATTAAATTTTACTGAATCTGTTCTTAACTAGTTCACTTAAGGCATATAACAAGAATTACGAATTGTAGCTGACATGTTACCAAGAGATATACACATCGGAACGAATTCCGCTGAGGGCGCCAGTGTCGAGATATGCATCGCCGAACTACTGGTAAACACGTACTGCAGGTACAGTTTTGTAACGAATACATGGAAACTGGTATGATAGTTCGCATTTCTTTCAACTGGATACGCAATGGGAAGTCTCCGGCCACAATTCTTACAAGGCAATGGGCTTAAATTGTTTATTTGCAAACCTAAATGTAATATCTTAATTAGTCGAATGTGCTGTTCAGTTTCTCATTCCTGTGATGTCCGCCTCTGAGTATTGCACGTCAGGAACTAAAAAATTTAGTATTTGCCAGAGGCATTTTTTGATATTTTGCACATACTAAGAAAATCTTCCCAACACCTTTTGTGGCTTCGGCAACTGTTCCCTTACCTGCTTCGCCCTCCCCCTAAGTGAGCGCCTTTTAATATTTGAAGTCGTTGCGCTAGGGACTGGGCTGACTTAATAAATTTTGGCACGTGCTATGCGCAAGGGATAATGGCCTTTGGAAATAGGACAAGTTTTCTTGCTTATGATATGCGTAAGTTACATGGAATAACCCAGATACTCATTGTGGGTCCGTGTTATTGCCCATTATTCTCGGATGCGAAGAAGTATTCCGGCTGAGTGGGTTAAAACGTGCTCGGGATGTCGCGCTAAAAATGCACTAGGAATGTCTTTGCTAGTGTGGTTATTACGTCGCTTTAATTTCGCAATACGTGCGTTAGTGATAGGAATATATGCTGAGTTACGGTAACGAGCATCTGGTGAACATTCCGGGTAATTTTCCATAAATATGGTTCTGAGTAACTTCTCAGAAATCACGGAACAACATCACTTTTGCCATTTTTTCTGAAGGATTCGAAAGAATAAATTTTGTATGTATTTCACTTTTTTTTAGAAAGTATTATCTGATAACCAGAAATCAATTAGGCTTCACAAAAAGATTATCCGCTGAGCTTGCATTGCTAAATAATGTGCACAAATTCTTGCCAATATAGAAAACAATATGATTACTTTGCGCATATTCACAGACTTCTTAAAAGCCTTCGACAGATTAAACGATACAATCCTTACTTTCAAGCTTCTTGCGTATGGTAGGCGTGGCGTTGCATTTTGATTTATTCTCAAGTTATATTCACAATCGTGTTCAGTATGTGGCTATCGGCGAGCATAATTCGTCATGTAAAACTACTAAACTTAGCTTTCCTCAAGGTAGCCTACTAGGTCCCTTATTGTTCATTGCCTAAATAAATGAATAATTAGAAATAGATACTGATGTTGAACATGTGATTTATGCAGGAGGTACACGTCTATATTTTTCAGGTGATGATGCTGATGATTTGGCCACTAAACAGAACAACGTCTTCAATATGTTGCATTACCGGTCTGTCAGAAATGGTCTACATAAATTCGAACAATATCTAAGCCAATTTTTTATAGAGCTAAAAACTAAGAATACTCCCTCAACGTTGATCTTCTCCTTGGGGAGGACCCAATACAGATGACAGATCCAGTCAAAATTTTGGCTGCATATTTTAATGAATGCATGTCATGGAATGCCCGTACGAAGCATCTACAACGTAAACTCGCCCGTGTAGTCGGCATCTATGGGAAATTTCACTGTGTATTGCTTCAAACAATAAGCTTATGTCCTGCTACTCACTCCTTGGGTCACAGGTTAGGTGCTGTGCTGTGATTTGCGACTACACGAACAAACATTAGAAGGCTTTTTGTTTTACTAAGGAATGCGGTGAGAGAAGCTCCAAACTGTTGTCTTGCAATACCCACCCTGCGTCTCTTTGCTGCTTATCCTATCATGCATTCGCCCAACTTGTATGACTTCCGCCTTTTAGAGATATTCAAACCACAAATTGAAGGCGATGTTTCCTTCCTAGCCAATATTGCGAACCTTCACAGTATCACTCGCTGCTATACTACAAGACATTATGTGTGCTGGCATGTGCCTCGATCCCGTAAAATTTATGCTCTTGATATTCAAAAGCATGCATTACCCTCCTTACTAAACACGTTTGAATTATGTCACACCTTGATTCCCAAATCTCTCCCCGTTCATTTTAAAACTCATCTGAATTATTTTCGTCTGTGTATGCCTTTGTAGTATGTTTTGTATTGAAAACCTGAAATGCTATTACTGTTTTTGCTCTGCAGTTCACCACACTGTGCGTTTTACCCTCGAATTATCTTGTAATATGGTCGTTCAGTAGTCTTCTATACTGATCTTTGTGTCCGTACTGCCGTACCGATGTATGCCTGGGGGTCGGAAGCACCATCAAACTGCTACATAGCGGATTCTTTTGCTTTCAGCTCAGTCCTGTATATGTAACATGCACGTCTGGAATAAAGGTTCATACTCAGACATCCGCATCAAAGGTGCCTACAGGATACGTCTCTTTAGACGGCATCATCGCGTATGCATGCAGCGACGGCTATTCGCTGTCCCCGACTACCCGCCATCACCTCTTCAAGAGAAACGCTATGCGTGCGCGGGGAAGATAACTTCCAAGCGTGCATCACTTCGTCGAGGATTGCTAACGACTGGCAATATTCCTGGAGGAGCACCGGCCAGAGGCGGTGACGTCATGTGAGGAATCGATCCGGCCGTGGGGTGAGTTAAAGGCAAGCTTTTGTTCCGGGCGAAGTCTCATTTTCCGATTCGAACAGACGCATAATGCAACAATTCTTCCAGGAGGAATACCGCTGGATTTATTTGAATGAAATTTAAGAAAAAAACTACGAAACACAATATTTATTTAGGACCTATTACTATTTAGGAAAATGTTTGAAACACAGAAAGCTTAGCAAAGATAAACGCGCAAAATTTACAATATCCGCAACTTTGTACGAAAAGCAGAAGACACGGTTCCGCAAACTACATGTGTTTAAGCGGACTAAGATTAAGCAGACAAATTTCTTATATAAATTAGCAGGTGACAAAAATTCCGACTAGGGTTACAAAAGGTTCTACGAAATTAAAAAAACACAAATTATTGGTACGTTACAGAGCTGTATGTAATACAGCAATGCTGTCCGCTTTGTATTTATTACTAGATGCACTTTACAGAATATTATTGTGGATGTTTTATTGCTTAGTTAGAGTATTGAATAATTGGTACTTCAGTATTTACAATTTGTGCACTTTTAAAGAAACCTTAAAAGAACGCTTCCCCCATGAATTACCTTCCACTTTGAAAAATTTCTAGAATTTACCTTCTCTTTACACATGAAACAAAACTCATCAATTTCGGCGCGGTCGTTGCCAACAAAAACAATTTCTTAATTAACATGTATTTGGTATCGGGGCTCCTGAGCTAAAGCTTCCTCTTAAACAGACACAACTCATTGTGACGCTTTGAACTTGAAGCGCCCATAGTGAGCCATATTGAGTCTTCTCCTGTCGCAATATTTTAAATAGGCCTGGAGCCATTGTTTAGAAAAATTTTTCTGGCACCCTGGTACTTTTGTAGGCTGAAAATGAGGCACTCGCTGTTGGGCTATTATTACTTACTGTTGCACATATATTATTAAACATATCGGCTAGGATCGTGTAAGCGGCTTGTGCACAGGCAGTAAATCATTCAGTGACCAATAGATGATAGCATATGGTGTTATAAAAATCTTTTGGCAAAAGGGACGAATTTAGAACCGTGCTTAAACAGTCACTATAGAAAAAAGGAATCAGCAACAAAAGGGTAAATTCAGCACTTTATGCAATTAAACACACCCCGCCGAGGTGGCGTAGTGCCTACGGAGCTGTGCAACTACAGCCTGAGGGCGAGGGATCGAATACCGGCCACCACCGCATTCAGATGTGGGTGAAATGCAAAAATTTCCGTGTACCGTGCATTTTATTCACGTTGAAAAGCCGCATGCGCCCGAAATTGTTCTGGAAACGCTCACTATACGACGTGCCTCATAATCAAATAGTTGTTTTGACCCGTAAAACCCCCGAACCGAATAACTTTATGAAAACTGTTAAACACATGTGATATAATCGAGTCAATCGAGTAATATAAAAGGACACGTGTTTCGACATAGCGAAAATATCCAGCTCAATAAAGAAGGCCAAGGACAACAGAAGTCCACGAAACAACTACATCCACTTATTAAAGAAGACTGGCGTCTTGGACCACTGTTGATTGCGCTGTGAACGTTTTTGTTTGTACATTCTCATCACATGTTATTCCTTTCCCTCATTCTATCATTTCTATAAGCTTCTCCTTCTTCCAGTGTGGGGTAGCAAACCAAGTGCGGCCTGGTCAGCCACCTCGCTTTTCTTGACACATTAATGTCAAGATTCCACCCACGCAAATTTTCTGCGTTATCCATACAACCAATGAGGTTTGCGAAAAGCACTTGCTCTAACCAATGATGACGCGCGACATGGCAGTGACCTTACCTAGTCATTGCCTCCGAGATCACGTGGCCGCATGCTTCCTGATCTTCGAATCATTGGGTGAGTACGGCCTTTTTCAGCATTTTTCTGAGATGAGGGGAAATGAAATCAGGCCACGGATGGAAAACTTCATGCATGATGACGAGGCATCTGGTCTGCGTGACATCCATTGCAAAATATAAGAGGAAAAATAAATGGAAGGAATTGACGTCAGACAAATCTAATGCCACTCCGCCTGGCGAAAGGGGATGATCAGCGGAGCTATGAACTTCGTTCTAAGAAGACCTATGGTAAAAATTTTATTGCATCACTCATTGCCACTGACTAACGACGGCCACAATGGCTTTCTGGACAATATAATATAACCTGATTGGCATTTTCGCAACTGCAAACATATTCTTTGATAATGCCAAATCGATTCACGTACGCCGCTGGGTGGTCGGTTGGGCCGGATCAGTGTGGCATCACAAGCGATGTATCTGCAACATAAAACGCGTAAACCACTCCGTTTTCGATCGAGACGCATGTACATTGAAATCACCGGCAACGACTAAAGGGTAGTGTAATCACAACTAACCAACGAAAATTGAGTAGCCATGAATCTTATGGGGCTATGAGCTATAGCTTTTGCTTGCTTCGGGGGTACGGGCCATCTATGAAGACGGTTTTCGACATGCTGCTCCCTACATTGTATGCGTGATTAGAAAGAATGTAAGCACTGTTGGCTTTACTTCGCTGAGTGTTTGTAGCCTCTGGCTTGCGGTGCAATCAGCCATTGTATTTTTTGCTTGCTTACGGGGGTATGAGCCATTGATGATGATAGTTTTTGTGTGCGTACATGAAACATTTATAGTAGCCTAGTCATATACAGCTCCGCTGTAACAGATTGCACGCCAAAGCTGTTGTGTTTGCTAGATGTAAGCGTGGAAACGGCGGAGAGTGGAGGGGGGGGGGGGGGGGGGGCGTGAGCTTTTTCTCACTAACTCTAACCCTCCCGGGCCGCGTGTTTCTATTTACGCCCGAGCTAAGCGCTCGACCGCTGAACAGCCATGCGCCACTCGCGCGTACCACCTTTCTAGGTACTTTTCTCCCCAAAGAGCCACGGTCAGCGCCCTAAATCCTTCTAGCTATTCTGTGGGACTAGGGAGATGTTATGCTTGGGCGCACAATGAGCTCAGCCAGCTGTTGCTAAGAGAAAGTAGGTTTATGAATACACGCCGCCTAAGCTATCTTGAAATAAAAATTCGCAGTTCTGCCCGAAAGGCGAAGCACCGATTACGATAGTAAATTAGTAGATAGATGTGCGAAGTAAAGATTGTAGCATTATCGGCGGTATAAACTTGCACACATTCGCTTACTAACTAAATTAACAATGATAGAATGTGTTAGCGTGGCACAACGAGGACGTAGAAAGAAAGAGACGCACAGAGATAGTGCTATCTTTGTGTGTTTGCTTCTTTCTACTTCTTTGTTCAATCGCCTTTAGACATTCTATCATGCATTCAAATCAACTACCCCGTCAACGCGTTTCACCTAAATTAACCATCACGGTGTCACGCGTGCACAGGTAAACATGAATACATCTTGCTATATGAGCGCGGAAACTCGCGGTGAAAATTCTGGAGTGAGGAATCACGACAGCAGCAAGCGAATGTCACGCATGTCTCGCTTCAGCGCGAACGAAGCGTCGAAAGCAAAGCGTATACGAAGCTACCGGCACTACGCTCACGCTGCAAACATCGCAGATCGCTTTGAAGATGAGGCCCGCGTGGGCGCGCACTATGTCCACGTCGGAGACCGCTTTCAAGACACACGAGCGCCGACAAAGCGTCCCTACGGCGTCCGTCAAAGGCATCTACTCCGGCGTCCCTGATTCGCTTGGCCAAGACCGTACAAGACGCCGCGGTTGTCTCCACTCTGTACGGAGCGGCGGGCGAGGAGGACGAGTAATGAGGAAGCTCAAGTAACGAGGAAGCTCAAGTAACACTGGACGAATTTTTTCAATCTGGATAAGGGGTGAAGGGACATAAGAAGTTGGTCGTGGTGTGCTAGGCGCTTCGATCTACAAAAGCTGGTATATTCGTGAGGCACGGAGTGTTTCTCGCACCATGAGCCATATCAAAGCTGCAATCAAGCATCCTTTCTTTATTTACGTCAGTATGTCTCTTCCAGCCGAAAAAGTAGCAAGGCGCAGGCGCCACACACGACACTCATTAGACTATAGCCTAACATCAAGGAAAAACAACAACAAAAGAAATCACGGAGAAATCCTTCTGAGAGTTGTCTAAGTATGCGCAAGCATTGTGCCACTTGCTCATCTCCGCGCCGCCCGGTGTCATTACCAATGTTATGAAACTTGATTAGGCCAGTACTAACGACAGCGCAGTGGCGACACAAACTGGTGCCGACGTCGGCACAAGGAGCATTGATGATGCAAGCAAAGCACTGCATGTGGAGGCGCCAGGTGCGCTAATGACGTTCCGATCATAATAAGCAACTATCGCTCTTTAGTTGCTTATCCATCCTTGTCGAACCATTATGAACCGTGAACGTACTCAGGCAGCGGCTTCGTATGGCACCGCCGCGTGGGCCGCACCTTGAAGGCGATCTGCGATGCCAGCAAAGAGTGCCGACTGCTCATAGCTTCGCGCGCTGTGTTCTCGCCGCTTACTAAGGGGGAATTCGGCAAAGCGCACCGGTGCGCACCGGGGCGCCCCAATGCGCTATTTCATCCAATCATCATCGTCCCAGCGCGCGCCGGTGCGATTTGCCGAGTTCGCCATTAGTGTTGAAGAGAGGCGAACGCGCCCATACCTTTAAAACGATCTGCAAACGTGGCAGAGTGTCAGGCGTCTGCTGAGAGCTCCGCTAGCGCTGTGTTCTCGCCGCTTCGTTGGCGTTGAAGCGAGAGGCAGCGCAAAATCGAATTCGCTTGCTGCTGCGGGCGCTTTCCCGAAAGCGTTCGTCTTATTATGCGACGGACGGTGGGACTGTTATCTCGTTGGGTAAGCGTGGAACTGCTTACGCATATAAAATTAGAACTTACCTACACCGCCTAAACTCTGCGAATGCGGACTGGGCCGAGTAGGCTGCGCGCCCAGGCACAGCACCACTCCCTGGTCCCTAGGACTTAAAATCAAATAGGTATAAAAAAAACGAATCTACGGTGTGTGCCGTGGCGCTTCGGCGAAGAAGTACCTAGAAGCGGAGTACGTGCGGGCGGCGCATGGCGGCGCATGGCGGCGCAGCGGTCGAGCACTGGGGGTGGGCGTAAATAGAAACAGTCTCCTGGGCCGCGAACCTTAGACAGCCCCAATAAGCAAGTGCCGCTTGCTCTGCACATGTAGTGTACTGCTTTAATGTTCTGTCACTGTAGGATTTACGGCGTTTGCCGGGTACATCATCAATGAATAACCTGCTTGCAATTGAAGCGTTTTATTTATTTCTTGCACACTACTAAATGCGCTTGTATAAGTTGCATTTGTGGCTGTTAGCATGTATACACTGCAAAACATTGAATTGTCTGTTGTCTTTGCAATTGTCTATGACTTTGTAACCTACTGTCTTTTTTTTTTATTTCGATATTCTTCTGGGTGATGTGCTTTGGAAAGTAAGTAACAAGCTGCGGCGTATTATTAGAGAGAAGCAAGGACCGGATGTATCTGTTACCTCTTCTTTTTTTGGTGGCTATGAGTCGTTGTTGAATGTTACAATGAGATCTTTTTTTTTTCATAGTAACGAACCATACGTGCAAAAATTTCCAAATTTTATTTACAAGAATGAGTAATTTATGTTGTGTGCCTCCCTCAGTGCAGAGTTAGTTCGCATCGATATCACTCTAACTCCCTCGGGAAAATGGGAGCGCTGCGCCTCTGCTGCTGGAGACAAGATATATTATTGGTAGGAAAGGCAGTAAGGTTGACCTGAGCTAGTGTCTCACCACTGTGCACTTGGTAGGGGGAATGGGAGTGAAAGTGGGAAGGAGCGGATGTGCCCACGTGTGAGCTGGTAAATGCCCTCACAAGCCTCCACAGAAATGAGTGTTCACAACGAGAAAACGCACCGCGCGCCAACCGAACTAAAGTTTGGTACCGACGAAACATTATAAGGATGTATAGAGATGTATGCGAAAAACGGACAGGACGCATTGTGCAGCGACAGAAGCTGCTCACTCTTCAAAGCGCGCGCGCGCTGCCGCAGACAGCTGCGATAAAAGCACGGCACCGCTGCACGGACCCCGCTCCGCGGCCGCTGGCATGCCACGCAAAAGGTCGCTCTCCCTATGCTCTCTCCCATCACCGCCACTACAGTGTGCTGCTGGTTCCCCCTATCGCAAACATCGGAAGCTAGCGCCGTAATCGTTAATCGATGCCGGCTATGTGGTGCCCAAGACTAACTCTGGCACAAGTTAAGGTTTAGCACAAATGGTGTGGTGGCGACCTCTGCTTGGCGGAAAGAGAGTGTGGGGTTGCCGATGACGACGTGTGCGCTCACTGTGGTTCACAGCGAGCTCGTCAGATGGAACTCACCTTGTGGCTACGCGGCGCTGCAGCCGCGGTTGTAATTCAAAACTTTCGCGCGCTCCAGAGACAGCCGCTGCAGATCTGTCAACATGAGCTTTCTTTCGTCACTGTGCGAGGAACGTTGACATTTGTCGTGCATTTCTTTTTGTGAACGCAGGTCTACTGTATACACGAATTCTCCGACTGTTGTCTAGTCGGTAGCACGACCCTGCTGGGATTAGCGTACCGTTGAATGTCGAAATGTTAGCCATACAACCAATTCGTTTACTTATTCAAAATACTTTCAGGATCTGAAGACACTACAGATAGGAATGAAGAATGTAAAAAAAAAAACGTGTAGGTAGCAAAAAATAAAAATAAAGATATACAGCGCTTTGCGAGGCAATCTTGAATTATTCGCCATGAGTCATGGCACCAATGCTAGCCGGAAGCTGTCTCCATGCGATGATTTTTCGAGGGCCAATCAGTATGCACTTTTGTGCCACAATATGGTCCGTCCACTTTCTAACAGTGATCAGTTATGCATTATATTTGCAATTTGAATAACAAAGAGCGTCCTGCGAAACATTCTTGTAATGTTTTCAGAAAGATATATTAAGACATATTATGAGAAAGATCCAAGGGAGGGCATTTACGGTTGAGGGAAAAGTCAGGCGAGTTAAGGATTTTCTTCTTTTAAGGAGCACTGGAATGACGCGAAGAAAGTGATAAGCTGAATTGTGCTGCACAATTCCGGATTCCAGGGATAGAATGAGCTGGTCTTTCTATGGCCCCATATGACGCACGGGAACTGTCATTAAAAACAACCTATGGTTTGTTTGAGACTATGAAAGATGGACTATGGACAACACATTTTACAAATTATTGGTGAAGTATCTCTGGGAAACGGGCCATCATGCTTGTATTTCATCGTCATCATCAGCCTGGCTACGCCCACTGCAGGGCAAAGGCCTCTCCCATATTCTTCTCCAACTACCCCGGTCAGGCGCTACTGGTAGGCATGTTGTCCCTACAAACTTTCACATCCGCCTACCTAACCCTCTGCCGCCCCCTGCTACGCTTCCCTCTTCTTGGAATCTAGTCGGTAACGCTTAATGACCACTGTTTCATCTTACCTTCTCAAAGCATGACCTGCCCATGCCCATTTCTTTTTCTTGATTTCAACTAAGATGTCATTAACTCGCGTTTGTTCCCTCACCTAATCTGCTCTCTTCTTATCCCCGATAACGTTATACCCATTATTATTCTTTCCATAGCTCGTTGCGTCGTCCTCAATTTAAGTAAAACCCTTTTTGTAAGCCTCCAGGTTTCTGCCCCGTAGGTGAGTACTGGTAAGACACAGCTGTTATACACTTTTCTTTTCAGGGATAATGGTGACCTGCCGTTCATGATCTGAGAATGCCTGCCAAGAGCACCACAGCCCATTCTTATTCCTCTGATTATTTCTGTCTCATGATCCAGATCCGCGGTCACTATCTGCCCTAAGTAGATGTATTCCCTAACCACTTCCAGTGCCTCGCTACCTATGGTAAAGTGCTGTTCTCTACCGAGACTGTTAAACATTAATTTAGGTTTCTGCAGCTTAATTTTTAGACCCACCCTTCTGCTTTGCCTGTCCAGGTCAGCGAGCATGCATTGCAATTGGTCCCCTGAGTTACTAAGGAAGGCAATATCATCAGCGAATCGCAAGTTACTAAGATATTCTCCATTAACTCTTATCCCCAATTCTTCCCAATCCAGGTCTCTGAATACCTCCTGTAAGCACGCTGTGAATAGCATGGAAGAGATGGTATCTCCCTGGCTGACGCCCTACTTTATTGGGATTTTCTTGCTTTCTTTATGGAGGACTACGGTGGCTGTGGAGCCACTATAGATATCTTTCGGTATTTTTACATACGGCTCGTCTACACCCTGATTCTGTAATGCCTGCATAACTGCTGCGGTTTCGACTGAATCAAACACTTTCTCGTTGGCTATATTCCGTTATATTGGTTATATTCAAGTTCAAGTTCCAGTTCAAGTTTATTCATCAACGATATTCAGTTTTACAAAGAATTGTATGCAAAATTAGCACTACACAGGGAGTCCCAAAGTTAAAAACTGTCAGGGGGACTCCCATACATGAACAAAATGAGAAAAAAAAACGAGATACAGATCAAGCGTTGGTTACGGTGGCTTTACAGACAATTTGATAAAATAAAATACAGCGCGAAAAAACAAGAAAATATAAAACTGTTTAGTAAGACAAAACATTGCGAAGAAAACTTCTGCAGTGAACAAGCAATGCAAATTTGCTATACAATAAAAATAGGAGTAATATAACATGTAGTATAATAGCCAAGTCAATTATGATTACAATCACAAAAGTCAGTGGTTAGGATGAAGAGAGTTGCTGCATAAAGTATTTCTTAGCTTGATTCTTGAATATATGCTCTGTGGGGGATGATTTAATGGTATGTGGAATAGAATTCCATAGTTTTATTCCCGCAAATGTGGTAGTGAACTTACCATAGTTTGTGCGCTCTTTAGGTAAAAGACGTTTATCGAGTTCAGAGAACGTAGTAGTGTTAGTATTTACAAAAGTTTCAATAACCAAGCCATCTATGGGTGCAATATTACGAAATAACTTATAGATCACAGTTGTTAACTTTAACTGAAAGAGCTGATGAAGAGGATGAATGTTTAAACTGCAATAAAGTGGCGTTGCATTCGATACGAAATGGCTGAAAGTCATGAGGCGAATCGCCTGATTCTGCAGACGTTGAAGTTGGCTGAGGTGAGCGAAGTATATGTTTCCCCAGGCTCATATGCAGTAAGATAAATGGCTGTGAATGTGTGCATGATAAAGGGAATGGATAATACGTGGCTGAAAATATGAGCGGGTTCCAAACGATATCTTACGGACAAGTGACTGGGCATGAAGATTTAATTTCAGATGCCTGTCTAAAACTAGGCCAAGAAACTTAGTGCTATCAGATATTGGTATTAAGTTGTTTTCAAGACACACCGATATAGAGTTCGAAATTAGTGTCGGGAAGGAATGAAAAACCATAAAAATCGTTTTTATCGCATTGATGCACAACAAGTTCTTTCGACACCAGGAAGTTATGTTGTGGTTGTGCAGATCAACGTTAACATTTCTACTGCACATTTATCTGCCGCACATTTATCTATCACCTGATTTATAGTGTGAACACGTTCTATTGTTGAGTAGCTCCACTATGAGGTTATGCCGCGTAGCAAAAAAAACGCACTTCATCGTCGCTGCCACAGTTGAAAGAGAGAGAGAGAGAAAACATTTATTTGTCATCAGATTGGGCGACTTCGTCGCAGGGTGGAGCACTTAGTTCAGGGCCCCATTGGCTCGCGCCACTCCGCGTGCCCGCCGGATCAGCTGTCGCTGCTCTTGCAGGTCTGAGCTGGTCAGCGCCGTCTCCCAGGAGGAAGGTGAAGGTGAAGGGGAGTAGCCCGGAGCGTGTGGGCACTCCCAGGTGCAATGATATACTGTGGGCTTTGCTCCACAATAGGGACAGTATGAAGGATATTGTGTGGGGTGGAAGAGGTGAATATAAAAGTAAGGGAAATGAATTAGTTTGAAGCTGTCGCCACGTGACGGCATCTTCTCGATTAAAGGAATTATGTGGTGGAGGGAAGTGTCTCCTGGTATCTCTGTAATATTGTAGAGTTTCAGTGTAGTTCAGTGGTTCTGTCGGTGCGTCGCCTGGGTTGGACAGCTCTTCCAATGGCGCCCGGTTAGCGAGCTCTCGGGCTACCACATTAGCGCGTTCATTACCATGGAGAGAGGCGTGTCCAGGTGTCCAGATGATACGCACCCTGTGCAACGCTGTGGGGTGTAATGATGTAAGGATGCGGTGTGTGTAGGATGTCAACCTCCCTTGTGCCAAAGTCCTGCAGGCGGTCTGAGAACAAGTGACCACTGTGATAGGTCCATCCGGCGCCGGCATGGTTGAAGCGTGTACGATGGCTAGGGCAATAGCAGCCTCTTCCGCCGTGCCACTGTCCACAGTTGAGCGTGGCCGAAGCTCTCCGAATGCCTGCACTATCTAGTACGACTAGACATAGGGCACGTTTCTGTGGGTAGCGGGCCACGTCGGTGTATAGGACTGGAGTGTTTGATGTGTCATTGCCAAATAGGCGAGCCAGGGCTTGTGCTCTTGCCTTTAGTCGACCTTTATGACGGTCAGGGTACATATTCCGGAGAATTGGGGCCACGTGACTTTTGTTGCGCATGCTAAGCGGAAGAAGTGTGCGGTTTTCCTGTTGTAGTTTTCTTGGTATTTGGTATCCTAGCCGGGATGGAATGTGGCACCCTTGCATTGTTCGTTGGAGACGTTGCAATTGGCGGTTAAGATGACCTTCAACTAGTTCGCGGATGGTGTTGTGCACCCCCATTTCGTAGTAGGAGCTGCGTAGACGCATGTTGGCGCAGTCCCAGCGCTGCTTTTAGTGCCGTACGGAGGAGGGTGTCCATCTGATGCATGTCAGTCTGAGTCAGATTATGATAGGTGACGTGGTAGGTTAATCGGCTAATTATGAGGGCTTGCACAATTCGGAGTACGTCTCTTTCTTTAGTCCTTGTCGGCGGTTTGTAATGCGCTTTATCATGTGCGTTATTTGGGTAAGTTGTTGGCGGAGCACGTGTAGGGTATGTGTGGCCTTCCCGTTGTGTTGTATGTGAAGGCCTAGTACACGTAGTCTGCCTACCCTTGGAATAACGTTGCCATTGACATGCAATGTGATGGCTGGTGGAATATCGGCCTTGTTCCGTTTTTTGAATACAAGCAGGAGCTCCGACTTCTCAGCTGCGCATGTGAGTCCTCCGGCTGTTGCATACTCTTGAACTATATATACGGCTTCCTGTAGTGCGTCTTGAATGGCGCCGTCTGACCCTGTGGTCACCCAGATTGTAATATCGCGGCGTACAGGGCATGCTGCACGTTCGGAAGTTTGTCGAGGAGCGGTGGTAGCTTTGACATCGCCACGTTGAACAGGGTGGGTGAGAGAACCGAATCCTGGGGAGTCTCTCTGCCGGAAAGTTGTATGATATCCGACCGAATATCACCTAGGCCGATGGTGGCTGTTCGGTCAGATAAAAAGGCTCGGACATAATCATAGATGCGCTTTCCGCATCGGGAGAATGCAAGGTTGTTTATAATGAGGTCATGTGAGACGTTATCGAAGGCTCCTTTGAGGTCCAACGCCAGAATGGCTCTTGTTTGAGCTTTACTTGGACTATCCACAACATCCTCCTTAAGTTGTAGGAGTATGTCCTGCGCAGACAGACCTGGCCGATAGCCGAATAAGGTATTGGGGAAGAATTGGTTCGCTTCGAGGTGAGGCTGGAGGCGATTTAGAACTACGTGCTCGAAGAGTTTGCCAATACACGAAGTCAGGGAAATGGGTCTAAGGTTTTGGAGGGACAGCGGTTTCCCGGGTATCGGAATTAAGGTGATATCGGCGTGTCGCCATTCCTGTGGAAGCGTTCCGTTTTTCCAATTGTCGTTGTAGTATGCAGTGAGTTGCCGTATGGCCTGGTCGTCGAGGTTGCGTAGAAGTGCATAGTGAATGCCGTCTGCTCCGGGCGCCGTGTTTCGTCTTATGCCGTGTAGGGCTACCCTCACTTCTGTCTCTGTAATGTCGCCGTCCAATTGGGTTTCTTCCTCGTGCGGATAGTATTTGTACTCCGGTCGGTGGCCTGTAGCAATGTATTTTTGTTGCGGTGTTTGCAGGAGCGCGTCATCATCCATTTGTTCTTTGTGGATGATAGTGCGGACTGTGTTCGTTGTGTGCGTTGGGTTGAGTAGTGCTCTGAGAAGGGACCACGTTTTGGAACTACTTAGTGTGCCATTAAGGCGGTCGCAGAGGTTGTGCCAATTGCTATTAGTGAGGCTGGTGGCGTATTCTTCAGTTTCTGTTGTGATCCGGGCGATTCTTTGTTTCAGCCTACGGTTGTGCCTCCGCCTCTTCCATCGTTTGGTCAGGCCTCTTCGAGCATCCCAGAGATGGAGCAGATGTCTGTCCACATCCGGGGTCTCCGTTGTTGCAGTAAGTTGCTTAGTGGCTGCTTTAAAAGCTGCTTGTAGCTGTTGTGTCCACTCGCGTAGAGATGGCGGGTCGTGTTGTTCAGATTTGGTTCTTTTGCGCCGAAAGTGTCCCAGTTCGTTATTTTAATTGAACGTTCTGGGGTGCGAATGGCCACCAGTTGGACTTCTGTGGCTAAAATGCTGTGTGGTCACTGCCCAGATTCTCCATTAGGTTGTTCCAGGAGCATTGAGTTAACCCCTTGTCCATTGTTAACTCATGGCAGGTATCCCTGCTTACGCTGTTGCCCCTTCTGGTTGGTGTGTCAGGTTCTGTCAGCAGAGGGAATTGATGAAGGTTCATCGCATGGGCTAGACGGCGGCCTTTTGGAGTTTCTGTTTGCTACCCCCAGGCTGAGTGGGACGCATTGAAATCTCCCAGAATAATCAATGTTTTGGCTTGTTTACTGGCGGCCGAAAAAAGTTGTCCGAAGTAGTCTCGTCGCGATTTGGGTGCACTGTAGATATTAAGTAAAAACAAGCTGGTTTCATATCGATTCCTAGGTACAATTTCTAAGAGCATATGCGGAATGTGGGAGCTGTCGAGCGTGTGCTCGATCACTGTGATTTGTTTGGACACAAGGGTGGCAGCTAGTGGTTGTTTGGTGGTGTAATGCTTGTCGGTGTATGCATTGTATCCAGTGAGTGTGGGAGCGCAATGTACGTCTTGAAGTGCTATAACGTCTGGTGGGTGAGGACGTGTAGCTAGCAACTGTGTGAGGGAACCCTTCTTCCTTCGGTACCCTCTACAATTCCATTGCCACACCCGGAAGGTGGTGGTAGTGCGTCTCTTAGGTTTGCTGGCCATGATTGGTTGATACCGCCTCGCTGGTGAGGGCAGGTGTTGTACGAGCCGGACAGGTATAAGGGTGTCACCTTCTTGGTTCTCTAGTGGCGTTAGTGTCATGTGCAAGTGAGTCGTTTTGATGGCTGAAAGTTGAGCTAAAAGTTGCACTGATGAACTGCTTCATGTCAGTCATGGCTTGTTGTATGACCTGTTGTAGCATGTGCTTGACATCAGGCATGATCTCTTCCTTCATTTTTTGCATCTCCGCTCTTAAAACAGTCGCCATTTCCTCTATCATTTCGCACACTTCTTGTTTGGTGCAGGAATTGTGAGGGAGTTTCTCAGGTGCGAGTGTCTGTGTCTGGGTGAGTGAAAGCGTCGCTGTGGGAGACAGCTTGTTTTGTTTGTTGTGAGGACGGAGCTGAAGGAAGGGAGGAGGAAAGAGGCGGAAACTGCGCTGACCAACTCACCGCTGTCGCCTTCCTGGTGTGATGGTCGGGCGTTTTCGTCCACGCGGCCTGAGGTTCCTTCGGTGGCTGTTTCTGCTGCGTCAGGCTGCGGCTCCCAGATTGGCTTCGACCACGTGGTTGCTTATGGTCCTTAGACGGCCTGCGGACGCTGGACCTACTGCGACTTTGGGACCGGCTGTGTCCCCGGGATCGGTAGCGAGGACGACCACGTGTTCCATCAGTAGTTGCAGGTGCCGCACCGTTGAATGTCGTTACCTTACTGGACTTCTCGTGCTGCAGTTGTTGCTCCGCCATTTTCTGCTGCTCTCGGAGCACGTGGCTCTTGTTAAAGAGTTTGCGTTGCCTTACAGGACATCGAGAGTCAGCGGCGGGGTGCTCACCCCCACAATGAAAACATTTCAGCGTGTAATCATGTCCTTCGGAGGGGTTGGAAGTTCCACACGCAGCACACCGGGGTTCATCTAGGCTTGGGAAAGCATTCGCTCGATGACCCTTGGAGATGCACACGCTGCACAGCTGCTGTCGGGGTTTATGAATGTAGCACCGGTATTCTGCTCCGTAATAGTATATGTACCGGGGAGCCCGAATGCCAGAGAACGTGATGATGGCCGTGGCTGAATTTCCCATCATTCTTGCATGCAGGACCTGAGCCATCGGTGATCGGATATTTGTCATCAGCGTTGTCGGCGTTGTGTTCTTTTCTATGCCGGAGATGACTCCTTTGCAGGAAGCATCCGGAGCAGCCACATAGGTCTGAACCTCGTAATGCTTGTTTTCCAGGCATATAGAATTTATCAGCTGCAGTCCTGCCGCTAGTTCTTTGTCCGGTGTGCTGACCACTGCGACGTTCTGCTCTCGGCGTATGCTTATGGTTAGCTGGTGGAGCGCGCTCTCGTTTAATTGAGCCGCTGTGCCTATAGCTCTGGCTATAGAGTGCTGCGGCCACTCACCGAGATTCAGTCCATCTCTCGTTCGGAAGTCCACTTTCAAGTCGTCGATCGGTAGCGGGGGCAGCTGCGAGCTGTTATTGCGCGATGTCAGATGTAGGTGGTCCTGCTGTGCGGGTTCGGTGTTGGGTGGAAAGCTCGACGTAGCTTGGACCTGCTTCTTGCGCTTTCGGGCCACGCGAAACCAAGTCCCGTCTTCGTTGTCTTGAGTCGGTTCTTGATCCATAGCGGCGGCTGGTGTGGTTTCGTCCAATGCTGCAGCAGGCAGAGGGTCTCGGGCAGCCATCGTCACGGTAGCAGGGCAGTGGGTATGGGCGGCACTCGATGCTGTCACGCCGTGATCGCGGCGCCTAGGTTAGGCCTAGCGCTGCGGCCTGCTCGCCTCGAAATATCCAAGGGCCGAGGTCTCACCGGATCTGGGAGATCTTGGTCTCAAAAGATTTCACTCGTTAAGATCCGTCGACTGGTGGTGGTAAGCACGTTGTAGAAACAAAAGATCAGCTGTGAGTTGTTCCAAGAGCCTTCTTCGTCCAAGGACCTTCTTCACAGTTGAAAAAATTCCGCGCAGGCCATCAAGCACCTGCTTTGCCTGAGTCATGTGTTGGAGAGGCATATTAAAGTTGATAACAGAGGAGACGTGAATTCTAAGGTATATATAAGAGTCGGGAGATGCTAATGGCATGTTATCGGGGAAGCAAGCGCAATTTCTGTAGAAGAGTGACGAGAAACACTGATGCCTTTATATGTAGTTGTTTCAAGTGTCATCAACCATTTATTGCACATGTAAGCTACACCATCTAAAAAGCTTTGAAGGTGAGGGGAATCCCTGTGGTTAGTAATTTGTCGCTAGATTGCATAATTATCGGCAGAAAGGTGGCAAGTTGAAGAATAAAGGCAAGTGGGAAGGTCAGTAATGTAATGTAAGAAATGCAGAAGGCATAGAACAGACGCTTGCAAGGCGCCGCATGTTAACGCTCTTGCAGATGAACAAAAATTGTTAGCCGCCATGTGCTGACTAAGCTTAAGCAGAAATTTTTATTCCACGAGAGCACACTGAGAACCATGTCTGGGCTGCCTGAGTTTCAAAATAGGCAAGCCATGTGTAACCAAGCGGAAAGCCCTATGGAAGTTAATTATTGAGCAATCGGGGTAAAATTTAAGGTGCGAATTACAGAACAGCTCATTAGTAAAACATAACAGTAGGGTTTCGCACGAACGTGTTTTCTGAAAGCCATGCTCAGGACTATTGCTGAAGGAAGGCGTCTCGAGGAAATTGATTAAGTGTGCGTATATCATGTGCTCTAATATTTTGACCGGAAAGAATGTTAGTGAACGCCTGTAATGACTGAACTGTCTCTTCAAAACTTGCGACAAGGCTACTGAAGAATAGACTTGAGAACACTTCGGCATTCTACATAATGTAATCTTAACCGGCCGAAGCAGAAACATTGAACGTTCAACCTGTCTTTCGACAATAACTGCATGAAGAGTAATGGGGTACATTGGCATAAACGTGGTCTTTCATGAATGCGGAAATAACTGTGGTGTTGCATTATTCAAAGCGGGTAGCGAACATACTTTTCAGAACTGTGCAGCAAGTATCTGAATGGACTGGAACGCTAGACTAAAATAATTTAATATCTGTTATTTTTGCAGCAAAAATACTGCAAACGTAACGGGGTTATTACGTAGTGCCGCTGGAACAGTTAGATCAAGAAACCCTTCTTGTATTTTTAAAGAACAGCGCAGTACTCCAGATAGATATCATCATAGTAATAGAAACGACAACTTTTCCTTGTTGGTTAGCGCGTTAGAATACCCGTTTCTTCTTGCGCAGTCCTTCTAAAATATTTTTGAATCATTGAAAATGGGGAATTTGGTGAATCGAGCGTTTCCCTTTTGTGCAACGCAATCAATGATGAACAACAGCGTGTTTTTTCTAGTGCCATCAGTTGCCCCTGACCGATAGCTTGTCAAAAGTACTAAAGTGACAATCAACGTAATCGAGTTAGGCGTGCTTATATTGTCACTTAGTAGTGACGCCAAACTTGTGCCCACAAAAACAGGCTACACTCAAAGAACGGCGACAGCGGCGATCGGCGAAATTCTGATCAGCAGCTCAAGCGCGTCAGCTTTTATCCATTAATCATCGAAAGTTCCAGAGTAGCCGCTGGTGCCCGCATGTTCCAGGAAGTTCTACATCATTCGGGTCGCGCATACATGAAATCATATTACACACAGTTCGGAGACAATCGAGAGCGGATGGAACCATCGATAACATTATAGAAACTTCCGATATATGCAGACGCGTCCTGCGCTGAGCGATAACTATTAGGCGGTGAAACTTGGCCACTCGATAAAGAAAAACAAGCACACGTGTCAATATTAAGTCTGATTTTGACGAATGTGTGAGATATGTAGGAATGTTAAGTACTATAGCTACGTTGAACATCATGAGAGAAAATAAATATATATATATACTTATCTGCCATCTGTTGTATTTCGCATAATAGAAACCGAGCTACTTTTCCTAGGGATTACCGGAAAATAATGTCGCCCAAATTGAAGACGCGCGGTTGTGGGTATCTGGTGTGAAATTGACTAGAAACATCGTGCAGCCCTTTACAAAGCGACAATGAATAGTTCAGTAACTGCCCACAGCAGACAAAAAAAAATGAATTTTCAGTGCAATTTCCTTAAGCGATTGAAGTGTAGATTTTTTAAGCGAATATGTGTCTTTGGCTCTAGCTGGTTTTTCAATTTATTTTTTTGTGGTCATTCGGTGGTTAGTGGTTGTAGGTGGCTGGTGGTTTGATTTTCGCTGCTGATGATGCATGAAAATACTTTATTCTGCAAGTTAATAGTACGATGTGAAGGTGTAAAGGCAAAGGGTGCGTGCTCTCGCGCAACCATGTAATAATTCTGGTATTTTACGTGCCAAAACCACTTTCTGATCATGAGGCACGCCGTAGTGGAGGACTCCGGAAATTTCCACCACCTGGGGTTCTTTAACGTGCACCTAAATCTAAGTACACGGGTGTTTTCGCATTTTGCCCCCATCGAAATGCGGCCGCCATGGGCGGGATTTGATCCTGCGACCTCGTGCTCAGCAGCCAAACACCATAGCCACTGAGCAACCATGGCGGGTGCGCAACCATGTAGTTGACAATCAGGGACGATTTTCAAAGAATGACGGTGGTATAACGACGACAGCGTGATGAGTCTTGTATGACGAGAACTGGATAATGAGGCTGGAAGAACGGCAAAGGAACCACCACAGACAGCATCACTACGGCGTATGACTAAGAATGCACAACGACCACTTTATGACGACAACACAATGACGACGATTCCATGACAATAGCGGCACAATGACGACTAAATCACGACGGCACCATTACGATGGAATGACGTAGACGGAATGACGTCGATCGAACGATGAATGTGCTATGAGGACGGCGGGTTAACGACGATGGGATGCCATTCCTAGAATTATTACAATGGTTTCACGAAAGCATGAAGACAATGAGATGACAACAGGATGACGACGACTGTAAGACGATGATTGCACGACGAAAGTTGAATGACGCAGCTGGAATGACGACGATAGAACAATTACGACGACATCATGACCACAAGCACCTACCAAGTTGCCCAAGCTACTAGACAAGTTGCGTCGCTGCGTCGGCCTAAGAAGAAAATGCTTCGAAAAAGACACGGGCACACATAGATAATGGAAGGTGTGTCAAGTATGCTAGGGATGATTATCTCAATCATAAATCATTATAAAAAGATTTTCATGTGAACGTAGTTCTGAGCAACATTTGAGTGTTACACATATCATTACCAATACTAAGATAAGCATATTGAAAAATTTCAGTCATTATGCATGGGTATGGCGAAGATGTTCAAGATAGCCAATGGCGGCAATGCTACGGTGTAACCTGACAACAGCCAATGTACGAGTTGACCACTTGCCTCCTTTGCACACGTTTGTTATTTCATAGGCTATTAGCTGTCTATTAAACTGCTCTCTACTTGTTTGTAAACATTGCTTCGTATCATACTCGGAGTTGCGTATGTGCGCGATTTACCACAATGCTATTTTAAGAAGAATGTCAATATGAATGAACTGGCCGAAATCAAGGTATTTTTGTTACCAAAGGTCGCATATAGCTGATTTTTACAGCAATCAACTTTATGCAAAGCCGGGTTACATTCCCTTCGAGGGAGTAGCAAGCTTCCGTAGCTTTATAGCATTCGATTCATTGATGTCACATCGATGATAGCTCATTCTGTAGTATAATGTTCTGTGAACGCTTGTGCACCCTTGCCTATTCGCGCGGCTTCAAAAACACCGGCAAAATAGGCTGTTCGGCCGCGTCTAACATGGCTTCCCGCCGCGAGAAGGCGAGGTTCCTAGCCTCGAGTGGTTCCTGCTTGCGAGTTCTCCACGCATGAGGCAACCATTCGAAGTGTTCCAGTATTAATCAGAGATCCGTTTGACGCTATGTAACTGCGCTCGTATATAAAAACATGCATAGCTATGTCTAAGGCTGGCCAGGAATATACAACGCCCCAAGAGTATAGCAAACGCTGTGCATTGACTGCCATCACTATAGCACGCAACCACACGATTCTCAATGCAAGTGGTTTAATTGGATCATGAAGCGCAGAAACTGACTTTTTTTTTCCTTTCCTCCGACCACCTAATACGCATCTAAATTCACAAGACCGAGCCATGTAACTAGGTAGTGTTTAATTCTGAAATACCAGGCAAAAAAAAAAAGGAACTGATTGGCATTCCGTTCTGATAAGAAAAAGAAAATCACCCATGGTTACGATACTTCCCGATGTGAAATTTGACCACAACTCCATACGTGTTTTCATTTAGCGATATGTTGGCTGGCGCAGATAATCGCTCTCGTGTGGCACGTTGCAAACGGAGCGAGGTGTTGCGCCACTGCCTCCCTAATGTGGAGATCGCCAGCGTGAGCGCATGGGTGACGCGTGGGTGCGATTCACAGAAGCCGCGGGAAGTAGTTTCCGTACAATAAGGAGTTTCCTACGGACAATATGGAAGCTGCATACGAATCTGTTCGAACACGGCCCTATATATTATCATATCGTAAGTTTTTTGCCGTACCATACGGATTCCATATCGCCTATATTTGATATAGAATCCGTATTATGTAGGTTCCACGTTGCCATTTTCCCGAATGAGCGGATTTATATCTTCCGTTCATAGGGACGTTTACACTAGGGAGGGAAAGGGGGGGGGCGCAATTACGGCTGAATGCGCTTTACTTGTTCACGCCAGTAGTCACTGCCGTGCGCATTTGGAGTCATGCGCGCATGTAGGTTCTCTATTCATCCCCATGCTTCATTATTTTTTGAAGACGAGGTCTTACCTGACTTCAGATGGATTTCACGTATCTGGGATCAGGGTATCTGATAACCTCCTCACGAAAAAGAAGAGGTCGGTAAGGTGGCATCTCGGTGTAGTTTGAACATGGATCGCGAGGTCGCGGAATCGAATCCCGGCCACGGCGGCCGCATTTCGATGGGGGCGAAATGCGAAAACACCCGTGTACTTAGATTTAAGTGCACGTTAAAGAACCCCAGGTGGTCGAAATTTCCGGAGCCCTCCACTACGGCGTGCCTCATAATCAGAAAGTGGTTTCGGCACGTAAAACCCCATAATTTAATTAAAAAAATTTTTTTGGACATGGATGGGCTTTTATAAATATCTGTATGCTGAGAACACGTGCAAGTCTGCAACTATAGGCGTCAGAAAAAGATAGTGTAATTAGTCTTAAACAGGGTAATATGTAAGTGCCTATGCCGCTGTGGCCCGGTCCCATGCTACCTACAAGTTCCATCCAAGGCCTCCGAGATCGACAGCGCATGGCGTCTGATCTCGAACGCCGTGTTCCCTTTAACTTGAATGCCACGCCTTCCACCAAATAGCGCATAGTGCCCGCAGTGTGGTAAAGCTAACGAAACGATGGAACAAGGTTTGTTAAAATGCGAACATATCTACCCAGCTGTCAGTTTAGGCTCCGCTGACGCGGTGGCAGTGCAGAAGGTACTGAAGCAAATATGATTAGTCTCTTCGCTATTGTATATGTCGTACGCAGAGTAGCTGGAGCGGGCCATCAGCCTGTCTGACATGGGCTTCAAGCACCAGTTCTCCTAGAATTGCATGTGCAAAGTCTGGACATTCGCATACCTTTTTTTGGCGAATGATCTGGTGCTACTAGGTTAAAATACACTGCTACTACAATAGTTGCTTTACATAGTAAACCAGAGCGGCACCCTAGGTCTCATCTTCCAACTAGAAGGAGCTTTGCGATTTGCTGGATGTGACAATACCACCGATACTCTCGGCTCCGAAGCCGTGAGGACATACCAACAACGACGACTTGCCGGTGCATTGGCTCAGCACCAGGGAAAATGTTACGCGGAGCCTGAGGCACACATGAACCAGATATCTTAGCGTACCAGCAACATCTTGTGAAGACGATAAAGGTAGAGATGTAGCCGTGTCGTGATGGTGAATAAGGTGTGAAATGCAGTGCACGTGCCTCGCCTGACGATCGCGAATGCGGTGCTGTGTCTGTCGGTGTGAACGCGAGCATGGCTCGAGTGCGCTCAGCGAGAAGTGGGTCGATTGGCCTTGGGTGACCATGGTTGCGTTACGGTGGTGACTGCGCAGGAGACATCGGGTGATCCTCCTTTGAGGCCCGAGGGGCCAGTAGCATGGTGAACTATTAAAGCAGGTTTTGAAACATGAACGACACCCGATAGGCACGCAGAGTGCTCCTAATAATCCATTTCAAGGGCATTAGGACGCAGTTGTATGCGCGAGTACAATTCCTGTATCGGAAATTTTTATTGTCTAGGGAGGACGCCGAAGACACCGAACAAGGAAACAACCAAAGGGTGCGATAGTGTGTGCGCTGGAGGTGGAAACACCTTAATGGAGAGCCTGCACGTAGCAAAACTCAACACGTTTTTTATTGGACTAACAAGGGAATCTTTAAGAAGAGGCAGAGCTTAGAATAACTGACTCGAGAGCCTGGACTACTTCGAGTATGTCCTTCATCGAGCTCGCCGGCATCTTCTCTATGTGTGATCGCAAGGCCTTAAAGAGAGCACGTAGCACCTGCTGACAGTCCTCCTGTGGTGTTTTTTCATCGCAACGCGATTGGGGTCGCTGCAGTGCAGACACATAACTTCGCTGTTCCGATTGTTCAGCAGTCTTCTCGTCTACGGGGCCTCTGTTTATTGATTTGACTACTTTAGCCGGTCCGCTGCGCGATGGCATCACTGTGTCCTGGATTCCTGGAGAAGGCTTCAGGCTTGGAAAATAAGTGTCACTCTTTGAGCTCCATTTGATTTCGTCTGACTGTCTGCGACTCTCCGTCTTTTTATTCGTCGTATTTTTCTCATCCTTTCCTGTTGGCCCCAAGATAAACGTTTTCTTTCGCTTTATTGCCGCTGCCCGCGTAGGACACTTGCCATAACTAGCTGGATGACCACCACTACTGTTTGCACATAGAAAGTTCTCGCTGCACGCGCATGTTTTGAAATCATCCGGTCCTGCACATCTCTTACACCACTGCTCACCACGGCAATACTTGGCCACATGTCCATGGCGCTGACACTTGAAGCACCGAGGTGGTGTCTCAACGTAGCCGATGGTCTCGTGTCTTGTGAAGCCCAAGTTGATCTTCTCTGGACGGTCTGTATTTGGAGCGAACGTAAGAACCACGGAGCTGGTTCACCTGGACTCCCAATCGGATTCGGATATTTGAACGCGTCGCGTGACTCTCCTTGCATGGTAAACAACTTGTGGCTTTAGGTATACCAACAGTTCCTCGTCAGTATACCACTTCGGTACTCCTCTAATAATGCACGTGTTTTGCAGGTACTCGAATTCGGCACTCGTGCTGAGATTGCAGTCCCTGAGATTGACTTGCAGCTGAGAAGGGAATTCGCATGCTGTTCTGTCTGTACATATAGAAGTAGGGCTCCTTGAGCAGTAAATCGGCTCCTAACTGGCGATGCGCCAAGAATTTTTTCAATTTCCGTGGACAGAACAGGGGGATTTACTTTTTTCAGGTCGGATCCTTCTGTGGCAGGGGTAATAATCACTGGGATTCCGACGGTCCTGTTCTTGCGGTGACGCACAAGCCTTAAGCCTTCATCGCCCAGATCAGTGATGTCAGCTATGTCACAATCATCAATAAGGGTAGACTCGTCGTCTGCTTCTGTAGCCTTATATCGCTTACAGTCACGGTTGCTCTCAGGGTCAGTGGGTAGCCTTTGGCCCGGTGTCAGGTCAGGCGTAGTCATGACGGAGCTCTCGCCGCTACCAGATCGGGCTCTTCTGCAGGCTCCTATCGTAGCGACGGGAGCCGAAGGCCTTCCCTGCCTTCCCTTCCCTGCCTCCGGTAGGGAAGGTATCTTGGCGAGTCGTATAGACCCCATATAAACGATCTTGCGCGCGACAGCTACAAGCGATTCGATGGAGATGGCTGTCGCGATCGCTCGTCGCCTACAAGGCGTACTCCGTGCGCGTGATTATGTTGAGCGACGTCTCCCCGGTGTTGCCGGTATGAGGGCCGCAAATACGCGTCGAAACTAGCGTGGCGCGCACTTTACTAATTTAAGTTGATATATTTTAGTCTGAAAAGTAGCATAAGATATTTCCGAAGGTCTTGCAGTAGGTTGTTATCTTTGCACGTATAACAATTCAATCGATTGCTCCTTCCGCGCGGCAATCGGTAGTATTTAGTGATGCATGTACATCCAGTTCCGGCTTCGCCCTGTTGGCTAGTGGCTCATAACACTTCCGGGAGACGAGCGACGAATTCTATATTTCTCGAACCGAGCGATCTGTTCAAGCGACGGCCCGTTTTGTCGCTCGTCGCCGTCGCGCACTAAATTTCTCTGATGGTATTTAGCCCTAAGACAACTATTTTTGCTCAGGTATTGAAATGGTGTGAATATATGTCTTATTTTATGTCTCCTGTTTGGGTTTTCGAGCACGGTACGAATATGAAAGGGTACTTATGTCTACGAACTCGGTGAATTATCAAGCAGCGAGTTATGCATCGTCATCGAATATAATGGCTACTGCGTGGAATTACAATTGCAGGGGTGCTTTGCATACGCTTATTGTTTTGAACTTGCCTGTGTATTTGCTAATATGAGTTGGCGTTTCAGAGTTATGTCATATGAACAGCTGAATAACCCTTCCTCTGGGGGTCACAAGCCTAATGTGTGCATCTTGCTACTGCATGACAGATCAAAACGTGTTTATCGCTTTAATACGTTTAGTGGAGAACCAATGTACCAAAATAAGACGTTCTTTTAATTCCGTGTTACTTGTCTGTCGTACATAGAACAAAGAGTTGGTCTAATAAACTAATAAGTGCGGTCTAACTGCAACCTTTACATTCGTTCAAGAATGTAAAATGCTAGATTTAAAACTGCAGCAGTAGTCGAGTCTGTCAAAAATGAACTTCATTGGGCACCTCGCAAATGAAATTAAGCTCATGCCTATTAGTAAGCTTAGATGCATGCCGCAGTGTTCTTGTTATTATTGAAATGTACGTAAGCTTGCCATAACAAGCCTTGTTGCCCTTTCTCATAGACACATCCAGTCATATCCATTGAAATAGAGGACCATATTTTCATCCTTACTGAACATCATGTTTTTAGATATGATCCTCAAATTATGGCATGAGCAGTGGCACAACCAAAGATGGTGCGGGGGGGGGGGGTCACACTGAGTACGTGTTTAGGATGTGTCACAAGTGGTGTTTGCGACACACCAGACTAATATCAGACTTGTGATATCTGACAATGACCGATATTATATTTATTAGCAGGAGTATTTTAACATTGGCGCTGAACGAGGATGAACTGTCGGTTATTTCTTTTTTTGTTGAAATCAAAAACTGAAGTTAGTTTGGCTGTTGACTGTTGCAGTCATTTAGATGTTTCGCATGCATTTCAGTAGGAAGACTTAGAGCTGATACTTTCTTTTAGGGCCATGACCTTGACTGTCCTGATGTTGTTTTACACCATGTCCTCGTGTTGGCTTTTGCACACGATATTTTTCAGGTATACGCTTTATATAACGCAGGAAGGCAGCTGCAAGGACCCAAGAATGTCTAGGAGCCAGCAAAGCGTGACTCCACGTAGTGCAGAGCGCACGCCAAGGAATCAAAATACATTGCCATGCAATTTGGACGAGAAAACTGGAATGTGGGTATATTGGGTGTACCATTTGACTAAATGTCAACAAAATCAAAATAGAGTATGTCACACCAAGGTGAATATTCTCACATGCTCTGGGCAGTCATCTTATCATGGTATATTTTTGTAATTTCTCTCATGGGGAAGTCAAGGTCAAGTATGCTCTCTGGAGACACGCACATAGGAGCAAGTGTCACTGAAAAGTTAGAAATGTGTTTAACAAACGCTGATTAGTTTTGTGAGAAATGACTGCTTTTTGCCTGCCTCTCAACAGATATATCCATGTGATAAAAGAAAGAGTGGTAAAATGAAATTGCATAGTTGCTTAGTGACATTCTTGCAATGAGCACAGTGCTTGTGTTCACTATAAAAATCAACAGCTCATGCTTGGTTAGATGCTTGCATACATTTAACAGCTTTAATAGCTTATATTTAACAGCATATGAAAGCAAGGGTGCAAATACAGACCACTGTGATTCTGCATTTTAAATGCTGTCATGAACCCGACAGATTTTCATGTCTTCCCTTTTATCGATCTTTTACATATAACTTTGTAAGTATGGCTTCCTTTTAGGTTCCAGAAAGGGGAAGCATTGGGGGAAGAGAATCATTATCAGCCGTGGGTTGATAAAGTGTTATATAACAGGATACGTATTAAAAATAAAATGTATCATGACTTTGTACGTACTCGCGATGCAGCCCTTTTTAGAGAATTCAAAAAATTTAGGAATAAACTAAATAAAGACCTCAAGTTTGCAAAAGCAGCTTACTATACAAAACGGTTCTCCAGAATTTATAATGATCGCAAGAAAGTTTGGGGTGAGATAAACGAACTAATAAACAAACACAAGTGCAGGGACCACTCGGAAATCGCTGCATCTAATTCCCTAGCTAGCGGAACTCAATTAGCTAACACCATAAACCATTTCTTCATTGAAGCTGGCAAGCCTACATTAGATCAAGCTCTGTCTAATGCTCCCGTATGCAACCTCATTATCACTTTACCTAATTCTATTTCGTTGCTGCCTGTGATCCCACAAGAAGTAGCTACCTACATTGGGAAAATAAAAAAACAATGTCTCAGCAGGCCATGACGACATCAAGGCGATACCATTGAAGTATGTGTCTGCATTAATATGCGAGGTTCTAGCGTATATTATAAATTTGATGTTTACAAGTGGTACGTTCCCAGATGAATTGAAGATTGCTCGTGTTTGTCCTATATATAAAGGAGGAAATCGAAATGAAATCACAAACTATCGTCCCATCTCCGTGTTATCATTGTTATCGAAGGTATTTGAAGGAGCCATTAATAGTATATTAGAAAAGTTCTTTAGCGTACATAACATTATTAACCCTTCTCAGTATGGTTTTTTGAAAAATAAATCTTCTGAGCAAGCATTACTCGCCGTTAAAGAAAAGATCATTGACAACATTGAATCCAGAGCATACACTCTCGGTCTGTTCTTAGACCTCCGGAAAGCTTTTGACTGCGTACAGCATGAAATTCTTTTGAGTAAGCTGAACAGTTACGGTATACGCGGAATAGCTCTAACCCTGCTGAAAAGTTACTTAAATAACAGAATACAATACGCTAAACGGAATAATTTTGTTTTGGACCGTTTGCGCATTACCCAAGGGGTTCCGCAGGGGTCTATATTAGGTCCACTTTTGTTTTTATTGTATATAAATGACATCTGTAACATACCTGATTCTCCAGATTTGGTTATGTACGCTGACGATACAAATATTTTTTTTCACATTACGTACTCTGCCGGAATGAGAAACTATCGTGAACGCTTATTTGGTAAAATTATACGCTTGGATGCAGGCGAATAAGTTTAGTTTAAACTTGTCAAAAACGAGGTACATAATTTTCAGACCCATTAATGCCTCTGTTCATTACACACTTAACCTAATATACGCCAACACAAAACTGCAACAGGTAACAACTCAGAAATTTCTTGGTGTCTGGTTTAAAGAGCACTTATCATGGAACACACATATTTCAAAACTTATTACGGACCTTAGTAAAACTGTAGGTTGTCTTTACCGGATCAGCGATCTCTTGCCAGTTTTCCTAAAGGTGTCTATATACTATGCACTATTTTTTTCCAAATTGTCCTATTGTGCACTGGTCTGGGGCACTACAACAATAAGTAATTTACAGTAGTTATTGCTTTTACAAAAGAAGGAATTGCGGGCTATTGAGGGTTACCATGGTAGGCCCGAAAACCTACCAACAATACCACTCTATCATAAGCATAATTTACTTAAAGCAAACCATGTTTACATACATTGCCTGTTACAGTACATCCATCGTAATCGTTTGTATTCCATTGTTCCAAACCGCCCTCCTTCTAAATATCCCCTTCGGCAACACAGAAACTTGGTCCCTAAAACGAGGACAAATTACGGCAAACAAAAGCTCGATTACCAAATTACAGTTGTTCTCAATAACCCATCTTTAAGCGTCATGTTTGATCTCTCTAAGAACATATTTAAAAACGACATAAAAAAGTTACTAATTAGCACTGACTCAATATGATTTCAGTTTTTCACTTAGCGAAGCATCTCTTGTTTTCGTATCAAGTTGTTTATGTGTGTGTTTTCTTTATCGACCTCATGCCATGTTTATACACTGCCTTTGATTTATGGTGCACTGTCTTTGTATTAAAAGTAATATTTTTCACGGTAATATTGTCGTTTCATGAAATGTAGTTTGTTCACTATCATATTATGATGCAATGTATTTGATGCAATGTTGTTTTGATGCAATGTATTTTTCACTATCATACTATGTTAATACTTATTTCTGTGTTGCTCACTGCTGTATCGGCTGTTTTGGGGAACTGTGACCTCGTCAGGCTTTACCGCCTTTTGTCGTAGTTCCCTCTTTCATCTTTGAAGGAAAATAAACTTCAACTTCAAACTTCAAATTCACATGTTTATGAAGTCATTACCGTTTACGTGCATGCTCACGAAACCAGTTCATTAGAACCGCTTGTGTCTCCCGAAGCGAAAGCAAGGAGCAATTAAGGCCTTTCACTATGTACACCACGGTGCACACCTTACGTCTTAGATAGAGTGCATATTGAAGCGGTGTATTAATATTCCCAGACACATATGTACTTGTTTTAAGACGAAGATTCTGTGAAGGGCGATAATTTTTCTTACTTTAGCCCATCTTAACCACTTGAGGAAGAAAAAATGGCCAGGCTTAGCTTGGTTAAGCCAAGAATGCGTTGCATATTGTGTTGGGGCCCAGCTTTTCCTCCGGCTGTCGTGACGTCACGTCACGTGGTTGCGCTAAAGGTCAATGGTGGCTGCCCGGCCAAGGGCTGAACTGAGTGATTGCAATATGCAACGCATAAAACTCTAGTGTAGGGGTATGAGCCACTATGGTGGCTCATACCCCCAATGGTGGCTGCCCGGCCGCGCCCAAGGGCTGAACTGAGGGATTGCAATATGCAACCCATAAAAAGCTTTGGTCTCAGGTAGTTGATTCATTGTGCAAGTATATGCATGCTCGCATGCAAAATCCACGTCCATGGAAGGGATATGGGAAACAGAATTCTCAATTTATGTTTTGCTTCTTTGTTTGTCTTTTTCGTGCGCTTTCCTGCCTGTACTTATGCTTAAGTCGCTTTTGATGCCTCATATTCATCACATCTGCAGCCATGTTATACTTTAGTTAGATTGCATATTCAACGAGTGAAAATAATTGATCAGGTAATTATGGAAGCTGCTCCTCAGAAGTATGGCATTCTTACCGTAATGAGAATGAAAAGCTACCATATATGACAGGAAATTTGATGTGCAAGATTTTAATGCCAATGCTCCTTGCAGTTTTATATTGATTCGATACACACTAGATAATATTCTAAATGTAATTTTATTTATGGGTGAGAAAATGTAAAGGATGAATCCCAACAGCACCAGGAGACTACTTTCGTGAGGAGGCCAACGGAATAGAAAATATGATGCCCCTTTGTACCGCTTTGAGACCGGGCAAGATATTGCTGCAGAACCACAAGCCAGACTTAGAAACAATAGGGTGCAGTCCATACATAAATAAATATGTGAAAGATAAGTAAAGCTAGCTAGACCTGTGGCCTCACATGAGAATATATAAAACATTTCTAAGTGCACTGTACTCTCCGTCGGGAATATCCATACGCTGTACAAGACGTTACCAAATGAGCTGCTTAGAATGTGGCAAACAAAAAAGTTTCTTGCACAATTTTTCTACATTACCAGCCCCGTGCTTAGCAGCTCATCGGTAACCTCTGCCATATAAGTGCACGTGTTTTGTGGAAGAAATGCGTGTGCTTGCCAGTAATGTGGCGCATATTTCTCTTTGATGATAGTGTCAATATTTGGCGAGTTTGCGCACGTTTGTTCTATGTTTAACTTTTCATTGTTTACTTTATTTTTGAAAAGGAGCCAATTGAAATAAAGGATATTTCTATGCTGTAATACTGATGAAACTTTAGAGAATGTACTTATGTTTTATTACAATATCTGTTCTAAAAACCATGGGCATCATTGTAATCTGATTTTATGTGTTTGTCATTATGCTTCTCAAATTATCATTAAGTTTGTCTTGTGACTGATCAATAAGTATTTTGACCTTTTAAGAGAGAAAAGGTTTCATTTGAGTAACTCGGCGACTACAGATTAAATCCCATTCACCAACCATAAGTGCAGGAGCTGCTTATGAAAGAATAAAATATTTCCCACATGTAAGTATTGCGAATCCCTTCTAACGTGACCATGGATCTACATCGTGCTTTCACACTATTGGAAAGAGTACTAGAACTCTGTTCTGAAGGAGTACAATACTCTGTTTGGGGGAGTAGAAACACTCGGGTTGGAGGAGTAGAAGTACTCGGTTAGGAGGAGTAGAAGCACTCGGTCTGGCGGAGTACTATTACCCCTATGGGGAGATAAGATTATTCGCACTCTGCTGAAGAGTACTAGCACTCCGTTGCAGTGGAGTAACAAAACCCTGTCGAGAGGAGTTGTCCTACTCTGTTTCAAAGAGGGTCGATCTACTTTTAAAAGAGAGTGAAATGTGGGACAAGCAAGATACTCCCGCAAAGACAGTGCCGGGAACTCTCTTTGTTTCTAGAGTGCATGCGTGCGCCAGTTTACACCAAAGGCGAAGGAATGAAATTGGCAAATTTATAGCATTATATTGTCACGTAGTAGTGACGGTTAAGAAGGCAGCAGAACTGTGATTGACGAAACTAGCGGTTTATTGGGCAGACTTGTGCCCTCCAAAACAGGCTACACTCTACGAACAACGATAGCGGTGAACGCAGTCGGCGATCGTCGGAAGCGCGTCGGCTTTTATACATGTGCCGTCGAATGTTCTAGGGTAAGCGCTGGTGGTGCGTGTCTTCCGGGAAGTTCGACATAATTTGCGTCGCACATGCAATCAGATTAAACAAGCTTCCGTGGCAACAAACTGTAGATAGAACCATGAATAACAACCGAGAAACTTGCGATATATGCGGGAGCGTCCCGCGCTGAGCGAAAAGATTTGTTAGACGGTGCACAGCGATCACTAGAAAAAGATAAACAAGTACAGAGGTCAATGGTAACCACTTTAAAGCAGCCGCGCTTTACGTGGATTCGAACATGCGCGTTGGATCTGGATAAGTTTTTTGAACCTCCTCGCCCATGGGAACGCGTTCACTTTTGAGGCTATATTTAAAGGGACCCTGTAGTTCATGGAATCATAAGTCAGTGCGAGAGATTTCAAATGCTACATTACTGATGTTCTACGTCTCACATGCATGTCCTTAATGTCACACACATTATTCGATGCAAGCTCGAGGCTGCATAACCATGACGTATGCGCTGCCATCCTTTCATTTTCCAGCGTTGTGAACAACTACGTCAGGCATTTCTTTATGTGCGCTTTCGTCATTCAATTGTTTAATACCCTTGACCTTCAATCAGTGTACGTACTCTCCTACTTTTCATGACGCCCAAAATCTTACGCCCACTTTGTGCTTGTTATCGCAAGCTTTTTCCACCGCCTTTTCAAGATCATTATGCCTGCAGAATTCCTCATGACATGCGAATATCTTTCAGCGCAGCCTCATGACTCACGTTGCCTTCTGACTGCTCTAATCTCTATAGCTCATCAAACAGCAGCTAATTTCGCACTTATTCACGTGCGCAAACTCCTCCGTGTCGATCGGCATATGCATGTTATTTGCCACACTTGAACCCACTGATGACTGACGCCCAACGGACGTACCACGTCACGCCCTGTCCCCATCACCTCAACGGCGTCGTTCGTCTCCTTCTCAGCGGCGTCGCCGTTCTTACCCTCCGGCCTATTACGGACCCTCGGAGTTGCAAAAACTAAGTGCTCCATCTTCTGAAGGTTAAGCTGCAGCTACCCGCGTCAGCTCAAATCCTCTTCACGCTGCCAATTAGAGTAACATTCTGGATGTTCAAGTGGACTGCCTTATTATAGCCATTCTTGTCTTCAATGGAGCTCGTGTATCTGTTACAGCTGGCACCTTGAGCCGCTGTCTTCAGATGCTCCTGACGTCCGCCGCAACAAAGGTCATTGGTGCCGCCGATGGTGTCACAAGTGCAAGTCGTTGGTATTAGTAATACCCGTGTTCAGACAACTGAATTATCTTCTTTTGTATTTTATTAAAACAAGATTTCGATCGAAGCTTTAGAAGAAATAAAGTGTGGAAATTCGTGGCAGAAAGAAGTAAATAATCAATATCGTTGCTTGTCAGAAATAAAAATAAACAGCAGGACAGTTACGAGATTTACTGTAACGCCGAATGCCTAATGTTTAGGCATTCGCTATCGTGTGGGATAGGCGTTCTCGCTCCTGATCACGGGCTCGCCGAATCGCATGGTGCTCTGAAGTTTCCGCTGCTTCCATAACATTTCACTGCAAAGAATGTTTTACTGCGCTCCCCGATGCTCCAGCATTCACCGTATTTCTAAGCATACACAAGCGCCAACGAAGGCGCTATGACGACGACGACAGGACAACAATGGGCTGTTAATTCTTAAATGTCCATGGTGTCAGGATAACAGAGGGATGACGAAGGCATGACGACAATTGCATTACGAGAATTAAAGGGCAAGTCTGGACTGAGAACGATGGAACGACCACGATGGTATCAAAACACCGGTATCACAAGCAATTTTTGATAACGAGCGTATTATGACGATGACATGACGATGGCGTCCTAATTACGATTGAGTGACGACAGCACGAATACGATGAAAGGACCAAGCAAGAATCGCGTCGATGGAGCGAATACGACATAACAATTTGATAACGACGATAGTATCGAATACGACGCGACGACGATGCCACATATCCAGTGGCATAAGGACAAACCTTTCGGCACATACCCATAATAACTGTCCTATCTTCACTGCACCCGCCGCAGTGGCGTACTGGATTTGGCATTGCGCCGCTAAGCCCGAGGGCACGGGATCAAATCGAGGCTGCGGTAGTTCCAATTCAATGGCGGCAAAATGCAAAAACGCACGTGTGATCTAAGTTGGGCGCACGTTAAGTAACCCCAGGTTGCGAAAATTTCCACACTACGGTGTGCCTCATAACCATATCGTAGTTTAGGCACGTACAACTCCATAATTTTTGATGCAATAAGATCAAACGGCGCATTGAGCGAAGAAGCCGGCGTGTGTAGCAGCGAAACGGCCCTAGATTATCGCTGCCTGTGACACCATATCACGAGCATGCTTAGATGAAGCAGAGCGGACGAAGCGGTGTTTCGTGAGAAGAGAGGGTGAAACAGTAAAACGCGTTGTGGGGCAAGTTGGTGCATAGCATTCAAAAGATGAAGCGCGAAGATAGACGGCACACTAAGAACAAAGCCACTTAGCACTTGAATTTTTTTGCCGTCAGCTACAAACTGACATACCACTATGGTATTGTACATAATTTATAAAGATCGATTTTATGCAGTTCATACTTCAGAGGCGTGAGAATAACAAACGAGAAACTCTTTTGAGAAACGGCGTTTAAGTTGCGTGGGTGTGCACCTCTCGCCAATCATAGTGCTATGCACATGTCACGCGAGTTGCTTATGTAACTTATAGCTTATAACGCTGGAAAGATTTGTTGGCGCAGTTTGTAGGAAAAGCATTTTAGGTATCTGGCATTTTAAGTAATACAGATGCCTTCAACCTTTTTGAAAGGTGTAACGTGGATGCAGACAAGGAAGAATAAAAGATTTAAGATGTTAAGGACTATTAATACATTAGCTCGACATGCTGTACTATAAGGTCTCACTTGTGGCGACAACGTTGTCTTGCCAAGGTATTTGTTTTATTCGCAACCTTTTAGATTCATGTTCTTCTGTATAATATTTATCTAATCAATATCCCAAAATTTTCAAGCTCACTTTTAGGCCCTTCGCATTTGCCCAAACTGAGAAATTTAAAATAATTTAAAAACATTTGTGCTGCACGGCTCGGAAAGAATAGGAGACTACAAGTTTCGTATGTTTCCTAACTCCTAACTTTCTTTCCAAGCGTTCGGCCAAGGAGCCCGAACTAAAAAAAAAATATATGCCGTTGTAGAAGCCATCGACACATATATCGAGAATGATATATATATATATATATATATATATATATATATATATATATATATATATATATATGAGCCTCCAAGATTTTAACAAAGTGTACAAAAAAACGTAACGCTACCTTTAACAGGTGCAGTTTGTGGCTCGGATATAATCTTCAGTTTTTGCGTATGTTGGTTGGCAGAAGAAAGAACTCCCGCCTTTTATCATTGTTCTGGAATGTTTCTCGTCTATCTTCACCGCTTCCCCACATGCATTACAGCATTACCCTTCTTTAACTAGAGTGTATACGACGAGATTGACGAAGTCTTACGTTTAGCAAAAGTAACTCAACTGCGCATACTACTACGCGAACTCCCTGAGTGATAGATTGATTATTAACGTCATTAGACACTTAAAGCGTGTACGTAACATTCCACTACTCTAATATCATAGGTAATACCAGTTGTTCTTAGGTGATTCTGCTGTAATAGCTTGCCTGAATTTGGGCATCAGTTTTAACACGATAGCGTTAAGGGCCCCGTGTCGCAAAAAATATGGCGTCAGCGTCCTGTATCGGGCGTGAGACGTCGTTGAGGCAAAAAGAATTTCGAACCAAATGTCGAACCACGCATAACCAACCACTCTGCTACCACGAAAGTTCCTCATACCTTGTCTTTCATTCTTTACAAAGTTATTCCTCTGGATTTTCAGAATGGCAGCCCACAAACAAATATAATGCGGAAGAGAAGCACCGACTGCGCATATCTTTTATGTTAGCTCTTCTCAGATTGAAATAATAAATGTGCGAAACAATAACAGGAGATCAACCCACGCAGGAGGCCGCATTTCTACCAGAAAGTTTGCCTTCGTGCATAGCATTCGCCGCCAGTGTTTTCCGGTAAACGTTACGGTTAAATATGCTGCAGCTGCCGGGAAGCATGAAAAGCAGTCAGGGGTCTTTGAATACTATCGCGTTCCTCTCTTAAAGGCGAAGGTTAAGCATCCTGCCAATTATGTTTAATGTTTGAAATGGTGTTGTGCAGAACCCTGATGTAAGATCATCGTAGTTACGAATATACCAGGTTTTTGCAGGCAGCTGCAAGACCTCATCCTTGCGGGTATCTGAATTGCTACGGTGAGCAGCTCTTACTTCACCATGGTATACTATCGAAAAATGGTGCTTCCATAACTTCAACCATGGCTGAACGCTCCTCAAATTTAAACACACAGCAGGACAAGGTAAGGCAATCGTTTTATTGCTATGTGCTTGGCGAACATGCACATTTGGCCAAAGCTATCGTACACAGTTGATTTACAAACACTAAGCTATGCACACACACCTTTCGAAATCTTTGTCACATTGTCAAGCTGAGCCTAATTGAAACGAACATAATATCTTCTTTCTTCCTTCGTTTCTTCTTCTTCTATTAAACAACAGGCAAGTAGTCGCGTGGAGACGACTTCAAACTTATACGTATCTGCACCCGGTTATGGTGAACCACATGTTCCCCGAGGCCAGGAGCGATAGGTGTAATCTTTGTGGGGCGAGAGAGGCCCTCGACCACAAAATATGGGAATATCCGTACTCTCCCGAGGGAACGCACAAAATAGGTAGTAGAGACAACTGTTAGACCCTGCTGCGCAGCTCGGACTCCAAGCTCGAGCTCCGGCTCGTCTAACTGGCTGAAGAGGCTGCTGGGAGCCAATACCTCCGAGCCTGCATCTGAGGCGGCGGCACTCGCCCCCTGACCTGCATGTCGGGGGGTATGTAGACCACCTTATCTGTTGGAAAATAAAGTTTATTCTATCTATCTATTCTTATCGTAAAAGCGTTTCACTATAGTACTTTTTTGTAATTGAATGTAATTCATTTCATCCTTAATTGACAGTGTCGCGCCGATTTTCAATATGAGTCAAAGCCTTTTGCCGATAGTGCAAAGCGACTTCTCAAATTTACTACTGTAATTATTATCATTATAATTTATAATCAACAAATAGCCTAACTATCGAGTCTATCAACTGTACTTTAAACAAAACCTACTGGCAGATTTACCTTACATTGGTAGTGTAAGGAGGTGGATACATCATTTCGGATTTAAAGAAGCAGCTGTGGGACAGAACAAATGCTGAAGACAAAAGAATCTACGAATGACCAGTACCTGTATAATGAAATACAATGTACTAGCTCTTTCTGCAATGAATACCCCTATTACCATGAATCGTAGGCTGAAAATATAATTACCAAATATTTACAAAAGTGACAGTGATTAGAACTGCGTGATAATTGCCAATGTCTTCGTAAACATGATGACAATAATTCTACTTTTAATTATTTCACCGGATTGCTCACATTGCGCTATTCAAGCTAATCAGTGCTGAATGTATGGCAGTTTGGAGGAGTCCTCCGACTGGCAGTCATGAAATATTTGTCGCCATACTTAGTGGAACATGCTTTGTTGTTTCAGATACTACTTTGCCACAATGACTTTTGTAAGTCCTGGGGGACAATTCTGTTCGGAACAGAAATATATTCTACCATTGCGTTTGGGGATGTGTATCTCAGAACTGGTGCTAGTCTATGAGTTCTTACAAGCCAGACAGTCTTGAGTACTGCAATTCCAATGCCGGCCACTGCATAAAGTTTTGATAGCGAATACTGTCACATCGTCTTCAAGCAGTTATGTTCAAGTATTAGAGGAAGTCACCGCAGAAACAGAGCACAAAACAAGGATATGGAGTCAAAATGTATATGTCCAACAAATTGATAGCCGATTCTGCATTTCAGAGAGCTGCTTTTTCCTGTTTGTGTGTCAGTACCGATGCCACATTCACAAAAGCTTTACTATTGCACTTTTGGCGAATGCAGGGAAATTCTGTGTTTAACTGCACCCCAAGGGAAGAAAGCCTCGAGTCGCTTCGACAACAGGACTTGCCTTCAACGTTGTGTCGCTATATTGTAGGTAACTAAAGCAAGGGACGTGGTTTGTACATTAAATCTGGAGTTAAGGGCACATGCTATTCGAGAAAATGTTTTCTCAATTTTCCCCTACTAGAGGTTTGAACCAACTCAATTTTCAAACCTACTAGAGGTTTGAAAATTGAGCCAGTTACAGAGTTGTTCAAGCAGATTTCGTACGTCATTAGTTCTTGTTCAGATGCTAGATTTATTATGACCTCTACAACGACAAAGTATATTGTTACAAGCACGAGGAAAAGGGGTTTATTATGCGTGCGAGAGCAGGAACGGCAGGCTACGAACAACCGGAATGGCCGCTGGACAGTCTTCATTCTCCTCTTCTCTTCTCTTCTTGATCCCCGCGTCCCTTTTACGCGCTCGGACGTAACATACCTCTCCTCGCACAGAAACCCCACTAGGCGAGTCAACTATATTGTCGTGGCGTGCAAGATTTCAAGCGTGCGACATGCACGACTTGTGTCTTAGCAGGACGTCTACCAGCGTTCGTGAGGCGCGCGAGAGTATAGTTCACTTCGCTGACTTCGTCGATGACAATATACGGTCCATCGTAGTTTGCCAGAAGCTTCTGGCACAAACCGCGCTTCCTTGTGGGAGTCCAAAGCCAAACGAGATCACCAGGGTGATATGTAACAGGCCGATGTCGTGCGTCGTAGCGGGCTTTGGAGTTTTCTTGTGATGCCAAAGTCCGCACACGCGCAAGTCTCCGAGCCTCTTCAGCGAGGCATAGCGTATCGGCCACCGTAGGATTGTCGTGGGGGTAAAAAGGGAGGACAGTGTCGAGCGTATGCCACGGCGGCCGAGCATATCGAAGGAAGAAGGGGCTGTAGCTGGTTGTCTCGTGCTTGGCGGTGTAGTAAGCGCAAGTAATAAACGGTATAATTACATTTCAATTGTTGTGATCGGACGCAACATAGATGGAAAGCATATTGATGATTGTTCGATTAGTGCGCTCAGTAGGCCGTTCGTTTGCGGTTGATACGGCGTCGAGTGCCTGAGGTGCGAGTTACATAAACGCACAAGCTCTTCCACGATATCCGCCGTGAATTGACGTCCCTGGTCGCTTATGATCACACCAGGCGGTCGATGTCTCAGAATAATAGCGTGAAGTAAGAAGAGCGACACTTCGGTGGCAGTGGCTGATGGTATAGCCGCCGTCTCGCAATAGCGTGTGAAATAGTCGGCGCAGACAATTATCCAACGGTTCCCTTTGGATGACTTTGGAAAAGGGCCTAACAGATCAATTCCAGCTTGCCGAAAGGGTGAGCTGGGAGCCGGCACAGGTTGAAGGAGACCAGATGGGGCAGTGGTTGGGCGTTTCGGACGTTGGCAGTGTATGCATTTGGCGACACACAACTCAACCGAATGTTGCATCCGGGGCCAGTAAAAGCGCTCTTGAATGCGATAAAGGGGGCGTACAGTGCCCAAGTGACCGGAGGTAGGGTCATCGTGCATAGCCTGAAGGATTGCTGGCCGGAGACGCTCCGGCACCACTAGAAGGAAGTGTGCACCCGTGCTTGAGTAGTTCCTTTAGTACAGGACCCCGTCACGTAGACAGTAGCTGCTTGTTGCACTTGAATGGGCAGAAGTGAAGAGTTGCTCCAATTTGGTGTCTGTCCGTTGTTCTGCTTTGAAAGCATCGATATCTGGAAAATCGGATGTCACAGAAGCGGCGAGATGATCAAAATCGTCTGCGTCGCAGTCCGTCGTGGTAAGCGGCATACGGGAAAGGCAGTCTGCGTCAGCATGTTTTCGGCCACTCTTGTAGGAAACAGTGAAGTTGTATTCCTGCAACCTCAAAGCCCAGCGTGCAAGGCGACCACAAGGGTCGTGAAGGTTCACGAGCCAGCACAGGGAATGGTGGTCTGTGACGACTAGGAATGGGCGCCCGTAGAAGTACGAGCGAAATCGCTGAACTGCAAAGATTTGCAAAGATTTGCAAAGACAGCGAGGCATTCTTGGTCTGTCACCGTGTAATTTCGTTCAGGTTTGCTTAATGAGCGGCTTGCATAAGCAATCACGTGCTGATGGTTGTCATAACGTTGGAGCAAGACGGCACCCAGACCGACGCCACTAGCATCTGTGTGGATTTCTGTCGGCGCAGTAGGATTGAAGTGGCGAAGGATAGGTCGGGAGGTCAGCAGGAACTTCAACTGACGAAATGCAGACTCGCGCTCGGGTGTCCACTCAACCCGTGCGTCTTTATGTAGCAGATTTGTCAGAGAATAAGCTACATCAGCAAAGCCAGGAATAAAACGGCGAAAGTAAGAGCAAAGACCAAGAAAACTACGAAGTTGCTTCACGGACTGCGGTGCACTGAATGCCTCAACAGCTGTCGTCTTGAGGGGGTCAGGCCGGATACCGTCTTTGTCAACAAGATGACCCAGCACAAGGGTTTGACGGTCACCAAAGTTACATTTCTTGGAGTTCAGAACCAGCTCAGAGTTTTTGATGCAGTCGAGGACAATATCCAGGCGCGTATTGTGCTCATTGAATGTGCGCCCGAATATAACAAGTCGTCAAGATAGCACATGCAGATGTTCCATTTTAACCCACGCAGAATGGTGTCCATGAACCTTTCAAAGGTTGCTGGAGCGTTGCACAACCCAAATGGCACCACAATGACTTCGAATAATCCATCCGGGGTTATGAAGGTTGTTTTCTCCTTGTCTGCCTGGTGTATGGAGATTTGCCAATATCCTGAGCGCAGGTCCACTGAAGAAAAATAAGAGGCCGAATGAAGGCAATCAATTGCATCATCAATCCGGGGCAGCGGGTAGACATCCTTCTTAGTCACGGCGTTTAATCTTCAATAATCGACGCAAAATCTCGAGTTACCGTCTTTCTTTCTGACGAGTATGACCGGAGCTGCCCAAGGACTCGTGTACTCTTGTATTATCCCATTTTCATCACGTCACTCACTTGTTCGCCGATTATCTTGCGCTCGTTAGGCGACACGCGATAAGGCTTTTGCCTGATCGGGCGCGCAGATCCCGTATCGATAGTATGGCGCGTTTGTGACTCGGGAATCGAGAACGCTTTGTCCGGCTGTGCAAAGTCAAACAGTGACAGATGCTTAGAAAGCGTATCCGCCAAGGTATGGCACTCCCTTGTGCTGAGCGACTTGTTTATCATAGAAGCTTTTTGTCTGAGACGTGGCGAAGGTCAGCAGGTACACACGACGGGTCTGTTAATACGGCTACGGACGAAGACGTGTATTCTGTAAAGTAAGCGAGTTTCAAGCCGTCTGGAAGCAGGACGCGTTCTTCAAGCAGTTGGCCGTCCACAAGCCAGCACGGCCGTTGCCGATGGATACCACACAATGAGGGACAAAAACATCATTCTTCACACAATTTAGATGCATTGGCTCTATGGAGGCATCGAAACTATCTGGAACTTCACCGCGAGATACAACCGGCATGCACACAGAGGGGAACGCTTGCACAGCAGCATCTGCAGACACACAAAGTTCACCTTGACTGCAAGTGTCCTCTAAGAGCTCGGACGAAACATGGCCATCGACGCAAACATCCCCCGTGCGACAATCAACGGTGGCACCACACTGCCGCAAAAAGTCGATGCCCAAAATCCCTTCGTGCGTCGATCGGGGAATAACTAGAAACTCGGTCGCGAAAACTCCACCAGCCAAGGATACTTCAGCAGTGCACACACAAACAGGGCGCAACGACTCGCCGCTCACTCCACAAAACGTTGCAGCCTGGTCTCACGGAAATACAATTTCGCGCCCTAACCGACATTTAAAGCCGAGACGCACTACAGATACAGTTGCTCCGGCATCCAGTAAAGCCATTGTAGGAACACCATCAACAAGTACAGGCACTTTGTTCTCAATCATAGCAACTACAGAGGGCATTTCTGTCGGTAGCACGTGTCGAGCGACCTCACCCCCATCGACCACACTAGCTAGTTTTCCGGTTGTGAAGGTGAGGAGGAGCGGCGCACTGGCGATGGAGATTGACGTAAACGCGGTGCACGAGAAGTTGGCGGTGGCGTCAAAGTCCTGTCAGATGCCGGCGAGCGGCTCCGAAAGCTTCTCTGCCAGTAATCGTTGCCGGCAGGGACGCCAGCCGGCCAAGAGGTGGTGTACGGCTGTTGAGGTGTCCTCATAGGAGGTGTGGTTCTTGTTGAAGACGCCGATCGACCAATCCACGTTGTTGGGCGACGATTGTGAAACCTCGCTATTTGGCTCGCGACACCGCATTGGAAACACACCGGCAGATGCCGCAAATTTCGATGTTCTCCCACGTAGTAACGCATGTTGCTGTCGACTGCATAGCCAGCAGGTGGGTCACATTCATTGTGGCTAGGCACCGGCCGCCGGGAGGCGTGCGTGCGGCGAGGGTGTTGGTCGTAGTCATGATCTTGATAGCTTATGGTCCCTCTCGTTTGTGGGGTAGACCGATACTCGACGGTCGCAACCGTGGGTTGCCATGCGGTCGAAACGGCCGTGTTTCTCACCTCGTGTGGTAAGTACGCACCAGTGATGCCGGGTGTGCAAGGGTACATCTTTTCCCGATGGAGCAACTCTTCACGAACAATGTGCCGTATTGTTGATGGAAGGTCAACACACGAGCTCGGGTCTACACTTGCCACCGTTGTGACATTAGCCAGGCGTCCAAACTTCGGTATTATCCGTCGCATCTTCAGCGTCTCAAAGGTCCTGCATTGACGAATGACGTCAGACACGGAATCCAAGCTTTCCTTGCCGATCAAAAAATTGTAGACGTCTTCGGCTATTCCTTGCAACAAATGACTAACTTTGTCATCTTCAGACATTTGAGAGTTGACTATTTTACACAGCTTCAGCACTTCTTCGATATAAGTCGTGCAGGTCTCACCGAGATCGAATCTGAGCTCTTTGCGAAAACTTCTGTTCAGCGCATTTCTCTTTTGCGCTAGAGTCTCCAAAACACGCTCTGAGCTCCTCAACGAAAAGCTCCCATGAAGTGAGCGTGTCTTCGTGATTCTCATACCAGACGAGGGCTGTGTCGGTAAGGGAAAACACAACATTGGGCAACTGTGCGGTCGAGTTCCAACCGTTAGACCGGCTCACCCGTCGGTAGTTCGTGAGCCACTCGTCGACATCGTCTCCGGCTTTTCTTCCGAAAGTGAGTGGCACCGGGTAGTATTGCCACGGAACACCAGGTGCTGGCCTTGAAGCCGCGTCAGATCCTTCGGGAATCTGGCAGGTGTATTCAGGCATGTCAGGTGAGGGAGGCGGAAGTCCGGCAAGTCGACGGCTTCGGCGAAGTTGTAGCAGCGTAGCCTCCGTGGTTACGAGGTGTACCCCACACCTCCACCAATTTGTTACAAGCACGGGGAAAAGGGTTTATTTAGGCGTACGAGAGCAGGAACGGCAGGCTAGAAACAACAGGAATGGCCGCTGCACAGTCTTCGTTCTCCTCTTCCCTTCTCTTCTTGATCCCCGCGTTCATTTTACGCGCTCGGACGTAACAATATAGTGACACTTGCGGGCACTTTCTAGCGTAATAAACTAGCATTTAATAAACGTAATAAACTAGCGTAATTTCTAGCATTATGCTGTAACTAACTTAGCTCTTCGTAGACTGGAAAGTGTCGATATCTATCCGAAAAGCATTTGAAATTAGTGGAACTATGCAAGTAAAGATTAGTACATTTCTATAATTTTCACAATCCAATGAGAGTAACCTTGCGCTCTCATAATTTTCCTATACTGACGAAATTTGTCCTACATACTCGTGCGAGTTATGCAGAATGCGAATATTACTTGAAATTTCAATATATCTCAAAATTATTTAATGTGTCCTAATAGTTTTTGCATAGTTCCACTAATTGTACATGCCGTTCGGATAGATATCGGCACTCTGCGGTCTACAACGAGCTAAATAAGATAGAGGACGAGGTTTTTTGTGAAAATGTTATCCAGAAGTGCCAGCAAGGACATTTAGCCATTGTACAGGACATTACTTAAATATATATCAGCTACAGAAAAACCAGTGACATATTTGGAATCTAGATAAAGAACTCTATGAATGGCAGTATTTTCAAATCACAAGTGCAAATATTTACCGAAAGTGGTTTCGAGGAGCTTTACCCCTTCATAAGTGGCTGGCAATATATTCTATCAAAGCGTTAGAATATGCCTTCAGGCAGACCATAGGGAGCTTTAGAAATAGCACACCCAAGCGTCTGCCTCGAAAGCCTCATGTCCTGCTTGCATTCCTTTGTACTTTTTTGCTTTCTGCTGTATGCCACCGTTGGTGTCCCTTAACACAGAAGTGCGCAAAACCTAAAACACCCTATGAATACAAATAATTATTAGCCAGTAAGAGAATTGCATGCAAATAGGTGCTATCAACAGCAATGTGACAATAAACAAATGTCTGTTCTCACATTAATGAAACTAGTCATATAATTTATATAATCATATAGTCGTATAATCATATAAACTATATCACAAATTAGGAAATGAATGCGCAAAGAACTTTGATGATTGTAACGTTAGTTTCACGAACAAAATATTTTGATATTTTTTTTTCTAGTTTAGTTCACTTCCCTTTAGTACAGGGGTTCTGGCCTAGAATGCTCAATGTAGCACACTAACCCAGGCCTGGAAGCCATTATTTAAATCTGAAATAAAGACATTTATTCCGCCACCTCACATTGGTGTTATGTCATCAGAACACGCGTGTATCTATGAATATATAGTCCGTAAAATTACCTTTACAAGATATGTGCAGTTACTCTTGCACTAATAAATTCTGAAGGTCTGAAAATTAGGAAACATGTTTGCCATTCCAAGCACTGCTGTAAACCTTTGTGTTAGAGAAGTGCACTACTGATCAAGTGTAACACAACCAATGTGTGGTGCAACCTACGACACCTTTCGCATTCGTCAGTGTCACCAACCTATTTGCCACGCTGACAAATTCGAAGAGTCACATAGGTTTCATGTTGTTTCATGCCTGAAACCCTGTGTGCCACTGGTGTCATTTCGCTGAGAGGAACTCACATTATTACCAGACCTATGAGGGACACCCCGGTTTCTCTAGTTTAATATTGTTTTCGTTTTCCTGCTCCTATATTCTTGGCCTTTTCAATAATAAAGGTCACTCGAATTAAATACTATATTTCGCTCTTAAACTTATCCTACACCACAGCCCTTGTTAAGTAAGATTTCTTGAATATGTTGCAGTGCTGTAGACTAATAAACAAAGAAAAAATGCCGTAAGTGAGCACTTTAGCCTTACGCACTACAAGATTTAAGAACGTATCAATGACATGCACAAGTACAAAAGAACTACGAAAAGCTGGGCATAAAGACAGATTTAAATTCAAATAGGAGGAATTTATACTAACATTCTAAGGGAAAGGAACTATTAAAAACTAGGTACTAAAAACACACGAATAGTAAGAAAACGAGTACTTGCAAAGGATCCTGAGAGGCCAATAGAATGTCAAGCTCATGGAATACTGCACCCCAGCATTCGCTCATGGCTCGATAAGTGGTCCCAGCTGGTGATGCTAGTTGGATAGACCAAAGGTTGCACGCTGATTGCACAGCAGGTTGCCTTGGACTCAGGACTCATTTGACATTGACGCGTGGAGCCTGGGTATGCGTCCTTTCCAAGAGGCCTGGCTCGAATTTTGGCACGGCTTGGGTGAGATTTCGAGGTAACATGAGAAAAACAAGTCCATATCTATAAGCACCAAAATATTCTTCACCATAGGGCAAATCTAAAGCTTACCGTCTACATAAGGCGCATAAGGAAAACAGACACAAGTCATCAGACTCGAGGCAAATAAATGTGAAGGACTGCTTATACGATGGTATGCTTGTCATGTTGTATTTTGTGGATTAATAATTGCGCCTTAACATAATGTAAATTGTACAATTCTTGACCCTCCATACGTTTCATTTCTGTAAGTAAGATACCCCATGCCAACTGTGCCAACCTGGCACTCAACCAGTTGGGATTTCTTTTTGAAATATTGGAGGCCTTCCAATATAGGACAAACGTTCATTCCAGAAAATACTGCTGACAATTTTTTTTAGCTGCGAAAGCACATTGTCAATTTTGTTGTACGGCACCAAACTATGTGTCATAAAAGACACAGCCAAAAAACCGGTTCCAACGTTATAAGAGAAGAACAAATTTTTCTCAAGAGAACAAAGAGAGGCCTTACAAGAAAAGTTGGATTCCTTGATTATTACCTGCTGAATTTATTACGGGTTGTTAAAAGTGGGCAAAATGTCGTAATAGTTTTATTTTCAGAGGACTGGCTTTCAGCAAAAGCTGTAAATTTATGTAATCGAAGTGTTCAGGATTTGTACTGTGTGCCAAAATAGATTCAGAAAGATATGATATGCTGCAGTGCACAGAGATGAGGATGAACTGGCAAGGAACTCACTGTCAGCGTATGTTTATCGGCATGCTTATCATTGGAGCGGTCGTAGTAAAATCATGCCAAATAGGACGTGTGAGAGTACATTGTATTGCTTTTAAATGGGTAAAATTTTAATAAAGTAGTTTTTGTGTTAATCAAGAAAAAATTGTATAAGTGGTCTCCCTGTAGTTTTGAAATTCGCATCGTGGCTCGTCTTATCCACATTGCCTCTTGGCGGCTAAAACAAAATGCATGGACTTGAGCATTCCCGCACCGACAACGAGGAGTGCAAACTGCTTCCAAGTTAGTTGCTTCATTTCAGAGTGTGACAGGCACCGACACGAAGGAAAAAATACGCGGTCGCGGACAGTCGCCAGAGCGAAGAGCGAAATCGATGTCGGGTCGGCCTTGTGTGAGTGAGCCTTAACGGTGCGGCTGCACTCAATCTCTAGCTAGTGCTGTTTTGACCGATGTAAGGTAGAACTATAAAAGCGCCCATGTAAGAGAGTGATCTGGTGCTCATGAAGCTGCCAGTACTGCATTTCTTCCGCGACTTCTTGTGTGGAGAAAACCAACGGGGCTGGTTATTCATAAAATTTTTGCGTTTATTGGTTTATCAGTTATATGGACACAACCGGCGAAATTGATCTGTTGACGTTGCCGTGAGCTTACGTATGAGGTCCTAGTGCGATAAGGTCCTATCTCGCGCCATTGGCTCTGCGCATGAAAGAAAGTGCCCAAGGGGGAGCCGAGAGGTATAGTGGCTTGATGGGCGCTCCATGTATGTATGGGCGCTCCATGCCACGTGATAAAACGCGCGCAAGCCGAGAGATGGGAGACGTTGGTTTAGCACGCTTCTCCTCCTCCAGCCACTGCTCTAACTCGGTCTTGCTCCACCCTCGCCCTGTCTGGGAGATAATCCCCGATGGGTGCAAAGGCGGGGTGAGCTGAGGAAATGTAAATTCAAGATTCGGAGACCCGTTGAAGGAATAGGAAGCAGAAGTGTTTGGACCCCTCTTTTTGCGCTCTTCACTGAGCGGATGTTGTGAGATGAGTCCTCGCGGTTATTTAGTAAGATCTGATCTGTTCACGCTTGTACGTGCGCGCGTGACCTCACGTTTCGTAATTTAATTAGAAAGCGAGTGTTTACTGCAATTTATATAGCCGATTAAACTAGGGACCTTGCTTCGCGTAGTAATCTGATACCTTGCTATGGTAATAAAAGCTTCGCCTTTAGGGAAAAAATGCCACATCTTTGTTTTCCTATTTCTAAGGGCGCTCAAAAGCAACGTTGTGTACGCTAACGTTTCTTTCTGGTAGCGGAACGCAACGCACCGCGGTAATCCGGTGGCTATGGCGTTGTACAGCGAAGCTTTATGTCACGTGTCCAATCACAACCGCGGTGGCCACCTTTTCACCGGGGGCAGAATGTAAAAACGCTCGTACACGTTAAAGAACCCGAACTGCTGAAAATTTATCTGCAGTTTCCCACTTCCGTGTGCATCAGAATAAGTTCATAATTTTGACACGTAAAGCCTCAAACTTAAATTTTACTTCGTGCGAACTACGTTTACAATCGGCACTGTCGAGTGCGTTTACTGAACTTAGTTTGTTATCTCGTTGCCTGTGTTCTGGCTAGTAGCCAATTATTTTTTTGGTGATTTACTTATGATCAAAATCCAGTGTGACAAATCCAGGTCTTCCTTAGAACAGGAAGCCAGCTATCGCTTAAACGTGTGCGATATCAACAAACCTTTTCAAGGAAAATCAACATTTAGAGTCCGAAGTCATTGCAGAACATAACAAGGACGAAAAAGTAAGACACTGCATTACAACCGGGACATAAACCCAGAAGTTCTGCCTAAGCCAGACGCAAGCATATAGAATAAAGAAATTATGTGGTTCTTCTTCTCCTGCATTTTAATCTTTACAGCACCATGGCTCATATCGAGTCACGAAAGAGTCGCAATCTTTCACGACGACTCTTCGCAAACCATTGGGAGTCAATCCGCTCATGGAAAAGGATTGGCCATTATTTTGTGACTCTACTCAGGCAAGAAGGGGCCTTAGCAAAGAAAAAGAGAGTCAGGCTGCTGTGACTCTCTTTTCATCCATTTTTTTCTTAGAGTGTAGATCTTTTTCAGACATCACGGAGAGGACTGAAACAAGTTGCAATCTCTGGTTTTATTTCGCGTTAATAGAATCTTCAACCTTGAGTGCATACAACGAACGTGACATTTTGCTGTGCGGTCTACTTTTACGTCACGGCGGAGCAAAGCCCGAGGGAGTACTGAATGATTCATTCAAGCAAAGGTTTCAAACTGTAGAACATCATAACATCATTAGCCCCGCATCGAGTGGATAAATTCGAAGCATAACGTTCTCCTTTGTTAATGCGCCACGAAGACGGTGAACAATTCTGTTTCCTGGTACCGATAACGAATGATCAAAGCTTGTGTGTGGATGAGATCATAGGCAAGCGCTCATGAACACGTTTTAATTAATACGGACCAAGGTACAGTACGTCTGGCTTTTGTTCTAACACTTTCAAACGACAAAGTTGTATTTACTGCTTTTTTGTTTGCGGTAACAGTTCTGTGCATGATCACCTTTATTGGTTTGTAGCATGAAATAAAACATGCGGCCTTTGTTCTTGTTTAGTGCAATCTGGAAAAAAAAAAAATCAACCACCACTCCCTTAGTCAAAAACTGCAGGTTTAGGAAATTCAGTCTGTCGAAATGGCTTCAGAAGACACTTTTTAGCGATGTGCTCTGGCACAATTGAACCTAAAAAGTTTCTTGCGATTTCTCTCTCTTTAATTCAGTAGTGTGTTTTGGTGACAAGTTGGTGGTCTTGCGTTTCGTTTTATTAGTTGTATCTAGCAGTCCTGTAGAAGTTATTTTGTTTCGTCTTTCTATTGCGCAGGGTTCTTATTTATGAATTTTTTATTTGTGTTTATGCACTATTCGTGATTTGACATTATATAAAGAATATTTCGTTTACTTTTACACATATTGTGATGTATTGATTTAAATTCTTTTTATAACTTTGTATTACCTGTATGTTTATCATTTTGTAGTGCGTGTATACCTTAGTCTAACATCTATCTTCCGTTTCTCTGTTTCTTTCTCCTCCTTTCTGAAGAGCAGGGACGTTTTGAGCCCCTTTGCGCTGGTCAGTTGCCAGCCTGCTCCTCACTTTCATTTTCCTTCTAAATCACAGCTGTGATCCAAGGCAATGAAATACTGTTGGCGTTCCATGCTTCTCATTGCCACGTCGTCAATCCTTTTGGATGGGATACGTGAGTAATGTTGTTTACGTAAACGACCTGCAAAGGGTTAGGCTGACTGATGCAGTACAACATAATATACTGAGAGGCCCCGGAAAAGTCAGAGCTTTAGTCTCAAGCGAAATTACGCAGTAACAAGCAATTTTTTTTTTCATTTTAGGCTCTAAGTGCACACGTATATCGTTTCTCATTCAAATATTCATGTCAAGACAAATGTAGTCATCCGAGCTTCTTACCATAACAGCGATCAAATTTGGTCACTGAAAGAATTCGCGGATCTAATCTGTCTTACACCCGATGAAATAGGTGTGTGTTTGGCGTAGGAGGCTTAAAAACGTTGCTGAGAGGAAAAGTACTCGGCCATGAGTTGTTGGAACAAAACCTCCTTGGAGACCTGCCACATGCGTAAATGCACACCTAAATTTGGTAGTATATATCATATATATTAGTGCGATGACATTATTACCTTTCTGTTCAATATGTGAAAAACCCAATAGTCTAGGGTGGCGCGTTTCTGGTCCTACCATGCAATGGAACTTGAACTTGTAGGTTTAATAGCCTCCACGAGCTCTCTATGGTTCGTGGTGGTTTTCGAGAGGGTTCAACTAAAACGAAGAAGATATTAGCCTTGAATTGTCCTTCCAGTAATTCAAACATATTCATGGCCGAACAACATCTGAGCAAACGTTTTACAGCGAAGCTGTACACCTCTACCGTACAAGGAAATTTTCGTGCCGTTGTTGGCGTGGTAAGCAAAAACTCATTACACGTGGGCCGCCCCCGGAGATAGTGTAATGCCGGGCCGACACGCGGTGGAGGGGAAGCACACGTTAAGCACTACCCATATGTGGGCCGATACCGAAGATAGTGCGATGCGGGGCCGACCCACGGCGGAAGTGAAGCAGGCCTTAAGCAATCCGCATACGTAGACCGATCCCGAAGTTAGGGCAATGCCGTACCGACATGCGAAGGGGAAGCAGGCATTAAACATTCCCCATACGCAGGCAGATCCCGAATATAATGCAATGCTACGTCGATCCGCGGCGTAGGTGAAGCAGGCATTAAGCACTCCGAATAAATGAACCAATCCCGAAGATAGTGCAATGCCGGACCGACCCGCGGCGGAGGGGAAGCAGGCATTAAGCACTCCCCATACGTGGACCGAACCCGAATATAGTGCAATGCCGGGATGATCCGCGGCGTAGGTGAAGCAGGCATTAAGCACCCCGCATACGGGCACCCATCCCGAAGATAGTGCAATGCCGGATCGACACGCAGCGGAGGCGAAGCAGACGTTAAGCACTCCCTATACGTGGTCCGATTCCGAATATTGTGCGATGCTGGGACGATCCGCAGTGGAAGTGGAGCAGGAGTTAAGCATTCCCCATACATGGGCTGATCCCGAATATAGTGCAATACCGGGAGGATCCGCGGTGGAGGTAAAGCAGGCATTAAGCAATCCGCATACGTGGAGCGACCCCGAAGTTAGTGCAATGCCGGACCGACACGCGGTGGAGGTGAAGCAAGCGTCAAGCACTCCGCATACGTGGACCCATCCCGAAGATAGTTAAATGCCGCGCCGACCCGCGGCGGAAGTGAATACAGGCATTAAGCACTCCGCATACGTGGACCGATCCCGAAGTTAGTGGAATGCCGGACCGACACGCGGCGTAGGTGAAGCAGGCATTAAGCACTCCGAATACGTGGACCCATCCGGAAGGTAGTGCAATGCCGGACCGACATGCGGTGGAGGTGAAGGAGGCGTTAAGCACTCCCCATACGTGGGCCGATCCCAAATATAGTGCAACGCCGGGACGATCCGCGGCGGAGGTGAATCAGGCATTAAGCACTCCGCATACGTGGACGATCCCGAAGATAGTGCAATGCCGGACCGACATCCAGCGGAGGTGAAGCAGGCATTAAGCGCTCCCCATACGTGGGCGGATCCCGAATATACTGCAATGCCGGGACGATCCGCGGCGTAGGGGAAGCGGGCATTAAGCACTCCGCATACGTGGACCGATACCGAAGATAGTGCAATGCCGGACCGACACGCTGCGGAGTTGAAGCAGCCGTTAAGCACACCGCATACGTGGGCCGAACCCGAATATAGTGCAATGCCGGGACGATCCGCGGCGGAAGTGAAACAGGAGTGAAGCATTCCCCATACGTGGGCCGATCCCGAATATAGTGCAATACCGGGAGGATCCACGGTGGAAGTAAAGCAGGCATTAAGCTCTCCGCATACGTGGACCGATCCCGAATATAGTGCCATGCCAGGACGATCCGCGGCAGAGGTGAAGCGGGCATTCAGCACTCCGCATACGTGGACCGATACCGAAGATAGTGCTATGGCGGATTGACACGCGGCGGAGGTGAAGCACAACCCATACGTGGGCCGATCCCGAATATAGTGATGCAGGGACGATCAGCGGCAGAAATGAAGCAGGAAATAAGCACTCCGCATACGTGGACCGATCACGAATATAGTACAATGCCGGCCCGACCCGCTGCGGAGGTGAAGCAGGCGTTAAGCACTCCCCATACGTGGGCCGAACCCTAAGATAATGCAATGCCGGCCCTACCCTCGACGGAGGTGAAGCAGGCGTCAAGCAATCACCATACGTGGACCGATCACGAAAGTACTGCAATACCGGTCCGACCCGCTGTGGAGGCGAAGCAAGCGCTAAGCACTCCCCGTACGTGGCCCGATCCCGAAGATAGTGCAATACCGGCCCGACCAGCAGCGGAGGTGCAGTTCGCCATTAAGGGGCCCCCATACACAGCTTCACTAGCCATCCTTCTCCACAGAGTGGAAGAGCACTGAGTTAGTTGAACGTAAGCTTCGCTACTGGAAAGTGTCGCTTTTTGTTCCTCTTTAAGGGCAACTCATAATTTTTTGTAAATGTAATGGCATACTTGCATTCCCGAGACCCCTCTGTCACTCGTCTGATACTAGAAATATTCCGTAAATTTGAAAATAATTTTCAATACGCAAATAAATCGCGAAAGCAAAACCGAAGCCTGGCCGAGCAGCTGCGCGAGGCTCTTCGTGTGACGTCACGAGAAGCACACCAGCGTGGAAGGTACGCAAGGCATGCCGTTCTCGCCCGCGGGGCGAATGAAAGCGACGAAAGAGCAGACGCTCTGTGACCGCGCCGGACCTTCTGATGGCAATATTAGCTGTTGCAGCTCTTCGGATCTGTCAAAGAGTGAGAGCGACGATTCCCACGAATTCAGTGGCCACGAAACGGCTTCTGCATTCAATCCGCCACCGCGAGAACCAACGCCCATGCGCAACATATTGAGCTCTAATATGAAGACGAAGGGTTGCCTTTACGAGTGATTTTAACGTGCCGCTTCCTCCTTTAAGTGTTTTACGGATCTTCAGGGAAGCGTTTTGCATAGTCACTTTAAGGTGCGGAGGACGCATTTGTAATGCCAATAACGCTGCTGACAGGTAAAAGCACCAGCCGGTCCAATTTTTACACCGGCTATGTACAGAAAGAGCGAGAATAAACATTTTTATTAGGTAAATGCAGCTTTTGGAGAGGAGTCCTCATTCCAGAATGCCTTGAGCGCGGGCCGCGTCGTGGGCCCTCGCAATCGGCCGTTGCTGATCCTCGAGGTCGGAGCTGGCAAAAGCTCTCTCCCAAAGCTCGTTGGTGTGGTAAGAGTTTGGAAGATTTAATGGTGCCGCTCTTCAACCCCCTGCTATTAGCCTGAGGGACCCGGGCTCTGCGCAGAAGCGGCATTGCGGAGAGAATTGTGTAGGGACCATGAGGCGATTTCTGGTTGAGTGGGGGAATGTATTAACCTGTAGAGCTCGGAGGAATCACTCCTGCTCTCTAGGTAGTGACTTGTGTGGGGTGCTTATGTTCTGCGGGTTATCTTGTAATATTGTGTGATGTCTTTGTACGAGACTAGAGGGTGCATGCGCTCGGGTTCAGATTACTCGACGTCGGCTTGGTGGGTCAAATCTTGAGCCACGTGGTTGGCGACCTCGTTGCTAGGAATGCCGTGATGAGCTGGCACCCAGATGATCATGACTGATCTCATTGGTGGCTTTTGATTGATGATCTGGAGTGTGGCGGTATGAATTCTGCGGCTAGCAAAGTTGCGGCACGCCTGGTGGGAGTCGGTCACTATGACTTGAACCTCTGTTTGGGAGAGCACGAGGGCTATGGCCGCATCCTCGGCTTGGAGGGGATTGTTTCGGGTGAGCGAAATGCTGCTCCGATGTTCTTTCTTGACGACTACGGTGGCTGTTGTGGCTGCGCGTCTGGGGTAAGACCCGGCATCCGTGTAGGCTGTACAGGGTAAAGTGTCGCATTGCTTGTGTTTGGCCAGGGCCTGCGCCTCTCTTCGCTGTGCGTGGTGCACTGGGTGCATGTTGCAAGGCAGGGGACGTATGGTGATGTTGCTCCGAATAGCATGGGGTAAGCTCACAGTCTGAGGCGGTGGATGGCTGAGAGGGGCAGTGAGCCCCAGGAGTATCAGGATGGACCTCCTCACTTCCGTAACCGTCCGTCTTGTCCACCGACTCGATAAATGTGCCTCGATCAGCTCCTCGGTCGTGTTGTGCACTCCTAGTCGTAGTAGGCCTTCTGTGTACGTACTGATCGGCAGGCGCATCGCCTGCTTATGTGCCTTTCTGATCATTGTGTTGCTTTTCTTGCATTCCGTCGCGTTGAGTAGTGCGTATGGAATAGCGTAAGTTATTCGAGACACGACGCAGGCTTGGACAAACCGAAGCGTGTCCGCGTCCCCCATGCCTCTTGCCTTGGTTGTTATTCGCCGGATCATGTGGGTAACTTCGGCTGTTGTATTCTTAAGCTTGTGAAGTAATATTGTGTTGATTCGATCCGACTGGAAGACCATTCCCACTTTCTTTACGCTCTGAGACGGAACGATGGTGTGACCCTGCAGTTGTATGTTGTTAGTTGGTGAGTCGAATGCAGGCTTCTTTCGCCGTGAGGCCAGCGGTAGCTCCGACTTTTCGGGGGCGCAGCCTTAGGCCGCATGACTTAGCATAGTCGCTCACGACGTCTGGCGCTTCCTACAAGCGGCTCTCCATTGCCCCGATGGACTCTGTGGACGACGAGATGGAAATGTCGTCGGCATATAGGCCATGTCGGATCCCCGGGATGTTATCGAGTAGCGGCGGAAGGTCTATTAGGGCGATATTGAAAAGGAGAGGAGATAACACTGCGCCCTGTGGTGTGGCGCACCCGCCCAGCAGGAAGGGGTTTGTGGCTTGGTCCCCGACCTTTAAGATGGCTTTTCTACTTGAGAGGAAATCTCTGATATAGGAATACGTCCTGGCCCCACAGCGCAGCGTGTTTAGCCACTGTAAGATTGCTGCATGCTTTACGTTTTCGAACGCCCCGTTAAGATCTAAGGCGAGGATAGCCGTGGGGGAGTTGCGTGTCGCTGGTACAATCACCTCCTCTTTCAGATGAAGTAGGATATCTTGAGATGAGAGGTGTAGACGGAATCCTATCATCGTTGTTGGAAGTTTACCCGAGTCTTCCAGGAATTGTTGTGGCCGGTTGAGAACGATGGGCTCTAGGAGCTTTCCTACACACGAAGTGAGGGAGAGCGGTCGTAGCTTCTCAATGGCTGGTGGCTTGCCTGGCTTCGGTATAAGACGAACCTCGGCCATTTTCCAGTTTTCGGGAAGGTTTCGTTCATTCCATACTTCGTTAAGATGAGCGGTAAGCTGTAGTAGCGAGGGCTTGTCAATATTGACAAGTGCCTTATTGGTGATTTGGTCCATTGTCAGGGCTGTGTGGCGTCTCAAGCCCATTATCGCCGCTTTTACTTCAAGTAGATGAATATCCTTATCTAGGAGCTCGTTTGGGGTGCCGGTGTAGTGTGGCAGAGGCTCCAATGGCTGTATGGGGAAGTACTGGGCTTTGAGAGTCAGAGGGACGTCCGCCTCGTTTCCTGGAAATTGGTGGATTAGTGGGGGATATTGTGGTGGGATTCTGTTTTGTTGCTGGACGCGTTGATTAAATATCTCAATAACTTCCACGTCTTGGAAGTACTCAGTCTTCCTCTCAAGCAGTCGCAGAGAGATAGCCAATGTTCTTGCCATAGTGTGGCAGCCTATTCCGCAGCCTCTTGTGTGAGTAGTGCGATTCGCCACTTGAGCTTGCGATTTAATCTTTGCCTTTTCCAACGCTTCAGCAAGCTACGCCGGGCTTCCGACATGTGGAGCAAACGAGCGTCGAAGCTCGGAGTGGTGGTGGATGTTTCAAGCATTTTGGTGTGCGCCTTCACAACCTGGTGAAGCTGAGTGGTCGAGTCCTTAATTGACTGAAGCGGTTGGCTCTGTTCGTATACAGCTCTTTGTTCTGTTATCTCCCGCAGCGTGATCCAGTCCGTGAGGCGAGAAATGCCTATCCTGGCTTTGTATTCGAGCCCATGGAGAATGGTGGCTAGTAGCGCGTGGTCGCTGCCTTGGTACTCACCAGATTGGTCCGGCAACTTGCGGGATACTTCTCGTGAGGGTTAAGTCGGGGTTCGTGTATCTTTTAACACTTGTGCCGAGCCTCGTGCTATTTTTTGAATTGTTGACGAGTGTGAGATCCATGTCCTCAATACCTTTGTGAAGCAGGTTTCCCCTGGGGTTGGTGTACGTATAACGGCAGAGGGAGTGGGGTGCATTGAATTTGCCCACTATGAGAAGCGGATGGCTGCCTGCTGCGTGCGTGGGTTGCTCCAAAACATGTTTGAGGAACGATGGCGAGATTTTCGTCCGACAGTAGACGTTTAGAACGAACATGGGAGCCTTCTTTCTTGTTGTCTGCGGGATAATTTCGAGCAGAATGGCAAGCGGTTCGGATTGTTGGAGATGCTGTTGAACGGCCACTGGCTTCTTACTGACCAGGGTGTGAAGGCTGTCACCTGTATCGGTGCCATATGTGGCGTATCGGGGTAAGCGGACGTGCGTGTTCATTTCTTACAGTGCGATGATTTCAGGTGGTCTTGTTGATGTAGCGATGTATTGTATCAGTGATCAATACTTGTTCTTGTAGCCCTGGCAATTCCACGGCCACACCGTAGTCTCACCAAGGGAGCCCCGTGCTTACAGCATATATGTTGAAGAGGAGCCATCTTGGCTATTAAGTGGTGGTGATGCGTACACAAGATGGGGTTCTGGGGAGCCTAGAGAATCTGGCAAATCTAGTAGTATCTGATGAGCTGTTTTCTTGGGGCGCCAGTGCTAGTATGCGTTCATCTAGTCTCATGATGCGTTCCGCCATCTGAGTGTTAGAGTGTTGCTGTTGAGTTACGAATTGTTGTTGTGCCGCTGACTGTTGTATAGCTGTGAGTTGTTGTTGCATAGTAACTTGTAGGGATGTCTGAAGGCTCTGAATGGCCTTTGCTACTATCTCCTCTACCTTCTGGAGTGTGGCATATTGGACGGGTATGACTCCCTGCGGTACAGTGGGCTGCGCGGTTGCTCGTTGCGGTGTCGGATTTGAAGGGACTGTGTGCATTGGCTGCTCTTCCCGTTTCCGCTTCTCCGGGGATGGGGTTGAACTGTTTTGTGTAGAGGTAGTGATATTTCTTCCAAACAATTCCTCTTTAGTTGCTACGAACTCTGCGTGTACGTTAGTGATTTCTGCTTCGAGTGTTGCGTTCTCTTCAGTGAGGCGCCTAATATGGGCGTGTGCCTGTGCCAGCTCTGTGTCAACAGGTGGGAGGTACGAGCTTTGAGAGAAACAACATGTGCCCAGCTCACCTGCTGCGTTACCTGCGCTGCTCCTTTGCTTCCCCTCCTGCCACTTGCGGAAAGATCAAGGCTCGAGGTCTTGCTATGGGATGGCGTCCCTCGCCGCGATGAGGTCCTGCGCCTGGAACCGGAACAGGAACGCGGCCTCGAATTGCTCCTCTCCAGGACAGCTCCGCGTCGTTTCGCGGAGCGTGACTTGCTGGATGCTGAGTGCTCGCCACGTGGCCTCGGAGACGAAGAGCCTGCTCTCAGGGCCTGCTACGGTTTCCGGCGGTTGACGGACAGCAGGAATCTGTTGGGGCAGGTTTTGGCTGCCGTCGGGTGATTCCCGCGCACAGAGAGCACCGAGGGTGGCACTCGTGCTGCTCTTGCTAGCGACGTGCCGTACTCCCTGGACTTGGGCGTGGCGGGGGGCCGCGGGCAAAGATCCTCTCTGTGGCCTGTCTCGTTTCCGGTTCGGTAATGTCGCACGGTCCTTCTTGTGGAGGTATCACCGCAGAGGAAGGCCAGAAAATAGGATGTACTATGGTACTGCTTTTCCCAGGAATACGATCACCATGGTTGTTGTGTTTCCCAGTCTTCTACATGTTAGCGCCTCGTATCCAGGAGATTCAATTCGTTTAAGTAATATTTCGGGCGTGGTTTCGTGATCGATGTTGTATATCACCCCTTTGCATGAGTTATCGGGGGATATTCCGTATGATGCAATATCATATGTTGTTGCACCAATTGTAATTTTCTGCATCTTGCTTAGTGCTGAGTCCGTAGCTTCTGAGGCAGTGCTCAGAACAATGATGTTTTGGCCTTCGTCAATGCGTATTTTGAATCCGGTGGAGCCGATTTGTTGCTTTGCCTCATTTATTATGGCATCTACTAACTTCCCTGGGCTCACCGTGTTGAGCTGCAGGCCGTTCCGTGGACGAAACGCCAACTTGTAATCATCGGCAGGTATTGGGGGGGGGGGGTCGGAGAATGGGCTTCGGCGGCGTTCGGGATAGTTGGGGCGTGTCGGAGCGTGCCTGCAGCCGACGACGGCGGGCACGACTGGTAACATTGATCCAAGGCTCGTTGTCTACTTCGTTCTCCTCAGCGGCCGGAAGAAGCCCTTGCGATTCGCTAATTTCCATGTCCTCGTCCTCCGAGGCCCCCGTGGAGGATTGGTGAGCTCTGTCGGTGTCGGTATTGAGCAGCGCGTTCGCATATGCAGCGGTGCGGCGGCCGAAGCCTTCGCTAGGCCTCGTAACTAGCGTAGTGGGTTTAGCGAGGCAGCCCCGCTTCGAAACTTGATGTCATCGTACAATGCAAAATATAGCATTTACACCCTCAAGTTCGGTGTTACCCGCCGTGGTTGCTCAGTGGCTATGGTGTTGGGCTGCTGAGCACGAGGTTGCGGGATCGAATCCCGGCCATGGCGGCCGCATTTCGATGGCGGCGAAATGCGAAAACACCCGTGTACTTAGATTTAGGTGCAAGTTAAAGATCCCCAGGTGGTCGAAATTTCCGGAGTCCTCCACTACGGCATGCCTCAAAATCAGAAAGTGGTTTTGGCACGTAAAACCCCATAATTTAAGTTCGGTGTTGACGTGTTCCGGCTGACTTCAGACACATGATGATTACGTAGAATCTGGAAGCCGAGGTGAGTTCGCCGAAAATGTAGCTTCTGTGCGGAGCAGATGTGGAGCCGACTCATCGCCGCACTCATCACCACCCATCCGACTTGTTGCCGCACTTCATCGTCTTCTAATTCGCTAGGTACAGCAACGGCTCGTCTTTCGCTGGAGATATAATGCTAGGCGCTCATCTGTAATAACAATTAATGTCACAACATAGCAAAACGCGCATATTGTGCATGCAAGGATCATTACATCACTGTGAGTCGCGCTCACATGCGCGACCACAGTGATGAGTGAAAACTCATGCATGCGAAAACAGTGAGAGGGAGACCACCTGGTACGGTTATGTTGTCAGGCTGCCAACTTATCACTCTTCGTATTCTCTTCATGCACAGAATTAATGCTTTCCGTAAAGTAGACTAGAGTTAGATTAGGATATTGCACCTATGATCGTTCATATAGAGAACGCGCACTTTTCTCGCGGAAACGTCGATGACGGTATTCACAGCGTTGGCAGCTGGCGCAGGCGCTTCATTACGCTGCTGTATCGAAGCGGCCTCCGCTTGCTGCCAGTTTGGGAGAAGAGGCGAACAGTGCACCATGTAAGTATGAGTCAGCATAAGAATACGTAAAAATACATTCATGGATGTAGTCGCATTACACTGAGGAAAGTGCCCGCGCGTGTGAGAGGCAGCCTTCGAAAACAGCAACGTACCGATGTTGATAGCGCGTGGTTTCACCGTCTTTAGCTTTTTGTGTGGGCAATGTACGAAATGACTAATCGCTTATTACTAGTCTCCGTGGTCAAAACTGAACTAGAGTAGCCATTTTGTTCGTTCTAGTGGCTCAATTATTCAGGTCAGTCGCTCAGGTCAGGCAACAGTAGGAGCACGAACTTGGCGACTGAATTAGGCTTAACCTCGGCTGAACGCAATTGACATCGGGTCGGTCATACTGTGAGTGCGGATGGCGAGGGCTTAAATTCGTGCAGCCAAAACGCGACACCACTTAGCTCTCATGTCATTTTTTTTGTCCGCCCACACAGATCGTAATTTGTGGCGACCGCAATTTATCACGCGAAACACTAGTTCGTTATATCTAACTTCCTCCTAGGCCCTCTCTTCTGCCATTCATTCCCAGCTTGCGGTGCGTATACTGCCTTTCATGTCACAACACAATGTGGCCAGTAGCGCAGAAGCAGGCAAGGCATGTTGTACGATGGAATGAGCAAAATTTAAGCGTAAAGAAATCTGCGAAACTCTTAAGCCTGATATTTACTACAAATCACGGAAGCATTCAGATCCGTTCATCTCAGAAAATTACCGGAGTGGACCTTTAAGGCGTTTTAAGCCATGGGAATGGTAGTACGTTTTAGGGTCTTTTAGTTCACACCTGTGTTCCAATCAAGTGGTATATTTCAATTATCATCGTTTATCATCGTTTATCGACCTTACGTCTCACAAGTTTAACAAACATTGGAAGAAAATGATTCAGAGTTGTGGTAAGAGCTTCATAATTGCGTTAGTTGTACAAAGGTATTGCTTTCATTATTCGTCTTTGCGGCTGGAGCTAGCCGTTTACTGCACAGTGAATAGTTGGTTGATGTTTGACTTTGTGTACACAAATTAACACTGATATCCATGGGACGTAAGCACGAGGTCAACTGTAATCGAGGAACTCATAGCATTGCGTCTTAGATGGTTGAATGTTTTGACTAGCCTAAGCTTGGATGGCGTTACCGAAATTCCTTGCAGTGTTTTTGACCTCGTGAAGACAATGACATGGAGATAATATTTAATGGATTGAAAATGGTTATCAGTGTGGTCGGGTACAAAAAAGTTGCAGCGTATAGAGCGTCATGAAGTGGCGGCCCGAAAGCGCTGTAAGAATAATGCGAAGGAGTGAGAGAGAGAGATAAAAAAGAAGAGGGGAAGGCAAGAAGGTTAACCAAGGACGTGCCGGTTGGCTACCCTACAATTGGCGAGGGCAAATGGTAAGAGCAGATCAGGAGAAAAAAGAACAATAATAGTCAGCCATTCACAGTCAGTCGCAATGGAGTCTCCACTGTCACACACGTTCATACAATACGGTGTCCTTCAAGAAATGCAGCACGGCTCTTGTTGCCTTTTGCATGCAAGAACGCATAGGCCATGGTCCAAGGATCTTTTCTTCTTAGAGCGCTCTATTGTATAGAAGGATAACAAACACGACTTATCACAGACTAGCGCAGAGCTTCCTTACAAGGAAATAGATCTTTGATAGGGGAGAAGTATTAAGGAGGGAGCATAATCAAATATGGTGAACTCATAAATACCTGCCAACCTGCCTGCAATAAAATCTCCTAAAATCCCTCGGGCACAATACCGGAAGGCGAGGGCTTTAATTTTTTTGAAGCCTGTCTTGAGCAAACGTCTTCGGAGGGATGCCTTAGCACTTTATAGAGGACGGTGTAATTGTAGAGGATGCACACGGGCAGCAGCACAAGCAACACCGTTTAAACATCTGAAACCGAGAAGCAACCCACAGTAACTCCTCAACAAATTTGCTGTTGCAGATTTCGACTGTTTCAGGAACTTGTCTGAATCAAGTTGCTCGAAGAAATCGGCCCTCTTGCACCCATTCATTCAAAAACTTCGAACGGCCGGCTCAGACTGATACCGACGAGCGAAACATTTCGGGAACACAGTATTTCGTACAACTTCCAGCAACTTTTGTAAAATCACAACACGATCCCAAATTCGTATAGCTAATAAATCAGGACAGTTGACGGGTACGCTAACAGGAGCGCGGTAACCTCGTCGACTCCTAAGATCGCATTTGACAACATCGAAGTCTCAGAAATATGCTTGCATCTCGGAGGCGTTTACACGTAAATTTTGCCAAAACTTTCGTGCGTGTTGCGAGAAGACAGTCATCTGAATCGGCGAGGCTTGTTTTAAGGTCATCGTTCATCTGCAAGACACTGATATTGGTAAAGAAAGCCGCAATTTCGCCCGAAAGGTAAATCATTCAATGCGGTAGCAAATAATAAGACAGGCCCCCGCAGTAAGGTTAGCAGTTTTATTCGCTGTACAAGCAGCTGTAAACGTTCGCTTACTGAGTCAATTAACAAGCGCAATATAACGCGCTCACAGGCAAACATGAATATAATTAGTTTATCTGGCCTGGAAAACAGTTGACCCATTTATTAAATGCGTACGCCAGAAATCGTGAAAGTCGACAGATGTCGCATTAATTACTGCATACAAATCTTACCATACAAGCTCCCAACCTTATTAAATAAAATTTACCAATCTAGGGACATAGACATTCGTGTAATTGAACTCATTAACCTGTGCTGGTATTTCTATCAATACCATGCATAAGTGTTTGCTAAGGTTTATGTCTGTATCGTCATACATCATCATCATCATCATCATCATCATCATCATCAGCCTGGTTACGCCCACTGCAGGGCAAAGGCCTCTCCCATACTTCTCCAACTGCCCCGGTCATATCACAACACCCCACAAAGCCGTATTTTTGCCTAGTTGTTTCGTGTGCAATGACTGAGTTATTTTGTAATCTACTTTTTTCCTCAATCGCAACTCAATGACTAAACTTGTCTATTCTGTCAGTTTTCTCTCCCTCACTTTCGTTATATGTGGCAGGATATATTGATATATATATATATATATATATATATATATATATATATATATATATATATATATATATATTGTACATAAGTGTGCACGCTTATTTGCATTTATATTATGCATATATATGTGCCAGTACTGCCACTGTCGCCAAGAGTCATTGTTATTTTTATTGTTATTACATCTCACTCGATGTCTGCGGACGGTCTCTGTCAGAACGGTGGCGGTATGAAAAGCGGCAGCAGCGGCGAGCGAACTCCCTTTCGTGGTGACTCTCACTTCAACTCAAACTAGGTGCGTGTGTACACAGCGCAGAAGGAGCCACCAGCTATCTCGAATAGGCTAGCCTTCGAACCCACTGCCAATTACCTCCAAGATAGGAGACGCTCGACCGCAGTCAGTAGAGACGCGCTCTACTTACCCCCCTTCCAAGAGTGCGCAAATGTCCCAAATTCCTGCACCAGTTCCCCACGCGAAAAGCCGGCACGCACCCTCCCCGCCTTTTTCCCTTGTGGACGCATGAAGACAAGCACAGTGATTTCGCGGAAGCCAAAACGGAATTTTTCTGTTGAGTTGGAGCTGCGCTTTGGAGCCTAGTGATTTGGAGTTGACCTGAAGGCATGCTTGCAAGAAAACTTCAAGAACTGCCGACAAGCGACTACGGTGGCTTTCAAATGTCGGTGAGAAGACGATGACAGCGTCATGGTAACAGAGGCATGTTGACCATTTGTATCCACGAAGGAGGGAGTCCATCATCCTTTCAAATGTGGCTGGGGCATTACACAGTCCAAAGGACATTACCTTAAAATGGTCAAGCCAATCGAGCATAAACAAATTCGGTCTTTTCTCGGTCTTCATGCTCGATGGATATCTGCCAGTAACTTGATCTCAGGTCGATAGAAGAGAAGTAGGCAGAGCCGTATACACAGTCGAGAGCGTCACCGATCCGCGGCAGAGGGTAGACGTCCTTGCGCGTTACTTTGTTTAAGTGGCGGTAGTCTGCGCAGAAGCGCCAGCTGGCATCTTTCTTCTTGACTAGGACGACCGGTGATGCCCATGGACTGCATGAAGGTTCATTGCCATCCTTGGTGAGCATCTTGTCAGCTTCACGCTGTATCACTTCTCGCTCAGCATAGGACACGCAATAACGACGTCGTCTGATTGGGCTGGCGTCCGCAGTATTGATCTTATGAGTCACAACAGATGTCTGTCCCAAAGGATGGTCATTAAAATGAAAGATGTCGCCGTAGGACTTCAATGTGCGCCGCATATCGGCTGTGCGAGCAGGATGGATGTCACACGCTATCATCTTGTCAATATCACCGTCGACGAGGTTGTGCGAGGAGGGGGAAGGGGCAGAGGACAAAGAATCGTCGGTGACGAATGCAGAAACTTCACACTCATCGATAGAAAAGATGTGGGCTAGAGTCATGCCACCTGGGATAAGTAGCATGCACCAGCTAAAGTTAAATATGGGAAGAAACATTCGATTATCCGTAACTCTAATAAAGGTGTGAGGAAGAGCGATAGTTTCCGCGATTAAGACGTCAACGATCGGGGTCAAGATGTAATCGCCATCGGGAATGGGAGAAAAAGACCGCAAGTTTATATATATAACGGTTTGAGGAGGTAGGCGAACGTAATCCTCTGACCACAAGCGCGGTTGGCGTGCTGTAGGAGCGTCATGGTAGCATAGCAGGTATAGCTGAAGCAAACTGGTTCCGCCGTCAATAAGGACAGAATGGGCAGACGGAAAATTCATACCGAGGATGAGTTCATGGGAGCATTTCTCGAGCATGGCATGTGGTACGCTTGTGGATCGGTCAGCAACACTTATCCGTGCGGAGCACATCCCTAGCACGGGAAGCGTTCCGTCATCGGCTACGCGAATGAGCGGTACTATGGGTGGTGTTAGGACCGTCTTAAGGCGGCGACGAAGCTCCGAATTCATCACTAAAATCTGAGCACCAATATCCACCAGAGCAACAACTAGTTTAACGTCTATCAGTTTCCTTCTGCTGTGCAATCTGTGTCAGAGGATCTGGCAGGCGAGTCGTCGATGCAGCATCACTCCCTCGCTTCAATTCCGCCGCCCTAGGTCGCCTATTGAAAGACTTCCTCGGGAAAAGTAGACGATGGAGCTCCCAGAGGTGATCTCTGGGAGCTGCATCGTCTATGAATACTTTGTTTAGCGCAAAACACAGACACAAGAACGACGACCCAGGACAGGGCGCTACTCTCAACTGACATCATTTTGTTGCGTCACTCCTTTATAGAGAGCTGAAACTAGGGGAACATACTCAGTGAGCATCATGCGGTGGAGCTACCAACATACGATCACAAGAGCGCACTCATGCGACAGAATCCAAAAAACCAAATTCAGCGCTGTACAAGGTTAAGGAAGGCACACTAATGCACTGTAACCCCAATGACTGAATGAAGAATGCTTCCGATAACTCTCGGGCGGTGGTGTCACGGCTATTATTCAAAATCGTAGTATCGCGAAACATGGGTTTGCACTTGCATATTTTACAATGCTGAGCCAAACGGGAACCTGTGCCTATTGTTATGGATCGCTCATGTTCCCTAAGGCGCTCGTTAACACAGCGGCCTGACTGCCCTACATACACTTTGCCACATGACAAGGGAATCTTATAAACCACACCGACGCTGCAATCTACAAACTTCACGTGGTTCTTTTCACAATCCGCTTTTTACTTGTTTTAGAAATACGGCTACACAATATCGGCAGTTTCTGAGGAGCGGAAAACACTACCGGAATTTGGTATCTAGTGGCGACATTCTTTAGATTGTGAGTCACTCTGTGGCAATACGGCCTCTTTCGAATCGAATAAAAGTTGCACTTATATAGGTTAGAAAATACCCTTTTTATCCAGAAAAATGGTGTGTGTATTGGTTCATGTGCGGCGCCTGCTCTTTGTAATATTATTTTATCGTCTGTCGACCGCGCTCTAAAGAGTTCCTTAAACAATGACTCGGTTCAAATTTTTAGATATGTTGACGATTTTCTTGTTGTGATAAAACGGACTAACAACGAATGCTGCGTTACGGTAGCTGACATTTTAACATTGTTCAATGACAATGGCAAAGGTTTAACTTTCACACACGAGCTATCTAGGGACGGTAAACTCCTGTTATTAGATTTGCAGCTATCCTTACAAACAGGCCATGCCTGTTGGATGTACTCGTCACGTGCACGTAAGGAACATTTACCTTACGCGTCTGCGCACTCAAAAACTGTGAAACGCGCCTTTGCTTTGATGTGTCTAGAATCTTCGTTAGTGAAATCTTGTAATCACTCTGCGAACCTGAGTTTTACTGCACAATTAAATAGGGTGCAGGCTGCTGGTTACCCAAGTGTGGTGGTGACGTCCGTCTCGGAGGTATTGCTTCAGAAACTGAAAGGGGAGTGGCACAAAAGTAACTGCATTACACAAAAGAAGAGGCCTGAAGTTGTGCCGTATTGCCACAGAGACTCACAATCTAAAGAATGTCGCCACTAGATGCCAAATTCCGGTAGTGTTTTCCGCTCCTCAGAAACTGTCAATGTTGTGCAGCCGTATTTCTAAAACAAGTAAAAAACCAGATTGTGAAAAGAACCACGCGAAGTTTGTAGATTGCAGCGTCGGTGTGGTTTATAAGATTCCCTTGTCATGTGGCAAAGTGTATGCAGGGCAGTCAGGCCGCTGTGTTAACGAGCGCCTTAGAGAACATGAGCGATCCATACCAACAGGCACAGGTTCCCATTTGGCTCAGGATTGTAAAATATGCAAGTGCAAACCCAAGTTTCGTGATACCACGATATTGACAAATAGCCGTGACACCACCGCCCGAGAGTTATCGGAAGTATTCTTCATGCAGTCATTGGGGTCACAGTGCATTAGTGTGCCTTCCTTAACCTTGTACAGCACTGAATTTCGTTTTTTGGATTCTGTCGCATGAGTGCGCTCTTGTGATCGGATGTTGGTGGCTCCACCGCATGATACTCACTGCGCATGTTCCTCTAGTTTCAGCTGCCTATAAAGGAGTGACGCAATAAAATGATGTCAGTTTAGAGTAGCGCCGTGTCCTGGGGGGGGGGGGGGGGGGGGAGGTCGGCTTTTTTGTGTCTGTTGTTTTGCGCTAAACAAAGTATTCATTGATTCGCACCAACTAGCCCGTCAACGCATTGTGCTGCATCGTCTACTTTTCCCGAGGGAGTCTTTCAATCGGTGACGTAGGGCGGCGGAATTGAAGGGAGCGAGATAATTAGCGACGAGACAACGGTGAACGGGACTGGTGACCACGTGCGGTTGGTTAACGACGATGCGGCATGTAGGAAGCGTCGTCGCCGGTGGTTTGAGGAGGCTCGCGGTAGGGCTGAAATCGGCGATGATCCATGTCGGGGCGACGGCTGTATTCATAGGGCGCCTGAGGCCAATAGCACCGGCTGTTACAATGGCGGGCCACGTGTCCAATACGGCGGCAGTTGAAGCAAATGGGACGGTCATCAGCAGAGCCGAGTGCTCCACTGGGCTGGGTTGCGAGTATCGAACGGCGGCCTTTGACCTAGGGCGTGCTAAAGTGAAAGACGGCGGTCGATCGGCTGGTAAGGAGGTGCGGCGCACACAGAGTCCAGGCCAGCATTGGAGAGCTCCTGATGAACGATAGCTTGGACAAGTGGCACCACCTGGGAGCTATGGTCACAGGTACGGCCGCACGTAGAAGCAGGTGACGCAGCGTCAAGTTCCCGTCCTATGATCTCTTTCCCATGTTCTGCGGCGAGTGGCGCGACGGCTCAGGTACGTCTTCGTACGACCACGTTGCTGCCGTGTTCGGAAGTCGACCGAAATGATGGGCAATGCGTCAACTTTTGGCGGCCTCAAAGCGCTTGCACTCTTGGATAATTGCATTGACGGTGTTGCAGTCTTTGCAGATTATCAGATTGAAGGCACCATCTTCTATGCCCTTTAAGACATGGCCCACTTTCTCAGTCTCCGTCATGCCGTCGTCGGCTTTGCGGCAAAGGACAAGCACGTCCTTTATATAGGTCAAGTGTGACTCTGTCGGTGTCTGTGAACGAGATGCCAGCTCCTTCTTTGTTGCTGCCTTTCTACCTGCAGACTTGCCGAACATGGAACTCATCATTTGCTTGCATGCATCCAAGCTCCCAATTTCGTCTTCTGTATTCTCAAACCCCACCTTCGCTGTTCCTTTGAGGTAAAATAATGTTTGCTAACATGATCGTCTCATCCCAATGGTTATTTTTACTTGCACACTCGTACAGGGATAGCCACTCCTCGATGTCGACATTGTCAGAACCGCAGAATGTGCCAGGGTCTTTCATCTGCGCCAGGGGGACCACTGTCGTTGCAGTCGCCTCGGTGGGCGTCAGCGTGGAGAAGGCCAAGGGTCGGCCGCTGCGGAGCTCCGTTGTACCTTATGGGTACCTCGCACCTCCCATCAAAAAGCCACGGGGATTAAAGTGGCCAAAAAGGATAGGAAATTGTATTCACAAAATATATACAGAGCGAGACGGCTGCAGGCTAGATGGCAGAACAACAACACGAGCGCTACTCTGATCGCCGTGTTCACCGTCTGTCTGGCGCTTTCTTCCATGCTGGGCAGGATGCGCGCATCAGTACGCGGGAATAGCGCGTAACACTATGATCGTAATAAGAATGTTCATTGACATTAAAAAATGCTTTTGATACTGTACATCATGGGATATTGAGAGACTAGAACGTTACGGCTTCCATCGTGTATGTCTAGAATTTTTCAGAGCTATCTGAAGAATAAGCACAAAAGGTACGATTTCTCGAAGTTGAAACAGCTTTTTCTAGGATAACAGCGGGAGTCCCCCAAGGATCAGTGTTGGGACCCATATTACATTCGTTATAAGTGAAAGATGCGCCGTTGATTCTACGTGATTTCAGTCCTGTAGTGCACGCTGATGACACTGTTCTAATTTGCGCACATGAGTCTGCGACCGAAGCTAGACAGAGGGAGAGCCCACTGACCGTGTGAATAGTATAAGATATTTAGCATTGCAAAAATAATATCTTAAACTGGAAAATGCATATATAGTTACTATTTAAAAAGCTCAGCAGTGTTTGCTTTGTGGTATTAAAATGTCCCCAGTTTTTCGATCTACCGACTTTGAGAACGAACTATGTTCCTCTTTTTGGCATTCAGTTATCATTGTAAAGAGTCATGGGGCCGTACGTATGATTTTTACTTAAACCACTGGTAGTGCTGTAGAAGCGAACAATTCGTTTTTTGTAGAGTACTTATTATGCAGCCCCCACCAAGCCGCTTCTTAATTAGCATGAAATCACGCCTCTGAAGCTCCTAATGAATTATAAAACTACAATTATGGTGTATAATTATATAACTAAGAATTGTCCACTTCGCTGTTCATTATTTACGCTTTCCCGGTTCCCACCACGAAGCTGCGAAGGCTGCAACTTCTAGCAGCCACTTGTAAAATATGCGTACGGCGAAAGGCTCCTGTTTAGCGTTGGTTGCACTTTGCGCAACAGACTTCCGGTTCAACTAAACAAAGTAAATACTTTTATGTTAAGCTGACACACCATTAGAAGGACTGTATTATTGTTGAAATGTAATGGCACTATAAGATGTCTGCTACTTGCCCAAAAAACTGTAGAAATCGCTATTGTGTACGTATATATCTCTGATATTATATATGTATGGATCCAAACTATCTTGATGTTAAGGATCCAGATGGTTTTGGTACATTAGCATCATTTTCGTATCTTATTTGCAAATAAACGCAAATTCATTTCAAATTCAATAGTGTTACAATTAACACTTAGGATGATGTTTATATAAAACGTTGACACAATATAGGCGTCTGCATCTTCTTGTCACATTGATACGTAACGTTGCTTGAACGTGTAGCTCGAAACGCACATGCATCGTTGAAGTTGGCTATTCAACGTTGCCTGACATGTGTTACAACCAGGCAACATTTACACAACATCCAGCATTACTTGGGTAGTTGCTATTGCAGTAAAAAGTGAAACAACATATTAGCGCTGTTACCAACTTGAGTAGTCATAGCGATGAATATTTCGCAATTACCTCCTGGTAGTTGTGATAAACTGTTATAATAAAATTATCTAACACAAGAAGAACGAGAAAGGTGCAACATGCTTCCGACTGTTTCGTATCTCACACGATTACAATTTGGTGACTGCTACGTTTTTTTGTCCGTGTAATGGGCAGTACACCAACCATATGTAAACGAAATATTCACAATCAATACCCGGACCAGAAGAAACGTCTGCTCATTTTAAGTATATTACTGGCCAGTGGTGTACCGGCTACGATTTAGAAAGGATATCATCTGCATTTGCTGAGCACTGTCATAGGAAGGGAACGGCTAACTTTTAGTATACATTCGTCGATATGATTTGACTGCGTTGTACAATAAGTTGAAATGCTGTACTAAGACTATTAAACCTTTAGTCTTGCTCTCAGTGACGCCCGACGCAGTATATTAAAGCATGATACAGCACCCATAGAAATGTAACAGGAGTGATGACTTTTGTCTCAAATTGTGTCAAATTGTCTGCGCACCCTGAATAGGCCAAATTAAGTTGCGATTACTTATATTTTCGCATTGTTTAGCTATACGGGATGAATTCTATCGTTTCTACTTACTTTCATTAGACGTTTACACCAGGATCCCTGACGAAGAAAAGCTAAAGGTGGCGGCCGTTCAAAGGGTAAGGCTGGCTTTTCTGGCGCTTCATAGAGAATGTAATGTTGATATCAACATGCTGCTTAGCCACTAGTTTGGCTTTGAAGGAGTGACGCGCTGAAGAGAACACGTAAAGTGAAATAAATATTTCTTTAATTGAAGTTTCTGTAACCGGCTGAAACCGGGAATCAGTGGCAACTTCCCGAATTGAGCGATGAGACATAGTTGGCGCAGATACTTCCCCTACATGGTCCTGGAAGTGACAGCTTTTACAACATCACTCAAAACTCATTTAGAGATGATCAGCTGCAAGGTCTGGAATTTGCGGAAATGCACGCTACCAATAAAATAATAGATGTTTTAATGAATATAGCGCCTGTAATTTAGCGTTTTTCAACATGCTACTAATAATTGCGATTTTGGCTATCAAGGGATCGGTTCATGCCGTTGAGAATATCACTGTATTCGAAGAAATGATTGACCATCAATACACTGAAGTATCTACCGGCTAAATATGGGGTCTATGCTGTACTGACATAAACTGAAAATTAATGTAACGCGACAGAGATTCGCGTCTGCCACAATGTCTACTTGCGTAAATGGGGATTGCTTGCCAAGAATCTAACAAAGATGGGCGAGAATAAATTAAGCTTATGAGGAGATACCTCAGTAAAGTAGTAACTGCACCACAGTGAATAGTGGCCTTCACGTATCATTTCAAGAAGCTCAAGCTCGTCAAAGGTATATTTACCAGCGGTGGTTATTCTGGGAACAAGAGATGAATAATTTTGAACATCAATGCCAAAGAACGGTAAGCAAGGTGTGTGCTTAGACATGCGACATATTTGGTCCACAAAACTTTGAATTTTTACATAAGCAGAAATTGCACGAGCGTTTACCATAAACAGAAAAAAAGATTGGAAATAAAAGCTACACATACGAAACCTTTTCAAAACAATCAAACAAAAATAAAAAGTGATAAAGACACTGAAAACTAAGCAAAAATAAAACGTGCAGCAAAGCAATTCATGGAAGAAAAATGCTCAACATGATGACATGTTAGGTTTAGCTTTATATAGAAAGTGATAATGTGTGCATAGCAGCTATGAACACAAATAAGCTGCAAGTTGTATAAATAGTAAGCCTATTTAGTAAGCTGTGTTGAGGAATAAGTCGAAAAACTTATCCACGAATTAAGCCAAGGTTCTACTTTTTGGAACCACGTAAACTTCATACATACCTGACCCAACCATCCAGATTGCATATTACGTGATGGCAGCCATCCAAGGGATCCCTGCATTTGTGCTTGCTCGTCCATTATGCGTACACTGTTGTGGATCACGGCCTCGCCACTACAAAATACATTTGGCAAGTTCAGAGGTAATTTATAGCAGGGGCACCTTAAAGCTGTCACATTGTGAACACATGCAAGGAGCATCTAAAAATAGTCACGAAAACAATGTTTGTGCTAGTTAAGGACGGCAACAGAGGGATCCCTTCATCGTAGTAAAATTTTTAGCAGACACGGAGCAGCACCCCATTACAAATAAATGTTTGTTTCATGACAGTTTAAGCAACTTTATTGTCTCGTGTTTAGTTACGTATCAGTTATATCCACGCAACTTGTCCTAAAAAGTAACCTGTACTAGTAGCAAGCTTTGATTGCTTACACTTTTTTTCTCTAAATGTGTTCGTAAACCGAAAACCTGGTAACCAGAAATTATTTACAGCGTAGAAGAATTTATACGCGAGCAAACATCCTTGCAGTAAGAATCGGTGAAGAGGCAGATGAATCGTCATTATGCAACTTCAGCAGAGTAGCTGGAGCTCACGCTAAGGCGCGCGTGACGAGCACGATTATTTGCGAATGCAATATTTTTCATCGGAAGAAAACGCTTAACAATACTTTTAAGTTCGCATTAAGACAGTAAACTTCTGGAAATAAATTCTGACAACCAGCACTCAGCAAGCATCAGCACAAGTTCCACTGTTGTCGTGGGAGGTCTCTTTCCTACATTCGCGCTCTCTACGCACACACGAGAAGCACGCAAAATACGCGCGTAGGTAGCAAGCACGATTGCGTAGCTTTCCAATGGTACGACGCTGTCGAAAAGATCTCTCCATGTTGCCAGTACTGCGTCGATGATGTTCCTCCCAACAACGGTGCCGCTGCATAGTGGACGACCAGAGGCACTCTAATAATGCGCATTATTTCTTTGCGACGTGCACAAAAGTTCCCACAACCAGACACAAAGGGAACGACCTCCAGGGCATGAAAATCCTTCGGCCACATTTGCCTGGCGCCCCGCATACGGTAAGTTGGCAGCAAGACACAAGCTCTCTTCTGGCACTCTTCGTCATACTTCGTCAGAACTACGTCATCTTTCAACACAGCAAACACAAAAACATACGATCAAACAAACGGATCGTAACAGCGCAGAAGTATCAGCTCATTTTACGTTCAACATGGATGGATGGATGCTATGAGCGTCCCTTTTGAAACGGGTGGTGGGGTGCACTACTAAGCTCTTGTTATTGCCTGATTTCCTACCTACGCTAAATAGAAAACGAAAGTCACTGTAAAATTCCAGTAACCAAACTTTCTGAACCTCAATTAAGAACTTTGTTTTTGTATGTCTCTGTTGTTTGTCGTTCTCCTACATCCACCAATCTTCCAATCGCCTCTCACTAATGTCTAGTGCGGTAATATTTGCTTTCCCCTGCTCTCACTGTACCCTAAGACTTCAAGGAGGCCAGAGGTGCCTGAATCGACCGCTGGGAAGATATCTTCACGTGCTAATAAAACACGCTCCATCGTTTCCCTAGCTTTGCCGGTGCTAGCAGATACTTCTTCCTTCTTATGTCTCGCTTCATAAGTGCGTGTTATAAGTCATCCTGATCTCGCTTCAAAAAATAAAGAGCTTATCATTGAATTATCATCAATTGTTTATTTCCTAATTTTGTTTTGTTCCTCCTAAGTAGTTACTCATAGCAGGTTTCAGAGCAGCAGCATTTGCATGCTGAAGCTTTCGTGCAGAAAACATAACGCATGCAAATCAGTGCTTTGTCCACATACTGGAAATGCCGCTTAAGCGTAGAAAGGAATATTGCACGATACAGATGAACCACTGCTCTACCGCACCGAACTGTGGGGCTTTACTTGTTGCGCGACCGTCGTATTTTTCTTTTGCGTTTTTCATCTTGTCTGAAAGAATGGAACTATCGCCACGCGCCACTGGCATATTCCAAACTTGGAAGCATTACATCAAGTAATCGCACTAACGAAGGAAAATAGAAAATATAAATGGCGTCACGTCATTGGCTTTAATGACACATATAAAGTAATTGTGAAGGAGAACTACTGAAACCAGAACTATCCATCTTATCAATGCAGCGAAAGCTTATCACGCGCATAAGCGCTAGTAGAGCGTTTCAGGTTGTCCGTAAGCATCCTACCGTTTATAGAGCCCCGGATTACCGAAGCAGTGTACGGCAGTAGGAAAGGTTGCAGGGACATGTGGCGCTTTGTCCAACTGCACTGCATCTGAAAAACTTTTTTTTGCGTCAAGTGAGTGTTCTCGCTGAAGGAAGAGCATAAAATCATCATCATCATCATCATCATCATCATCATCATCAGCCTGGTTACGCCCACTGCAGGGCAAAGGCCTCTCCCATACTTCTCCAACTGCCCCGGTCATTTACTAATTGTGGCCATGTTGACCCTCCAAACTTCCTAATCTCATCTGCCCACCTAACTTTCTGTCGCCCCCTGCTACACTTCCCTTCCCTCGGAATCCAGTCCGTAACCCTTAATGACCATCGGTTATCTTCCCTCCTCACCCGCCGTGGTTGCTCAGTGGCTATGGTGTTAGGCTGCTGAGCACGAGGTCGCGGGATCGAATCCCGGCCACGGCGGCCGCATTTCGATGGGGGCGAAATGCGAAAACACCCGTGTACTTAGATTTAGGTGCACGTTAAAGAACCCCAGGTGGTCGAAATTTCCGGAGTCCTCCACTACGGCGTGTCTCATAATCAGAAAGTGGTTTTGGCACGTAAAACCCCACAATTTAATTTTTTTTTAAATCTTCCCTCCTCAATACATGTCCTGCCCATGCCCATTTCTTTTTCTTGATTTCAACTAAGATGTCATTAACGCGCGTTTGTTCCCTCACCCAATCTGCTCTTTTCTTATCCCTTAATGTTACACCTATCATTATTCTTTCCGTAGCTCGTTGCGTCGTCCTCAATTTAAGTAGAACCCTTTTCGTAAGCCTCCAGGTTTCTGCCCCGTACGTGAGTACTGGTAAGACACAGCTGTTATAAACTTTTCTCTTGAGGGATAATGGCAACCTGCTGTTCACGAACTCAGAATGCCTGCCAAACGCACCCCAGCCCATTCTTATTCTTCTGATTATTTCACTCTCATGATCCGGATCAGCAGTCACTGCCTGTCCTAAGTAGATGTATTCCCTTACCACTTCCAGTGCCTCGCTACCTATCGTAAACTGCTGTTCCCTTCCGAGACTGTTAAACATTACTTTAGTTTTCTGCAGATTAATTTTTAGTCCCACCCTTCTGCTCTGCCTCTCCAGGTCAGTGAGCATGCATTGCAGTTGGTCCCCTGAGTTACTAAGCAAGGCAATATCATCAGCGAAGCGCAAGTCACTAAGGTATTCTTCATTTACTCTTATCCCCAATTCTTCCCAATCCAGGTCTCTGAATACCTCCTGTAGACATGCTGTGAATAGCATCGGAGAGATCGTATCTCCCTGCCTGACGCCTTTCTTTATATGGATTTTGTTGCTTTCTTTATGGAGGACTACAGTGGCTGGAGGACTACAGGAGCCACTATAGATATCTTTCGGTATTTTTACGTACGGCTCGTCTACACCCTGATTCCGCAATGCCTCCATGACTGCTGAGGTTTCGACTGAATCAAACGCTTTCTCATATTCAATGAAAGCTATATATAATGGTTGGTTATATTCCGCACATTTTCTATCACCTGATTGATAGTGTGAATATTGTCTACTGTTGAGTAGCCTTTACGGAATCCTGCCTGGTCCTTTGGTTGACGGAAGTCTAAGGTGTTCCTGATTCTATTTGCAATCACCTTAGTAAATACTTTGTAGGCAACGGGCAGTAAGCTGATCGGTCTATAGTTTTTCAAGTCTTTGGCGTCCCCTTTCTTATGGATTAGGATTATGTTAGCGTTCTTCCAAGATTCCGGTACGCTCGAAGTCATGAGGCATTGCGTATACAGGGTGGCGAGTTTTTCTAGAACAATCTGCCCACCGTCCTTCAACAAATCTGCTGTTACCTGATCCTCCCCAGCGGCTTCCCCCTTTGCATAGCTCCTAAGGCTTTCTTTACTTCTTCCGGCGTTACTTGTGGGATTTCAAATTCCTCTAGATAATTCTCTTCCATTATCATCGTGGGTTCCACTCGTACTGTATAAATCTCTATAGAACTCCTCAGCCACTTCAACTATCTCATCCATATTAGTAATGATATTGCCGGCTTTGTCTCTTAACGCATACATCTGATTCTTGTCAATTCCTAGTTTCTTCTTCTCTGCTTTTAGGCTGCCTCCGTTCCTGAGAGCTTGTTCAATTCTATTCATATTATACTTCCTTATGTGAGCTTTCTTACGCTTGTTGATTAACTTCGAAAGTTCTGCCATTTCTATTCTAGCTGTAGGGTTAGAGGCTTTCATACATTGGCGTTTCTTGATCAGATCTTTCGTCTCCTGCGATAGCTTACTGGTATCCTGTCTAACAGAGTTACCGCCGACTTCTATTGCACACTCCTTAATGATGCCCACAAGATTGTCGTTCATTGGTTCAACACTAAGGTCCTCTTCTGAGTTAAAGCCGAATACCTGTTCTGTAGATTGATCTGGAATTCCTCTATTTTCCCTCTTACCGCTAACTCATTGATCGGCTTCTTATGTACCATTTTCTTCCGTTCCCTCCTCAGGTCTAGGCTAATTCAAGTTCTTACCATCCTGTGGTCACTGTAGCGCACCTTACCGAGCACGTCGACATCTTGTATGATGCCAGGGTTAGCGCAGAGTATGAAGTCTATTTTATTTCTAGTCTCGCCGTTCGGGCTCCTCCACGTCCACTTTCGGCTATCCCGCTTGCGGAAGAAGGTATTCATTATACGCCTATTATTCTGTTCCGCAAACTCTACTAATGACTCTCCCCTGCTATTCCTAGTGCCTATGCCATATTCCCCCACTGCCTTATCTCCAGCCTGCTTCTTGCCTACCTTGGCATTGAAATCGCCCATCAGTATAGTGTATTTTGTTTTCACTCTACCCATCGCCGATTCCACGTCTTCATAGAAGCTTTCGACTTCCTGGTCATCATGACAGGATGTAGGAGCGTAGACCTGTACAACCTTCATTTTGTACCTCTTATTAAGTTTCAGAACAAGACATGCCACCCTCTCGTTAATGCTATAGAGTTCCTGTATGTTACCAGCTATATTCTTATAAATCAGGAATCCGACTCCTAGTTCTCGTCTCTCCGCTAAGCCTCGGTAGCACAGGACGTGCCCGCTTCTGAGCACTGTATATGCTTCATTTGGCCTCCTTACTTCACTGAGCCCTATTATATCCCATTTACTGCCCTCTAATTCTTCCAATAGCACTGCTAGACTCGCCTCACTAGATAACGTTCTAGCGGTAAACGTTGCCAGGTTCATATTCCAATGGCGGCCTGTCCGGAGCCAGGGATTCTTAGCACCCTCTGCAGCGTCGCAGGTCTGACCGCCGCCGTGGTGAGTTGCTTCGCAGCTGCTGGGGACTGAGGGCCGGGGTTTGATTGTTGTGTTCATATAGGAGGTTGTGGCCAAGTACTGCACCAGGGTGGCCAATCCTGCTCTGGTGAGGGAGTGCGTTACCGGTTCTGATCACCGGGTTTTATCAACACGCGGATTTTTTTTTTAGTCCGGTGGAAAATTGTGCGGCACCGGCATTCGAACCACGGACCTCTTGCACGCGAGGCGGGTGTTCTACCTCTACGCCACCGCTGCACTCGAGCATAAAATGATGGTACGTTAAGGAATACGTAGATACCAATGCAGTTAAGGGCAGCCTATGATAGGTCACTGTAGCATTGCCTTTACGTGCTTGCTGGTTGTTATTCGGCGACACCAAAAGTCACTACCAGCTTTGCTGGTGTCCTACAGCTCTGCAGTAACCTGGTGCTCCGCAAAAACTCGTATGTTTATTAATTCTTCGGAATGGCTTGCTGCCTTGTTTCCTTTCTTTCCATTGCTAGGTTTTAGATAAAGCGCTAATTCATGCATTTTTAGTCACTCATAGCAGGTACGAATGATAGTTTTGTAACTCTGAGATCTCCTCCTGCACTTTTGAATAAATAAACAAAATACATTTACAGGTAAGCTGAAACTCTGTAATATACCTGCAACCTAAAAACACGCGTATTCGCACTTCTATTATTTGCTTTCAACGAAGCCAATAAAATGACCATGAGGCAAATACTAAAACAAGCAGGAATTCAGGCTGAAAAAAGAATTACCGGTGACTTTTTCTGTGACTCGTAAGAGTAAGCAAAATTAGAATGCATATTTGACGTACGCCTCCAAATTCTTAAGATCATAATGGTTTCGCAGTCTACTTGAAAGATGTGCCTTATCTCAACGCAGCTGTACAATGGAACCGAGATGCTGATAGCTGCTTATCGCACGGAGTGGCCTCCGTATCACGGTGATGTCACAAGATGCTGGACCTCAACAAAACAAAAATCTGTCTTTCCTGGCTATAACCACCTGTTAGTATATCAAGGTTTAGGGACGGTGAGTAGAAATTATAATTTTTTTTGAAAACTCAACCATCCAGTAAGCATGGTGAAATTCAATTGGTGCCGCAATCAATGTTATTAAGCGCTTTTTAATATATTGGCAGCAAAAATAGTGCACCTTCCGCTAAGACAAATAGCTCATGTCTGAGGGAGCAACAAGATACATTCATGCTTGAAAAAACACATTATGTTAAAGCATGAAGGCAGTAGTGTCGTTGAAACCACTGATTTTGCACCTTTCTGTACGCCATGTATTTTCGCATTCTTTCCAGATAGTCGATGTGCAATCGCCTTGGGAGCAACGGTACGTGTTTTCACAGGTTATTCACTATATTTAGTGGTTTAAAAAGCCAGGTGCATAAGAACTTGTCCCGCTAAATACCGTCTAAAGTAAAAGTTACACAGTAACACAGGAGCCAGCAGCGTCACCGGTGTCTCTGACCAAGGTGGCAACGTGCAGGAATAGAGTGCTGGAAGAGCTGTTTGTTCGTTATAAGCAGAACGTCAACGGGCAAGGATTATTAACGTGCGCAGGAAAGTGCTCCTTAATATTCTTCATGCGGTTACGTAAATTTACCAATCAATAAGTTCCTACAGGCCACTTTGTGACTTTTGTGGGCGCAGCGAAAAGATGGCACACCTTATCTGCGAACGCCCCAGTTTCGACCCACAAACAGGTGCGGTCTCCTACCCGCTCGCCGACTTCGGCAAGCGCCTACTTATAGACATCAAAATCATTGAACAGTGGCGCACGCGCGCATCATAGCGAGCGGCTATAAAAACACTACTGGGCTGTTTCAAAGATACCGCATTTCGTCACAAAGTGTAAGGACGTGGCACTGTGCAATGAGCACACTGAGCAGGATTCTGCAGCGTATTGGCGCACTTTTAAACAGAGCGCATGCAATCTTCGATGGTTTACCGCACTTCCGTACTTTTCTTTTTTCTAATCTTTTGGACCCATGACATAGCCCATTGGAGCTATTCTTTGGTTGACCTGCCTTTCCTAGTTTTTGTCACTCTCTGCTCCCCCTTTCCGGCTTCATCATCTTTGGTCAGTTTAACAGCTTCGTGGAGCAAAAAAGAAAGGGCATCCCGTGAAAAGAACTCTCCCTTTGCTTCTTCCTCATCGTCAGGCTGCTTTGTACTAACAAGAAAAAGTAGCATAACAGAGAACTCTGTAGATACAGCGGACGGCTGCATGCTATACTCAGTAGAAACCTTTACGCAAACTAAATGCTCAGGCATAACGCCTTCTGAAGTTACGCGAAGAATGTGGCGCGACAGTTGGTAGCCACATATGCGATTACGAATCGAGAATTCGAAATGATGTAGTAAACCGCAGTATCACCATGGAAGGGATCATCATACGTATACATGAATGTAGACATCGAATTTATTGGTGGGGTCTAAGGTAGCGAACAATGTAGTGGAATATAAGAGGAAGCAAATTGGAATGAACCATTTCATTTTATTATCTTGAAGGGCCCTTCACCAGGCGTGGCTATTTTGAGCTGACGAGCGCTGTGCATACAATGCGCGCTAACGAACGTGTCTGCAAAGTAGCACATAGCTACCCGCCGCAGAAAGAGCTGAAATTTCAAACCCAACACCGTTTGGCCTTCTACTCGCGGCGGCCACGCTCCAAGCCACAGAGTCGAAGGATATCACACAAGTGCGCCTATGTGCGTCGCAGTTCTGTGACGTCGCTCGTAGTGACACGTGACCTCGAGAATTATTCAAACATCTGTTGCTTGTATAATATGTTGCTTAAATAGATGAATTAGAATTTAGAGGAATAATAAAACACAAAAATTGAATCTGCGTCTTGTTGTTTAACCTGGAACCGCAGCAAGAGAGATATCCTTCCCTTTTGTCTCCTTGTTCCGACGTCGTGCAGTTGTACGCGCAGACAACGAAATTACGTAATTTTCTACCGTGTTTCATTGTGCAATCACGCTCTATGAAGCGCTTGTGTCTGCCTCAGTATTGGCGTAGCACTAACATATACCGCTAGTGAGACGTTCACGTGCACAGCGCGCAATACTCTGTGCTGCGACAAACGAGACAAACGCAGCAGCAGACGCGCGACACCGTAAGCGGAAGCGCACCGCGCAGCAAAAGCGAGGACCAAAAATGAACACGGTGCCCGTGACGTATGCGTCACGCGATCCTCGCGATCAGGTATGGGGGAAGGCAGGGAAGGAATTTCGCTTGCGGAAGGTAGACCGGGCAAGTGGCGAGAGTGTTCGTAGGCAGTGGCCCTCGAATCCTGAAATCATGGGTTCGTGACGCTGAAACATTTCTTTGAAAAGAAATTCTTGAAATTTTTTGAAATTCTGAAGTAGTCAAATTGAAAAATTCTTGTGGCAGAGTGCTCCAATGTAAAGCTGTATAACTTCCAGTGTAATACCGAGATTTGCTATGTGGCCTGGTCAGGGGCCCTTTAAAGGCCACCGCAAAAGGGCGTAATGCAAAAGTTCTGTATTGTATTGGCTGGAAGGACAAAATAATTGAAACCGTTAATTCAAAGCCTAGGTTTTGACCCTGGCAGCCATGATGATAATGCTGAGCGTATAATGGTTATTAGCCACGTGACTCCTTATGTTCCGGTGTTGTGTGACGCCATCAAGCAAATATGGGCGCTCCGCATTCGCCCGCCATGGCCCTGAGCGGCGCTGGCTAGCACTCCTAGGGCTATGTCTAGCCAGCGTAAACACCCAACATAGTGACCGTATTTATAGCCGTCACCTTAGCAGAATCTGTAGCGTAACCTAATTGTAATAAGGAGGTTGTGCGTTTGGATCCCACCAGGGGCGAGTTATGTTTCCGTACACATTGATTTTTCTGTTCTTATTATTGTTTACGCTTGATTTTCGAGCTAATTTCCCTGCATTGCTCTTGGCATTATTCTCTGTTGGTTTTATCGGGTCTCATTTGGCTAGACTGGGATATACAGGTGCGTAATCCTCTGTACGTGCGATTTTTACAAGACGCAACATTAAAATGAGTAACCCGACGACGTTCTTGAAGCAAATCCTGCTCCTCACTGTTTAAAGGCGCTAAAGTGCGTAGATGCATTTAAGACAACATAACAATACAAGCCACAATATTCAGACAATTTGTTAACCAATATATACATACGCCTTGTGATCAGAAGTCTAGCTTCATTAACCTATTATCTACAAGTTAAATATTGTACTTGGCTTGCACAAGTGCTTTTCGGCGAATACAAGTCTAGATTAAGGAATTTCCCTGCAGACTGATGTTTCTTGTGGTAGGCAAATGCAGTTGTCTCCTGTACATTGCAGGTTCCTAAACGTCACCTACTATGTGGGTTATAGTGGCAACAAGGCCGTTGTCCATTTTTACGGTCATGGTGAGAGTGCGATCTTTTTCTTTGATAAGCTTCACAGATAGTGATATGTTACATGAAAATTTTAGTTATCACTCTATGTCAAAGAGCCAGTACACATTGTCAGTCACTTTCAGCTAAAACATCACAAATACTAGTGCACCGCAACCGATTTCCCACTGCTATTTCTTTTTTCGTTTTTTTGCTCAGCTTTGATATTTCTTACGTGACTGCCGTGTAGAATTTCTCAGGCATTTGTTCCTATTCACTATAAGACTACGTACATATCAGTACACGCCATGCGATGGAATTATCACAAGCCCGGAGAATATACATTATCCGCCTCTGCTTACTGAGATGTTCTCAAGAAGCGAATAGCCTAGACTAGCAATTGCATTTCTGATAGTTCCACAGTATAAACGAATTGGAAATGTACATGTATTATTAAATCAAAAGGTGCAAATTTCAAGGAAAGCACCTTATTGAGGCTGCAAATAAAGCCGAATGTTGCGATTTCCTTGTCTTTCAAATTTACTTAATAAGTGGGCTTTATGCGAAGTGGAGAACATATACGGAACAATGTTTAGTTTGGTAATACAGATGAAAAATGCGATAATCAGATAGTTATTAAGGTAGCCCAGCTGGAGCTCTAAAACGGCGTCAATTGTCCCTTGTCAGGGATGTGGTCTCTTCTGTTGTTCAGAAACGTGTACCTACCGTCCGTCCAGGCATTGGTCCTGCTTCTCGGAAAGCCCGTTCCCCACACCTTGGGAATGTTTACCCCGTGCTCTTTCTTGGAACAGAGGCAGCTCCTCCTACTGAGACGCCTACACAGCCACTCAACAAACCTGCTTTTGCTTTTCGATAAAGACAGTCGACTCTCAGTTCTCAAGCTGTCAAAATGTGTATTCCTTGCCTCCGCCAAACGAGCTCCCAACAAGTGGTGACTCAGGACATATCCGTTTTTTTATTCGAACACTAGCCATGGACGACGCCGCTCCTACTCCTGCGACCAGAAACGATGCCACGGTGACGTCTCTTCTCATCACCGTAGAGCTATAGCTTCCCAGCTTTTGGGCCAGGGATCCCAGCGTTTTGTTTATGGAAGTAGAGGGCCATTTTCAAATAGGCTCATCACTTGAAAGACAGCAAAGTACCTGCACCTCGTCGCCGCGCTATCCTCCAATATTGCCGATGCCATAGACGACTTGCTAGCAGGTACGCCTTCAGCCACAGCAAACGAAAACCCGAAACGCACACTCCAACAGCATCGTGAGCCACCGCAACAGAGCAGGCCCCAACAGCTCCTCTCCGAGGAACTCGGCGACCAACGACTGCATTGGTTGGGTTAATTACTGGATAGAGCTAGCTACCAATTTTGCGCGAGCTGTACTTGAAGCACCTCCCTAAGTCCGCGCACATGGCACTGGCATGTTCCGAAGAGACATGTCTCGATCGGCTACTTGCACTCGCTCAGCACATATACAACTGTTAGTCAGTGGCACAGCTACCTATCGCCGCTGCGAGAGTCTCAGAGTCAGGAGGCCGGCTCTCGCGCCTAGAGAAAACAATCGACCGCCTTATGAGTGCAGTGGAGAACCGTACGACCAGTAGCCCCACTGGTGACCAAATTTGGCATAACCATTCGCCTTCACAGTCTGGCAGCGCACTTAGAGACTCGCCGAGGAAACTGTGCTGGTACCACCGCCATTTTCATGAACAAGGAAGTCGCTGCACGTAACCCTGTTCGTGGCCGCTAAACGCATTGGCCAGTCGGCAACGGCGGCATGCGAAATCGGCTATCGCACAAGTCGCCTCTTCTTCGTAGTAGACCGCATCACCGGCAGAAGCCTCCTCCTAGTGGCAGGAGCCGAACTGTCTATGGGTTCCAGCCACAGCCGCAAATCGCCAACGGGGCACGTCCACGGCCATGCTCCACGTAGTGAGCACTGCCATCGCGTCTTATGGGCTCCGGTCTATAAAGCTAAATATCCGACTCCAGCGCTTGCACAGATGGCGCTTGCACAGCTTCCCCATACTGGGAGCGGATTCCTCAGCCATTTCAACCTGGATGTGAATGTTCTTGATCAGCGCCTGACGAATAACTTCAAACTCCCTCGATGTACTTGGCCTGCAGTACAACCTCAGCTCATCAGGCATGCGTACCTTGAGACAACCAGAAAATTACGGCAGCGTACTTGTTGAGTACATGCAACTCCCAAAGCCTCGAAACAATGCGCTGCCCTTGAAACACAAGGTGACGTACCGTATCACCCCCACCAGCCCACCTGTCGCCGCGCGGCCACAGAGGCACGCTGGACGGAGGTCGGAGGTCGCCCTCCGTGAGTTCTAACACATTCTTCAGTTCGGCGTTATTCGTCCTTCTTCCTGCAAGTGGTCTTCACCTCTCCATCTGGTTCGAAAGCAGGACAGTGGCCACTGGTGGCCTCGTGGTGATTATCGAGCTTTATATGCCGTCACTACTCGGGATCAATATTCCCTTCGCCACATATATGACTTCGGCACTCGTCTCTCTTGAACCAAAAAATACAGCAAATCAATTTGATTAGCGCGTACCACCCAATTCCTGCCGAACTCAGCGATACTCCGAAGACCGCAATCACTACTCCATTTGGCCTATTTAAGTTTTCCGTTTGGCTTGGGGTTTGGAGAATGAAGCGGACGCGTTTCAAATGATCATGAACGAGGCTATGCGCGGACTCCCGTTCATTTACGTCTATCTTGGTGGCATTACCGTTGCAAGTAGCACAGACGAAGAGCACAAAGAGCACCTACGCCTTCTATTTGAGAGACTGGATGAACGCGGCCTGGTCCTAAAGCACCAGAAATGCGATTTCGGAGCTGAAGCCCTGGGCTTTCTCGGCCACCGCATTTCACCCCAAGGCATGAAGCCAGTGGAATCACAGGTGCGGGCCAATGGAGAATTTCCTTTCTTCAGCCTCCTTCCAAAAGTAGCGCGAGTTTCTGTAGGTCATAAATATTGACAGGCACTTCATGCCATGTAGCTATGCGCAAGTTCTTCAGCTGCATACCGACCTGCTGCGTCGCGGGTCCAAAAAAACCGTCTATCATCCACTGGTCCTCGTAGAACGAACACTCCTTCCAGGAAGCCAAAACTGTGGTTAGCGACTACAGTGTTGCCGATTCATACGTTGCCGGAAGCGCCAACTTGGCTTATGGTAAGCGCGTAGTGCCCGGCAGTAAGCGCAATACTGCGGCAGCACTGTGGCACAGACCGGAGGTCGCTGGGCTTCTTCTCAAAGCTCCTGAAACCTACAGAAGCTCGCTACAGTACCTTCGGGAGGGAAATGTTGGCCCTCTATCGCGCTGTCAAGCATTTCCGTTTTTCTCTTGAAGGCTGTAGCTTCTACATTCTGAGTGACCGCAAGCAGTTGACCTTCGTTTTAAAGAACAGCAGTTCCTCGTACTCAGAACGTCATCTTCGGCAACTTTCTTTTATTTCTGAATTTTCCACGGACATCCGCCCCATCTCTGTGACCGAAAATCAGGCAGCTCACGAACAGTAACTAATCAGTGCTGTGCCTGCTGGCCCTTTCGATTTCCAAGCTCTAGCTCCCGCCCAACGAAATGACCACGAGCTGCGCCAATTGCGGGAAGAAGGCTCGTCACTCCAGCTTGTGGAGGTACCGCTTCCTTACGCCACCACATTAGTCACCTGCGACACATCGCAGGTAGCTTCTCGCCCGTTCGTGCCCCATCCGTTTCGGCGGCCAGTATTTGAAGCACTGCACGTACCAAGCCATCAGCGGCATCACAGCGACATAGAGGCTTATCACGGACTGATTCGTCTGGCCAAGGGTCAACGAAGCTGTTAGAAGCTGGGCAAAAAGCTGCCAAGCCTATCAAGCTATGAAACCAACCCGGCACACGAGTTCAGTGGTGCCGCTGTTTCTACTACCAGAGAATCATTACGACCAAGCGCATGTAGACATGGTGGGGCCTCTTCTGCGCTACTAAAGTTTCAGGTACCTCCTCACGTGTGCCAACTGCTATTCAAGGTGGCCTGGGGCAACGCCTCTAGAAGACATCACGGCCGAAACAGTTGCGAAAGCATTTGTTGCTACATGGTTGTTGTGGCACGGATTCCCATTGCAACGCTGTGTTTGATGTACCGCTGTTCTCACTGATATGTTACTCCGCACCATCTGCGCTGACGTGTAATGCGGGTGTTAGGCCTCGTCAGGAGACACCTTAGTCTCATTTAGCCTCTCCCTGAGGACACCATGTATTGTTGTCCAAAATAAAATTAAAAAAAAAGACATATCTACTGCCCGAGGCCCACACTTCCAAAACTTGCTTTTTATGCCCTGGCAAGACTGCTCGCGACACGCGCCTAGAAAACATCGCGGCTTACCACCCACAGAGGAAAGACATAGTCGAGCCTCTCCACCGACAACTGAATGCGTCATTGTCCGCCACGCTCAAGAGACAGCACTGCTGGAAAAGCTTAGTACTGTAGGGGCTGCGAACAACAATCAACGATGACTGCGGAGTCAGTTCAACCGAGATGCCCTGTGGGTCAGTAATCAGCGGCCAGTCTTTTGGCACCCAGCACGGCCCTCCGCCAGCGGCCGCGCCACACTTAGAGAGGCTACATTCTTGGCTCGACCAGCTTCGAGCTACACCTCCACGCATTGTCCGCGGGCAGCCTGTGTTTAGTTTTCCGACAATGCACACAACCGCGCACGTCTTTGTGTGATGCGACTCTATTAAGTCACCACTGACTCCTTCCTATTAAGGCCCCGTTCGTGTGATTTCGCGTTCAGAGCAAACCTTGAAGAAACAGTGTCGTGCGACAACGTGAAACCAGCCTCTTCAACATTCCTTCTGCTATTCCCACCTGTGCCTCCAGCATACGAAGGAGGGGGGGAGGGGGGCCTTGTATCGATCGTCCGTCCCATCATTTTCCCCGCTTTCTGGAAAGCCGGTTTCCCTCGCCTTAGTGCTCACACGCCCTGCTTTTTTTTTTTGTATACGATGCAGCAGCCCTGACTGTGATGGCCAAACGGCAAACCCGCTTTTGCTTTTGAGTAAAGCTAGTTGACACTCCGTTCTCAAGCTGTCAAAGCGTGTATCCCTTGTGTCTGCCAAACCTAACTCCCAGCAAACACGCAGCTACTGAAGGAAACTAATGTGTTTAAGCGCATTTGCCACGAATTGACACCGCCTAAAGGCCCCCCGTTCCTTTGTATACGAGGGAGAAAATCCAACGTGAGCAAGCGATGGTACCAAAAATAGCCAATGGCGCAAAGAGTAAATACACGTAAAAAAATTCTCGAATTGACGTCACATTTCTCATGGAGACTCCTGTAAGCAAAGCGAATTATTGCGCTTCAAAAGGTGGGGAGGAGGTAACGTAATCAGCGTCTTGTATCACCTCAAAAATACACAGAAAATCGTAAAGGGCACAAGAACGTTAATGAGTAGTAATTATGAGTAAATAATGTAAATTAAAGCAGAAAAAGTGAATTACAGTGAAGTAAAATGAATGTTAGAGTGGAGAAAGTGATCTCAGGTAACCTAAAGTGAATGAAGGTGAATTAAAGTGGAGTGATATGGGCTAACATGGAATGAAGTTGTTACAAATTAGAGCAAATCGGGTTAAGGTGGAATAAGGTACAGTTGTGAAGCTATAGTAAAGTGACTAAATGCGTCGTAAAGTGAGATATGGTGATGCAAAGAGAATGACAGTGAAATAAAGTGGTTAAGGTTTAATAAACAAGACTAAGGTGGATTTGAATGATTTAGCATTCAAATCGCGTAAGGATATTTAAGTGACCGTCAATTTTTTTCAACTCGAAGCCGCTGTCTGCCTGTACTTGATTGAAGAAGCGCTTTCCAAGTACACAGACAGTGCCGGTCGAATATTCAGATTTTTTTTTTTTGATGCGACCAGCACTCTTTGGAAAAGTTACGCACTTTCCTCTTTGTTCATTTATATCTAACCTTTGTCACCCAGTGGCGCATGTTGTGCACTCTATTCGGTTTCACATTGTTGTGGAGGCTAGCGAGACTTCATGCTGTAGTTTTCTTCCCACCAGAAAATAGTTCAGTGTATTTTACCAACAATTACGCGAAGTTACCCGCCGTTGTTGCTTAGTGGCTATGGTGTTGGGCTACACGCCGTGGTTGGTCAGTGGCTATGGTGTTGGGCTGCTGAGCACGAGGTCGCGGGATCGAATCCCGGCCACGGCGGCCGCATTTCGATGGGGGCGAAATGCGAAAATACCCGTGTACTTAGATTTAGGTGCAAGTTAAGTAATCCCAGGTGGTCGAAATTTCCGGAGTCCTCCACTACGGCGTGCCTCATAATCAGAAAGTGGTTTTGGCACGTTAAGCCCCATAAATTAATTTAGTTTTTTTATGGTGTTGGACTCCTAAACACGAGTTCGCGGGATCAAATCCCGGCCACGGCGGCCGCATTTAGATAGGGGCAAAATGCGAAAACACCCGCGCACTTACATTTGGGAGTACGTTAAAAACCCCAGGTAGTGAAAATTTCAGGAGTCGCTCACTTGGGCGTGCCTCATAATCAGATCATGGTTCTGGCACGTAAAACCCCACAATTTAATTTTTAATTACGTGAACACGCTCATTTATCAGGTACATAATAAATGAGAAATGTTTTACAACCTAAAAATAAACAAACTCCGTTTACGGCACGTTAGACGTTATTTTAGAAAATTTTTCTTTCGCTAGTTTCCGTTTTGGCTTTTCTGTAAGGAGACGAGACGCGTGTACCCGCCTCCCCACATCGACCTCGACCTAGCGCAAGCCACTATGCTTCGCATACTGCAGACCGATTTCATTCTCAGTCATTCTAGGCTTTATTAAATCACTGGCGGGGATTACGACCCCGTCTGTACTAAGTGCGACCATGCAGTGTTCGCCACTCGGGGCACACATTCTCTGGGGATGCAGGGTAACCCTCACCCACAATCACCACTGCCAGCTCCCTCCCAGAAGGGTTGGAACCAGCTGCTGACGAGAGCAGACAAAAAAAAACACACACAACTGGCGCTCGTCTCGTGGGCCGAAGACGTCGTCCCCACCTGGGAGCCACAAAAGGCCTACCTGCCCTAACTTCCAACCCTGCAGTGACAAATAAAGTTCTCTCTCTCTCTCTCTCTCTCGGCTTTTCTGTTTGCAGACCGTACCAGCCCCTCACGCGCAGGCGCATGCCGTCCTCGCTCGATCATGTGCTACTACGAAATGAGCGGAGTTATAGATTTTGATTACCGATCTTCTTGCGTAGTCTCCACCGCGTTGCGCGCAGAATATGAAACGCCGCATGGCATAGGCCGCTATGTATGTCCTGATTGCTGTCCTGTCGAGCAAACATGGCTTACCAGGCATGGCGTTCAAGTGGGTTTATAACCAGCGACACAATTTCGCCACTGTATGTAAGTCGCATTGGTGCGTGTCCCCTCTCAGACAGTCTGCCATAATGGATGTGCCATGGTGAGACAAGGGAGGGTTATGTGACTCTATATAAAATAAAGCGATAGCGCCTCAACCGCAACCGACACATCGGTGACGAGCGCCACTTCTTGATTGATAGGTCTAGCAACAAAGTTGCAGCCAGAATAACCAGGGATAGGGGAAGTTGCTGTGGAGCCTCAAGTTTGGTGCTGTCATTAAATAAAGGTAAATCTAGTTGTGGCATCAATCGGCGTTGCATTTTACAGCAAAATAGGTACTTCAATGTCTGATGATGCGGCCATAAAGTTGGGTACGGGATCGAAGAATAGATCGGGGCTATTGCTTGGAAATACAATAGCCCTCGTAACAATCATTATAGCATAATAAACGTACTATTACAAGTTGCACACACGCCATAAAAGAGACTACTCATCGAAACAACGCCATGATTCCCTTCAGAAGTACAGTTGCGCCGTCAGTTTTCGTACAAATGTGAAGATTACGCAGACGAGACAGGTTTTACGGCGCTTTATCCAAAAAAATGAACTGACAGTGTTTCTGGAAACCATTGAGACAATGCACAACTTTAAAACCATTGCATAGTGTCTCTGCCGGGTCATGGTAAAATCTGGGCTGCCGAAGGCTTCGAGTTCGACACCAATATTCCAGAAAGGCACTGGGATATCAGGGCTCGTAGTGCTACCAGATATACTACAACACTTTCCAATACTCTAGATGTACGATATTCCCATCAAACGGATCCTTCCATGCTAGCACCAATCTGCATCTCCATTTCGTCAGTTGCCTTTGAAGCTCGATGAACTCGACCCCAAATGTCTTCTGAAAGCTCTGGTATATTACAGGCATCACTTTTCCCAGACGACGCTCTAGGTCATCACCCGTTAGGTACTTTCGTATGACCTTGCTTTGGAACCTCTGACGTTTCAGGTATAGTTCCTGGAAAGTACTTATTCTAACATTCCCTTGAAAAACATTGCAGGTTATATTTGCGCTTGACTATACCATGTAATGTTATTAGCGGAACATGAGCGCTGCCAAGGAAGAAAGAGATCAAGACCACGCGCGTGCGCAGCACAGTGCTATGACTGGTCTTTACTGAAAAATAAGTATGTAAGCAATACAAAAAATGCATCCGCAAGGAATTTAAAACAGCACGCAAGGGTATTAGCGACGAGGAGTGGGCAAAGGCGTACTTTTTCATTTTTATGCGGTCTGCTTTGAAGAATAGGCGACTTAGCGAGGGCACATTTCGCATGCCGCCGTTGCCTACTGGCCGGTGCATGTCGTGTCCACGAACAGGGCTGTGTGCAGCGGCTTGCTTGCTCGCGAAAGTGACGGTGATACCAGCACAAGTGCCGCGGTGAGTCTCTAGGTGCGCTGCTAGACTGTGAAGGCGAATGGTTATGCCAAATTTTGTCGCCAGTGTGGCTAACGGGCGTAAGGTTCTCCAGCGCACTCATAAGGCGGTCGATTGTTTCCTCTAGGCGCGAGAGCCGGTCTCCTGACTCTGAGACTCTCGCAGCGGCGATAGGTAGCTGTGCCACTGACTAACAGTTGTATATGTGCTCAGCGAGTGCAGGTAGCCGATCGAGACATGTCTCTTCGGAACATGCCAGTGCCATGTGTGCGGACTTTGGGAGGTGCTTCAAGTACAGCTCGCGCAAAATGGGAGGCTAGCTCTATTTCTTGGAGTGTCCACCCAGTAATTAACACAACCGGTGCAGGATTTGTCAAGGTCTTTGGTCGTTGAGTTCCTCCAAGAAGATCTATTGAAGCCTACTCTCTTGCGATGTGTCGAAGCGCTGCAGGACCATGCGTTCCAAATTGTTGTATGCCATGGTCGAAGGTCTACCCATTAGCAAGTGGACTATGGCATCGGCGATGTCGGAGGGTAGCGCGGCGACGACGTGGAGGTACCTTGCTGTCTGTGAAGTGGTGCGCCAAGGTGTAAAACGGACCTCTACTTGGATAAACTAAATTCGAGGATTCTTGTGCCAAAAGCTAGAAAACTGAAGCTCTGCGGCGATGACAGGGGGCGTTTTTACGGCGTCTTCGCTGTCAGCAGAAGTATGAGTAGCGTCGTCCATGGCAGTGTTAAAAATAGAAAAAAACATAAATGTCCTGCGTCACCACTTCTTGTCAGCTTGGTTTAGCGGTGGAGGTGGGGGAATGACGCCAACGTGGAGGCCAGGCGATGTAACCGAAGTTATTATAAGCGGGGAACAATGTATAGTGACGGACAGCCGCTATATATATATTTATATATATATATATATATGAGTGCAAACTTTCATTCTCTCCTGCCTCGGCCTAGTACATTTTAGAAAAAGAATTGGACGTGTTTGCGCTCGATTACTAAAACAAGCTGGTTACGCGATAGGTGTCTTCGTCTCCTATTTTCGTTGCACCGTTACTGACACTGGTGGAGGCGCTAAGTACGAATACCCCATGCTCGAGACTCCTCCTTGCAGCCGTTCATCCAGCCTTGACTCGTCGTCCCCCTTTGCTATGCTTGTACATCGTTTCAGTCGTCGGTTCGAAAGCATTGTACCGGAGCTCACCCCCCTGCAGGAACTTTTGTCGAGACGCTACCCATCACCGGCCATGGCCGACAACAGCCCGCCACAGGATTTCGAAACGATCCGTTCATCCAACCCGCCATAGTTAACCCGTCTTCACCAACGGATTCCAAATCGTTTTCACAGTGGCGCCTTTGAAGGCGTCGAGAACTAACGTGACACGTCGCCAAGATAATGCAGTGCAGTTCTAAGCAAAAGCTCACCAACGTCTATTTTGCTCTTGGCCATAGCGATTGCACGTCGTACGAAAATCCAGTCTGTTGACGTGGGGTGACTTCCGTCAGCAGCTTCTTGATGCCCTTGCGAGTGTCGACCGACAGGACCGTGCCCAGCAGCTGCGTTACGGGTTCAGAAACCATACGAAACCATCGCAATGTTCGCCGATGACATGGCCCGTCTGCGTCGTAGAGCTGACTAAAACACTACGGATGATAAGAAGTTACGTTACCTCATGCGTGGTGTAAATGAGCAGTTGTTCGCCAGACTGGTGCGCTATCCACGAATCACAGTGGCTGATAGTATCAATGAAGCTACTGCTCTTGAGCGAGTACTTCATCATCCGCGCAGGCAGTGCGATCGCTTGTCCAGCAACAATCAGGTCAACACCGCCGCCATTACTGTTGACGCTCAGAGCTCTCTGGGTGATGTGATTAAGGAGATCGTTTGCGAAGAAATTCAGAAGCTCTCGACTCCGACAGTGGAACTACCAGTGGCGGCTATCGCTTATACATTGCGAAATCAGGCAAGTGTTCTCGTCTTTAAGCCTTAGTCCCAAGCCACATCCCATGAACTTCGTCGTTCTCCCACCTTCACCACCTGTTATCTCGATACTGCCGTATCCAGTGGCGTAGCAACAGGGGGGGCCGGGGGGCCGTGGGCCCCGGGTGCACGGGGCCAATAGGGGGGGGTGTCATAAACGTCTGAAGACACCCGAAAATTGTCGATATCCTCGCCTTCCTCGACTAAACTCGGGGGGGGGGGGGGGGGGGGGTGACAGAAGAGCTAAGAGCCCCGGGTGCCGGACAACCTAGCTACGCCACTGGCCCTATCACCAACCGTAGAGTGCGGCAACTTGGTCTCGGAAGAAACTCGGAGACGTCCGAAATTTTGAATACGGACATATGGCACATTGTAGGCCTGCGCTAACTCTGTTTCAAATGCGGTGGTGCCGGCTGCATTTATCGTCATTGTTGGCACCACGACGCACTGGTTTGCCCTTTTCATCGATCGTTTGATGGTGGACGTGCCAATGACGAGTACACACTTCGCGGCGAAGCTCCTTTCCAAGGACCACCTCCACCAACCCGCTCTATATTTAACGATCGCCGAACCACTGACGAAGATTCGCTGCCGAACCGTCATGCCTACATGGGGCATCGGTCGCACTCTCTGTGTCCTACACATTTGCCAGCACGAACAAGCCGCACTTTCACTGAACTTAGGGGAACGAGGTCGCCTCGTCCATGCCGAAGAATCTAAAAGCGGTGACCTCAGGGGGTACGGTAAGCCTTCACGACGATAACATCCCCTTGATTTTGTTTGTTAATGGCCAGCAAGTGACAGCTTTAGTCGGCACCAGTGCCGAGTTCTCTAATATATATATATATATATATATATATATATACATATAGTTCTGTGGGAACCCGCAAGGTGGAGAGAAATAAAGTAATTAAGTACTTGTAATGAATCCAAATGCAGAACTATTACGTCAAACTCTTGCCTTTGCTTCGAGTTGTTGAAAAATTCGACTGCACCTTGCCATCCGCTAGCCTGTTGGTTAGCTCAGATGGCAGAGCCGGTAAGGCTGTGGTCCCTGGTTGGCGTCCTGGACCAGGACGAATTTTTCTTCGAGGAACCCGTACGAGTTTTCTCTGTAGCACCTATTACGATTGGGTGGATGTCTCATTTTTCCCTTAATTACTTCTCTGCACCTTGCGGGTTTCAGAAGAACTTTTACCTTACCTCAGTAATGTTCATTACCGTAGCATTTATTTCGAATGTAACTTTAAAAATGCCCGTAGTTAAGATTGGCAGGGTAGTTTAATCACGAAATTTCTTCTCAGTTCGAAACACACCTTCAAATACTTTGAAAAACGTGTGCTTGTTTTGAAAGCGACACTCCAATGTCGCATGGTATGTCATATTTCTGCAGAGCCAAGTTGGAAGCAACAAGTATTGATAGGCAACTTCGAAATCATTCATGCCAACAAAACTTGTTTTGTTTTGTGCATAAAAGTACAAGAATGGGGTAAGTGGCATCATTATCTTTGGACGCATGAACTGCGCATTCTAAATATCCGTAATCGTGCAGGATTATTTACATCGGGCACCCAATGCCGCTGCTCAATGCTAAGCCCGGATGAGCGCCAACTCGCAAGTCCCATTGCGGGAATGGGCAGCCGCTATTTAATGGCAGTGAAACTCAAAAAAAAAAAAAAAAAAACACGCATACACCGAGATTTATGTTCAGATTCAAGAACCACAGGCAGTCATAATTATTCCGGAGCCCTCCAGTATCCAAAATTATTCCCCTGCCCTTCGTAGCCCCAATGTTTGAATAGCACCCTAAGCACCGCATAAACCTCCAAATACACTGGTGCGAGCGCGAAGCAAGGTATTGAATAAGCACAGTATAAGGGGATAGTTCATGCGTAGCTATATGGGCTTCTTGGTACGGAATGTTGTAGCGCTGGTCGAACCACCGGGACACAGAGGGCACATGCGTTGTCTAACATGCTTTTCGGTGTGGCCATCGTTCTACCTGCGCTACAACAAAATATTAATTGATAGAGATCGGTCGAGATGAATGAAACAGCGCGCAATAACATAGACTGGTGGACATAAGATGGTCACACACTTACAAATGAAATAAGAAAAGAAAAGACCCCCAGAAAAGTTGTTATTTCACTGTCTACCATGCATGGCGCATTTTTTTTTTTGGCAGTCGGAGCACCAAAAGTAGGTTCGTGATTACAAACAATGAGCTGGTGATGAGCGTCCCAAATCTCATGCGTGCCCTGAGTCTTCTTCGCACGTCGCATATTCATTTCACAGCCTCATATATTTTGCAGCGCAGTGTCTTCGTAGGTAGGACGCCTTGCAAGATGATCGCAAGGATGGCCAAGTTGGCCAGAGGGAATATTTCACGTCTGGCATACACCTACATGCTAAAGTATGTACGAAGCACGGCGCTTATCGTCCGCGTAGGTCACTGCAAAGTGACATAATAACCAGAGACCAGCGTCCCTCCCAGGGACACCGCGTGTCACCCACGCTCTCTCTGTTTACATTCGACCGCCCGACGACTGTGCTTGCAAGAATAGGTAATTGATTCCTGAAGATCTCTCCGTGTGAAAAGGCCGTACACAATCATCCCAACGTCTCAGGTGGTTAAGTATATGCCTAGCATCGGGCGTGCGGTGGTGGATCGAGACGCGAACCAACTTCGCCCATTGATTGCTCTAGAAAATGCCGCGTGCATTTAGCCTATGTCAGAGAACTGCATCTTGAGTAGTTGAATACTGCTACAATAGACACATCGCATACAAAGCGCATCGTTCTACAATGCATTAATAAATTTGTTGAGTCACCTGTTGTAATATAGGTAAATAAATGTAATAAGATATATTGTGGCTGCACTGCGTCTTTCTTTCTTTAATATCAGCTGGCGATGTCGCTCGCATTATTGAAGAAATTTGTCACGAGAGTATTGGAACATTGTGCATCAGAAGGTGCGGAATTGAAGCGCAATTTCGCAAGCGACAATAATGATAATCTCCCCATGGATCGCAAATCTGAAGCTTCTGGGGAGCGTCTATCAACAGCCTTTTAAAGCATTGATTATGCTCGTTTGTAAGGATTCGCCATAACGAATCTGCCACAGTATCTACTTGTATTGACGTATTGGGTAAGGTCGGTTACCTAGAAGTAGTGTAATTTTTTTTTTTTTTTTTGCATTTCAGAAAAGGTGCAGTGTTCAACGTGGGTTCTGAAACACACTTTCGATGAAAACAGAAATGACTGTATCGAAGCATTCATGAAGAAATGCCGTGAACACGGTGCACGTGTATATGTATACAACGAAGATAGGTGCAGGAGATATGCCGATAAATGATAAAACACCAGTCTAAGTATCAATATGATTTCTTGATACAAACTGTGGATACACCCAGCTAATAATTTTTTCACAAATTTCCTGAAAAGGTGCCTTGGAGCACCCTCTTCGATTCTTTGTGGCTTTGAATTTATTTTGCAGTATATTGAGTACGCGTTTCTGTACGACAATTGGTGTTCTGTAGTTCTAACATATAGCTATGAAAACAGACAAAACCCGTTTTGAGCGCGTTGGAAGAGACAGATATAAACAAGTGAAAGGAAAGGAGGCTAACTCAAAACGTCTGGTTTACTACCCTGTATACGGCAAATCGCAAAGTAAATTTAACGAGACATGACGGGAAAACGACGAGGATGTTAAAGGGAATCGGCGCGCAAAATGTAAGTGACACACGCCATGATGACAGTTTATGTCGCAAGCCCATAGACCGCCGGAAGAAAACTCGAGGTCTGGGCCGCTGTCTTGTACGCGTTCGAAAATGTCGTTCGGTTTCGCCTCACGTGATTGGCCTAGCTTGACCTAGGCAGCGGTATCGGCGCAGCTCGACAATCGCGTGAGGCGATTGTCAAGGTAGTGGCCCTGGCTCCCTCAAATGTACATGCACGCTGGGTTCATTGAACAAGCACTTCTTGATTCGATTGTGCATCAGTTGTACACTGCCTTTGCAATTTGGAACGTCATACCGCGGGCATTCCACTTACAAAATATTGAAGCCTCTTAGACATCTTCCTCATAAAGGTGGTGCATATAGTCATAAAGCGACTTAGTTGCAAAGTTAATTTCAATCAAATGCAGTAAACAGTTGAAGCTTTGCTCATAAATTAAACAATGAAAGAAGCAATACAATTTAATGCAAGGTTTAGCTTCACTCACACTCCTTTTGCAGCGTGAAAGAGCCGCGGCCACGTCTTTGTCTTGACAACTTTCAGCGCCAGCATTCTTGTCTTTATTGACTCCGAAGTGTTGTCAAACTATTCGTAAACATGAAAGGGTATATAAAAAGGAAATGAGTCAGCGCGCTAAGTGCAGCACCATACCAATAATGAAACATGTTTACTCCACATCCTTCTAGAATACTATAGTCGAATACAACTTTAGAAAAAAGGGGGCGTTTACTCCTCAGAGGCGGAGGCACACGAGCATCCACCAATGGGCGCGCACTTCGGACTAACGTCATGAGCCGAACGGCCAGTTACTCCGCCGACAGTGAAGATGGCCGCTCGCGCTTCGAACTGGGCAAGGTCGCTTCAGCTGTGTGCTTCAGCCCCTAGTCAGAGTGAATTCCAGAACTCTTTGTGATGGTCTATCATGCCGGAAATATTACTGCGGGCTTGCAATGCGGCATTTGTGCCGCGTGCGTTTATTCTGAGCCGTGACCTGGGGAAGGAACATTGCAGCGGACATCGCTGGCGCTGCGCTACGCTTTCCCTGAAAACAGGATCCCGCGGCGACCACTACGAACACATATCCTGCGTGTTTGTTCCATGTTTTATTTCGCTCCCGAGTGAACTTACGACGAGAAAAGTTTTCCAAAGACTCGTGCCTACTGTTAGCGACACGTGTGTTCGTGTACTGTGTCGCTGCGTTTTTCATCGGACGGGGTGAAGTGATGGAGCAAAACCATTCTCAGGAGAAATCAGAAAAGTTTGCGCGCATGAAACAAACCTACGAGTGTCTCAACAGAAAATATTTGCAGAAAAAGCCTTCAACGCAAAGATTTGCCGCCATCAACCTAGCGTGAACGATCATTGTCAGCAGTGAGAGAGCCGAGCGTCTAGCGAAGGTGTTCGAGCGTTGTGTAGCACCGTCGATTGATTGCTGTCCACCAGTGCTCACTGCACGCGCAAGCTGTAGAATGCGTGCTGTGAAATTGCGAAAAAAAAAAACAAGAAATATAAATTTTATGCGATTCAAAACCAAGAGCATTTATTTAAAGCAATGAATGAAGCATTTTTGTACCTTCCTGCCTCGACCGTATTCTCGCCCCAGGTTTGTAATGGTTGCGATAAATGCATTGTTTTATATAAGTACTTTTTCAATAGCAACCGATTCATTTTAAGCTTGGAAAACGAGTAGTAGGTACGCCGTGTACATGTGAAAAAACGCAAAAGCCTTGCAGAGCTGCTCTTTCTACTTTTGTCACTTGCAATGAAGGTAAAGAGCAGACGATGGGCAGCCTTGTAGAAGGCATAGGGTTATTTTTCTCTCGCGATCCGGCATGTGCTGTAGCACATGAGAGCTCTACTAAAGCAGTAATCAAAATACAAAAGTCTTTATGAATACCGAGAATTACGCGTTTCAGGAGCACTATTTTTTGAGCGGGTCTATTTTAGTCGCGGAGGCAATCGGCTGTCGCGCTTCGGTCATCTTGGCGGGGCCTCCGCTTTTTTCTAAAGTTGCATCCGACTATAGCACCATATTCATAAAATGCTGCGAAAAACGTTCCAATAACGTGTACCTGTGAACGCGAGTCACGCGCAATTCTATGGGTACTATTCCCTTATCTTGCATTCCGCTTAAGATTATCTTATAATGATTGAGATCATGTGTAAAGATTGCTTTTACCAAGGCCTATTTTCTTATTTTATAAGTTTTATGTCCGTGTTTCGATTTTTATAAAGTGGTAAGTACCATTAGGAAATATGGTAAGGCTCTGTAAGGAAATGCTGTAAAACCAATTCTAGCCTTTTGCCAACTTTGTTCAGCTTGTTCCCGGCGCTTGGCGACGACATCGGGGTCGATCGACCGGAGTTCAGCCTGTCGCCGCTTGTGTCGTCGCTTCGTCCTTCTCACTCGGTGCACGGCCTCTCAATCACGAGGCAAATCCACTACGTGCATAGTGCGCACAGAAACCGTGGCAGTCAGCTTTTCCACGTCCAGAATGTGAAGAGTAGCCAGAAAATTTCGAAAAGTAGTCAAAAATGTATCCAGTTCATTGCGTATGCTTAAAAAGTAGCCAAGAAAGTCGCCAGGATTCCGCCATGGCCAATCATTTCAGAAGAAAGCAATGGTTCAATGTTAATTGGTCTGGCCGGTAGCAGGTATAATGAAAAAGTAAAACAAACAAACGCCATCCACGGTGGTTTCTTAGTGGCTCTGGTGTTGGGCTGCTAAGCACGAGGTCGCGGGATCCAACCCCGGCCACGACAGCTGCATTTAGATGAGGGCTGAATGCCAAAGCACCCGTGCAACTTAGACTTCAGTGCACGTTAAAGAACTCCAGGTGGTCAAAATTATTCCTGGGTCCCCAATACAGCGTGCCTCATAATCGTATCATGGTTTGGCACGTAAAACGCCATTACTCATTTTTTTTTTTAGAAAAACGCCGACTAAAGATGAAAACATTAAAAGAACTTGAAGGCGTTTCGGCTTCCGTAAGGATGCCGAAACTTCTGGAAGCTATTTAAACATTTTCATTTTAGGTCGGTGTTCCTGTTTTACCTTTTCAGTTAAGAAAACATTGCTGTAGCCGATAATAAACGGCTCCTTTTGAAACTGCGAGTGCCCTCCACCTTGTTTAGGTTAGAACTCGTGGATCTGCATGCGTATTAGGGAAATGTTATCTCTGTATAAATGATCACGCAAACGCAAGCAGTTGTGACTGCCCTCTTGTACGAGCGAATATGCTGTGTACACAATTGTCGCTTCTCAGTCATTTATGCATGTACCCCTGTGCCGTATCTCAACCTTGCAAGGGACTATAATATACTAGTAAGGATGTCTTATCATTTAGGAAAAGTGTTTTCTAGTAGTTTGTATAGCCATATATCAATGTGTTCTCACATGCCTTTACTCAAATTCATCATGGATCCGCAATGAAACTTGGATTTTCACCAGATAAGTTTCCAAGCAATCAGCCATACGAAGAGACGTTCCATGAAATGAGCTAGAAGGTGTTGAATGAATATCGTCGGTTGCAAGGTGGAGGTTGGATCCTCCCTTCCATGTACACATGGTGAGGATGGTCGTTGCACATCGTGAGGGTCATAACAGGCAGAATACAGTGACTTACACCATTTACTTGTAATATTCACGCGATAACGTTAAGCGCCTCGTGTCGCTGTAGATCTGGTGTTGACGGCGTGGTCCGTCTGAAAAAATGTCCCCAAGCCTGTGCGCGGTTGTGCACAAGCCGTCAGCGTGGCGCAGTAGCGTTACCGTACTCATGAATTTTCAAGTGAAATGCGTCAGACTATTTATAAAGTACGACATAAGCACAACCAACAGACATGGTAGCGTCGGATTGTGACCTGAATATACGAGAAAACATAATTCTGTTACGCGGGAACTCAAAGACATACCCCTTTTTTCTTCCTTCCGGAAGTATAGGCAATTGACGAGTCACTGTTTGTAGCGTATGCTTGACGGGGGTAAGAGCCACTGCTCTGTCCTGCACTGCCACAGGGCTGGACCTACCACTGTTTTTATTGGGCTCCATGTCGCAGAATATCCGGTGCCGGTGTTAACGGGTCTGATAACGGGATCGCGTTCCTCTTGAATGCGAAGCTTAAGCGTCCGCCAAGCTTTTTTTCTTTATTGCTCGTTTTTCTTTAGTTACTATAGAAAAATGTTGATTTTGAAGGTAACCAGATAGCCAAGTAGCCAGCCCGAAAATTTTCCCTCCATGAGCCTCCAAAGTAGCCAGAGGAGCCAGAGGGCCTCCGCCTACCCTCCTCCTCGCCAACGCTTCGGCTCCACTCCCCTTTTCCGCTTCACTCAATGCCACCTAGACCGTCCTCTAGGTGGCGTTGCTTTGCTGCGCACTGAAAAGAGCGAGCAGACAATAAAAAAAGTGCACAGACGGTGTCAATACAGGGCCAGTAAATAGATCGGCTAAAAGAATATAAATACCTTGGTATATGAATAAACAAAAGCAAAATATGTGTGGAATCACATGAAAAGACTACAACAGCAAAGGGCAATAGAAATAGTCGATGAGGAAGCTAAAGCCACATGTTTAAATACGTATTTCCAATCCGTGTTTTTACCTAAGCATGACACTCCTTGCCAACCGCACCCAAGCACGTTTCCACTGATGCCGCCAGTGGAACTGAGTGTTCGTGGTATACGTTCTCTTCTTGAAAGCCAAGACGAATCCAAAACAGTTGGTCCTGATGGTATCTCTCCTCGTGTACTGAAGCCATGTGCTGCGCCCATTTCACTTTACCTTTACATAATTTACACGAAGTCCCTTTCAACAGGCACTTTACCCGATGATTAGAAAATTTCCCATGTTGTTCCGGTTCATAAGGGTGGCTCAAAAAAAGATGTAACAAATTACCGGCCCATTTCATTAACATCGATATCATGTAAACTCTTTGAACATATCCTATTTAAGCACATATTGACCCATCTTACAGATAATAATGTTCTGATAAATGAGCAGCACGGTTTTCGCAAAGCATTTTCTTGTACCACGCAACTTGTAGAGTTCTTTCATGAGTTGGCTTCCAACGTTGACGAGGGTGGGCAAACAGATTGTGTCTTTTTAGATTTTCGAAAGGCCATCGACACTGTGTCGCACTCCCTTCTCCTCGTCAAACTGCAGATTCTAAATTTTGACCAGAATATACTAACTTGGATAACCAATTACTTGTTCGACAGGCGTCAATGCGTGCTTTTAAATGGGAGGTGTTCGTCCTATGTTGGTGTATCGTCAGGCGTGCCACAAGGCTCCGTCCTTGGACCTCTCTTGTTCCTCATTTTTGTTAATGATATTTCTGTGAGTGTTTCATCGCGCATGCGCTTATTTGCCGACGATTGTGTTTTATATAGGCAGATTAGGGACGCAAGTGACGGCGTTTCTTTGCAGGACGATTTGGATCGTATTACAAGGTGGTGCCAGAAGTGGCAAATCACGTTGAATCCAAAAAAAGTGTGTGCACATGCGTGTTTACAAAAAAAAGAAACAAATTGAAACATCTTACAGCCTGAATATGTATGTGATTACTACTGAACCGACATGCAAATATCTTGGTGTTGTTTTATCGCATGATTGCTCATGGAATGCTAATATTGATTATGTTGCTGGTAAAGCAGCAAGGACTCTTGACTTTATCCAACGGAACCTAAGATGGGCACCCAAGAATTTAAAGAACACAGCCTACCTCACCTGTATTAGGCCGATTTTAGAGTACGCATGCCCTGTGTGGGACCCGATGCAGGCCAGGTCTATAGATAAACTTGACAAATTCAGAATAGAGCTGCGCGGTTTGTTTTAGGGCGGTACAAGTGGACAGACAGCTGTACCGCTATGCAAACGGAATTGGGTTGGGAATCGCTTTCTTTACGCAGAAAAAAACTGCGGTTGAAGTTTTTCTTTTGTATTTTTCATGGTAACACTGGAATTGCTTATAATAACTACCTTTATCAACCCAATTACATATCCAGTAGAAATGATCACCGACACAAGGTGAAAGAGTACCGTGCAAGGACAACTACGTTTTACAATTCCTTCTTTGTGAGGACCATCGGAGATTTGAACCGGCTGCAAGCGACGCAAGTGTGCTGTATAGATGAAGAAGTGTTTTATTTAAGTCTGTAACCCCCCTGCTGTAACGCCTTTCTGGCAAAGCGGGGCACTTACTGAATAAAGAATAAAGAATAAAGAAATGCGGTCATAATGAAACACAGAGGGCTATGGGGATGCAATAGGTACGAGGTGCTCCGGGTTATGTGGAAAGGTGTAATGGTTTCAGGATTGACATTTCGTAATGAAGTTATTTGCTTGAAGCCAGTGGTAAAATAAGGACTCGATGGCAACCAAAGGTAAGTCATGCCCCAAGAACTGGGCGCTCAGGAGAAGACTACAAATGAAAGCTGTGCAGGGTGATATGGGTTGGACAAGTTTTCAAGTGAGAGAAGCTAACAGTGAAATTGATTATGAAGAACTACTGATGAATTTGGCGGCAATTAAATTGGCTAAGAGAGTGTTTAGATATTTGTACAGGAAAAAGATTGATTAACAGTGGAGGAAAAGAACTAGGAAGCTTACCAGCAAATATGCGACCAGTATGTTGACCAACATGACAAGAAAGAACGTCAAGTGGAAACTCAGAGAGGTTGAGATTATCTCATGGGTAGCGATAATGGAAAAGTAACCTGCTATGAATAACTACTTAAGAGGGACCCACAAAATCAGGAAAGAAACGTTTTCTGATAACTCAAAGGAAAGCTCATTACTTTGCTTGCTGCGGTAAGGCTAGGGAAACGATGGAGCATGTTTTGTTCGAATGTGAAGATATCTACCCAGCGGTCGATTTAGGCACCTTTGACCTCTTTGAAGCTCTTGCATTCAGCGAGAGCAGGGGGAATGCAAAGATGTAAGCAATAGAGATCACTGAGAGGCGGCTGGCAGATTGGTGGAAGGAAAGTAATAAAACGTCAAACAACGGGGGCCTACAAAAATAAATTTCCCATTAGGGGTTCAGAAATTTTGGAGATGGGGATTCTTCGCTGCTTTTTTTAAATATAGGTAGGGCATTGGGAAATATAAGAACTAGAGCTTGGGGGTGCAATCGATCACCCCGCTTCAAAGGGGACGTTCACAGCATCCATCAATCTATCCATCCTCCGGCGCTCGCTTCCCTCGCGGCAATGCACCTAATGTCGCCGATTTCACAGGCGGGGCATGTACGCTGGCGCTTAAAAGCGTGTGGTACTCGAAATTGGCTTGTTCTATCCCCTTATCATTGATATAAATCTAAGACATTCGGGGAGGACTCACCGCGGTAGTTTAGTTGTTACAGATGGCATTGTACGTGGCATCCTTTATTCGCCGCTACCACGCAAGCCGTATTCTGAATGCAGCCAATGCGCAAAAACGTTCGCATACCGACGTTTCTGCGCAGAATAAGAAGCCAGCGGTAATTCAGGTGAATCTATAGACAGTGCCCCTACCACTTTTCAATATTTACTATACGGCCTGTATCATAGCTATGTCAAACATATGGACGAAAATATAAACTAAACTTCTGCAAGCACGTAGTATATGCATAGGCGGAGCCATTTCAGTGCTTTATGCGTAATATTTAGGTGCCTTATAGCACATAACAGCGTAGTCGCTGTCGCGTAGCATCTGAATAGAAATGCTGTCTTGCTATATAATTAACGTCGTTGAGAAAATTTTTGATGCAGCAAGCTCTTTTTACATGAGAAGCGTAATATTGTTACGTAGGAAGACGCAGACGAAAAGCTATATACAAGTATATTTACAAGGAAATACGCCGCTCATGGCCAATAGTTGTTGTTGTTGTTGTTGTTGTTGTCCTGAGTGGCCGTGGCTCATACCCGCAGTGGGGGATTGGCCAAGAATCGGGTGGTTTAATTAGATGCATAAAAATAATAACGATAACAAGAGAGTTAACAATTTGAGCGTGTGAGTTTAAAAGTAAACGTGTTGTGTTTGGAGAAAAAAGGAAATAATCAGATGAAAACGAGGTATAAAATAATAATAATAATAATTATTATTAATATTATTATTATTATTAGATAAGAAATAAAAGAAAGCTATGGGTGGGAGGGAGAACGATCAATCAAACATGGAAATCGATTGGTTTCAATGAGGTAATTTTGGATCGCCGAGCAAACATTTCTGTAGCTGAACCCGATAATGGAGGCTCCAAAAGATAGGGTCACAGGCACTGATAAAGTTAGACCAATAGAGCGAAGCGGGATTTCGAGTAGTCGTTTTCTTATAATAGAAAAACGTCTGCAAGACAAAAAGAAATGGTCGATTGTCTCCGCTTCGCCACGGAATGAGCATAATGGTGAGGGGACCAGACCAGACCTGTGGAGGTAGAAGTTCAATGCAGGTATACGGCAGCGCAGCTTCGTGATGGACACTTCAATTTTCCGTGTTCGGCAAAAATCTCTGTTCCAAGGGTGTAGGAGATGTCCGTAATTCACAGAGTTAGTAATTGCGGAGCCTGATACTGTCTGTATAATGATACTCCTGCGAAATCTAGCAGCAGTAACACAAGCAGTCAAAGGGTAGCAAGGGAGAATCGGGTCACTTATCGATGCCTTGGCTAGAGAGTCTACAATTTCATTAAAGATTAGTCCTTTATGGCCAGGCACCCAAATCAAACTCACGCTGCTCAAGTAACCAGGTACCAATGAATGAAATGTCCTCATCACGCGAGAATCACTAGAAGCAGTGAGGGATGAGCACAATGATAATGAATCAGTGACTATCACGGCTGACGTAATTGATGGTCCTAATTTGCGTAATGCCAGCACCACGGCCATGAATTCGGCTAAAAAGATCGGTATGAAATCTGGCAGCCGAAGAGAAAATGTCCAATCGAGAATCAGGGGAAAATATTCCTACACATGACTTTTCTTCACATTGTGAAGCATCTGTAGCAATTACAACGTTTGTTTGAAGGTTTTTCAGGTGCTCTTGTAACATACCGTCTAGAATACGGTGTGAAGGTAATTTTGCATTATTAGGAAAGATGCCATCGTATTGACTATCCGTGGCAACAGCTCTGTCGGGAACAGGAAGTACATCGCATATGCGCACGCCCAAAGAGTCAAGTAATTTTTGCACGAATATAACTTGCGGAGTATGTAGTCGCGGCCAGATGGCACCGAAAAACAATCCAGGGGTGCTATGCAGGATGCGCCGAGTTTCTCGTTCACCCGAGTTTTACCCGAGTTTGCTCGACGGCAGTCAGTGAACGGAGATAGCGCGGGACGCGCAAAGGCTGCAGGCAAAAAAATACGTAGACAAAAAGCCGCGTATGACAACATGAGCGCACCCTGCGCGGGACGCTACTTTTACGTTTCAAGCGCAGACGGCTGCACAACGAAACGCGCCAGCGCCGCGTATTGTTATCAACGGATTATCGCAACTTAGCAATACCGCGACTGTCCCGCTGTCTGTCTGCACACTTGCCGTGAGCCGCTTGCCACGCCTTTCGCGGGCGCGTCAAGGGCGTGCCTCCTCTTTCGGGACTATCTTTCTATCCTCCATCGAATGCGAACTGGGTACATGCGGCGCATTCTTGCGCTTACGCTTTCGCTCAAACGAATACGTTAAAATACAACAAATAAAATAACGAACATTTTTATTTCTTTAAGTGTCTGTTTTTCGTTTTGAATGCTAGAAATTTCTGATGACAAACGGAGATCGAGCAAATCATTAAATTTTGCACTTCTTGCCGCGAGTGGCGACAGTGAGCCGGAAGCTTAGAAGCGGATACATTGAAGCGGGTCGCGCGCCCGAGGCAGTTCATACGGTGAGAAGTCACCTAGGGGCGCTACAGTACTATTCTCAATAATGTCAGTGATCACCATTCTTTCTCTATTAGGAGAAGAAAAACGCAGCGCCGTGGTACGGCTGTTCATCACAGGCGCCTTAAGGCCTCCGCTTGACCGACTAAAAACGACACACTAGTCACGGGAGCAACGGCTGTCGCTGCAAAATGGTAGTCCGTAGTGCCCGTAGTGACGCAGTTTAGTGAAAATGTACCAGTTTATCTTTGTGCGCGAAGCCTCAGCGATCCATTGCGAAGTGCGTGCTTCCCAGCGACACAATTCATCGCTTGTCATCGCTTGCCCAGTGAAAGTGCCTCTGAGCGCATGTACGCAGTATATGAGTGTTTTGTGCGCACCAAGGTGCTTGCGGATTACTTATGCTGGAGCCAGCAGCGATCGCAGAAGGATACCGTAACAACACCGCAGCAATTGCAGTTTGGCAGGTGAGGGCTCTTGTGTGCGGTTATGAAATGAGACTTCGAACTGAGGAAGGTGTTGGAACTGTTGAGTGCGCAGTGCTTGTGATGAAGAAATGCCATTGCACTGGGTCTAGAAGAGCGAGCGATTCTCGGACGCTAATCGTGTTTACGACGTTGTGGCTCCGATACAACACCGATGACAGAGCAGCCATCTCAAACCACTGCTGCGATACGCACTCCTCAGCATCGTCGTCACCCTCGGTGCATCGACGCCTTGCAAGCAGCTACAGTGACGTGCCGATAATTATTTACTGTGCGCTACGTAGCCACAATGCAGGCAATGAAACAGTGCTGTGGGGCCATCTCAGCCCGAGAAGATATATGCATAAGCCAGCGACAGTCAACGCTTTGTTTTTGATAGTAGTGCGCAGTACATCACCGATCACAGTGCGTTGTGCGTGTTTTATGTCGGTGGTGAATATTGTTGATGCCTGTCAGCTCGGCACCGCGTCGCTGCTGCCGAAAGATAAGTTGGGCGTGGCCCAACCGTGGTGGGTGCGCGCACAAGAGTTACATGCCTCGTGCGGGGCGTGACCTATGGCTTTGATTGACAGGCGAACTCGTGCTAAACTCGTGCATCGCGAAACCCCTTCCGAGTTCAACTCGGGAACATGGCGGCGGCAGCAGCAGCCTGTGTTATTTCATCCAGCGGCAGCAAGCGTCAGTATGACCGTTTGTACCCGTTCACGTACATGACCGCCGTGGATTTTCAGCGTCATTTTCGCCTGTCGAAGACATCGGTGCGCTGGCTGTGTGACGAGCTAGGCGAAGACTCTCGTATATGGAGACAGCGTGGCGGGCTTCATTCGCTCACCGTCGAAGAGCAAGTCCTCTGCGCCCTCAGTTTCTACAGGACTGGGAGTTTTCAGGGAAGCGTCGGCGCCGAGCGTTACATTGGACGCCATCAGACTACTGTGAGCGTCTGTGTCAGAGATGTCTGATGCGCTTATTGATGCGGCAGTGCGGAAGCGGTGGCTGGCTTTCCCGAAGACTGCGGCTGAGCGGGCATTTATAAAAGAACGCTACTTACTTCGCGGAAACATTACGAACGTAGTCGGGTATGTCGACGGAACGTACGTAGGAATTAAGGCGCCTTCAATGTCAGCGTTACTGTGATTAGCATTGAAGCAATGTCTAGACGCACCATATTGCCAAATTTGTCACTTCTGTGTAGCCGACTTAAATTTTGTGTTACCGACATCACACATGCGACAGCCTATGATAATGACTTTTTCGCTGGTTGCTGAATTTTTACAGATTGTTCTACTTATCAGGGTGCCTTCCAAATGGCTCACTTTTTGGGGAAAGAGGTTAATGAAGTATGAATAGATAAATGGATATCACAAATTGTGTGAAGTACCCTGTGAATGCTAATCTCATAAAGAACTTGGCTTTTCTTATGAGATTACTTAGTACTTAGTACAAGTTAGTATGCATAACGCTGAATTATGGTCATGCGTCATATATCGGCCGCACTATGAAACAGCAAGGCATTGCACAATTCGTTGCAGTGTGAGATGTGGATGTCGCACCAAGCCGGTTGTGCCTATGCATTTATGGCGAAATGAAAATGCATTGGGAACATTAGTGTGCTGGCTTGCATGAACAAAATACTTAAGAGTGTTTGCTGTGTTCGCTGTTTGTGCACCTGCCAGTGGTTCAGTGTATTTTCTTTTTTTTTGGGGGGGGGGGGGGCAGCGTTATTATGTATGGACAAATCATATATTTTCGTCTCATAATGGGGCTTTAATTCTTCAGCAGTAGAACAATGCAGATCCAATGCTCTGCAGAACTCTGTGTGCGTGAAGATGTCGTGAACCACCAAGGCAAAATTACATATCGGGAGAAATGTGGTGCAGATGCCAATGAAAAGTGGGTCTTTAACCCGCCGTGATAAAAATAAAGATTGCAGAGGGAATAGACCTTTTGTACAGCTTTAGAGCAATGATTACACAAACTGTGACATGCTCAAACGTGTAAAAGCTTGCCGCAATGCCAAAGTAGGATGAGCGATATGTAGCGTATTTTGGTATTGAACGTGTCTTGTAACTGCTATTTTTATTGTAAGCCTCGCTGTCACGGCTTTCCCTCCGGCACTTACTTTACTGAAACGCAGCACTGTCTTTCTATTGTTGTCATGATGATGATGGTAACGGCAGCAGTAAGGCTGGTTAATGCTTGCCCCTTCGATTCCTGCGAGTTTAGTGGTACAGAATATCGCACGTGCATACACCTGTGCAGCAAAATTTTACGCTTGTGGTGATTTGTTGGAGAGCTAATTCGTGTTGGGACATTTCAAAGATGTGCGCCATTGTGGCTTAATAACTAGAGCATTGATGAGGTTGAAGACTGGTTTTATTGGTATAGAAGCTTGAAGTTGAATTGCACAACAATTTGATGGGACACAAAGAAGAGAAATACACACAGTAGAACGCTGTGCTGTGTGTGTTATTCTTCTTTGTGTGCCGTCGAATTGTTGCGTGATCCAACTTCAAATAGAGCATTGGGCTTCTTTGTTCGTTGGTGCAGGACCGAGGAAGTGTGAGCTATTCGACACCATGCCAGTGCCTTGCCACACAATTATGGAAGTCTGAAGGTTTGCAAACAAAGCTTTGCTTTCAAATCCACCTGCTCATGTAATACAAGCACTGATTGAAAGAACCATCATACAAAAATAATGGTGAAATGAATGGCCTTTGAAAATTTGGATGTTCACACTAATGACATAATAGGTGCCACACCGAACTCGACAATTGTACTGGACAGAGTAGTTTGTTTCCTATGTGAAGCACAAGCTTCCATTACATGCTGTGCAGACAACCAAGCTCAGTTTGTTTTAACGTGGTTCACAACATTCACTGTAATCTGTTTTTGATTCTAAAGAAGTGCCAAACACCAGCTCTTTTTCAAGGATGTCATGGGAATATTTGGCGATACCTTTTTACAGCCCCTCATAATGGAAGTGTGGCCAGCCAGCTTTGCTTGGGTGCCTTTATAGATTTCTGTTCCTGATCATTGTGTGCTATCAAGTTGCTAACGTCTATGCAACCAGTGCAAGGCATTACGTGATTCTATAGTCGGATACAACTTTAGGAGGCCGCAGAATCTGCACTTCAGTGGCAGGTGAACACAAGCCTGCACCAATGGGCACACACTCTACACTGATGTCGTGCCGCTGGACACACTAATACCCGCTCATTGGAGAGAGACTATTTCTTTAGACGTGGAGGCAATGGGCAGCTGCGCTTTGGTCATCTGGGCGGGGCCTCTCCTGTCTTTGAAGTTGTATCCGACTAGAGGATGCCGCTTTTCGTACAACACAAAAGGACAAAGTGTACAATTATTTGGCCTATGAAATGGATACATCACAAGTGAGCTATGCATGGGCTTAAGCTGTGTGAAAATTAGTACATGCAAATATATGACATTGTTAAAGAATATGTGGTATCGAACATGCATGTAATGGCACGTTTAAATTGGGGAGTGTTGCATTCATATGCACAGTCTATAGGTGATAGCATTATTAATCTCATGCCGTTTCCTGTCTTTTCATTGTCAAATACACACACCATTCATCTTGTGGCTAATCAACACCCACTCTATTCTTGCACATAGAAAGAACAAACAGCACAATGACGTATATGCTGCATTAGTGTCTTTTTCATTTACATGGTCCAAGAGTGGCACAGGTTGTCTTACGTTTTTGCCCATTTTGAAGAGACACCAAGTGCATGTTACAAGTGTCATATTATGCACAGCACAATGTTTACTGCAATAATTTTATTCATGCTCTTGAATAATAAACAAAATAATAAACTGAAAGCTCCTTTATAAGGTGTGTTCTGGGGGCTCGACTGGAGAGCAGTGAGGGCATTGATACTACTGTTGCAGAGCAGCCCTCTGGACCTTGCCACACTCTCAAGAGCACGTGCCTGGCGCTCGCCTACTGCCACCAGGTGGTTGAGTGCCTCCAGCAGCAGAATGTTTTGCTGCAAAAAAAGTGGATTGTTGGAATGAATCAACCGCATATAAACCAATATTTACAAATAAAAATGCTCATTGCACTATTGGTACTAAATGCCCTTAACTGTGGAAGCCTTTAGTGTATGCATAATAAAACAATTTGTCGGGACAACGTTGCTTTATTTTTCATAACGGGTTGCTTTTTCAGAGCCAATTGTAATGTTTACTAGTGTGCCAACAGCTGAGGTGTCCTCGCACCCTTACGAGTCTCTACTGTCAGCACCACAAACCTATTTTTGTTCACTGCAAAACCAATGCCGCTCCCTACAATCCCGTCTTATGCGAGCTGATTGCATCCTATGCCTACAAACATCATATTTTTGTCCAATTACGCAATTTTCTACCATCCTCGGCTGCAGTTCTTGACATCCATTCTGTCACGCTTATGTAATCACCTGTTATAAATTGGCAACGAGTGATTGAAGACGTGCATGGCCTGCCCGCCGATTCCATTTTTTTTTCTTAATCTCAGCTAGCATATCAGTTGCCACGGTTTACTACGCCACTGTCTTCCTGCCTTAATGCTATCTCCAACAATTTTTGTTACTTCGCTTTCTGCACAGTCCTCGACTTCTCAAGTTTCTTTGTTAACCTCCAGGTTTATGTGCCATATTGCATAACAGGTAGAATGCAATGATTCTAAACATTTTTCAAGGATATCGGTAATGTGGCGATCACGATTCGGGAATGCCTCCCATGTGCTGTTCAAACCATGAAATTTTTGTATAAGTTTCCTGCTTTACATCAGTACCTGCTATTGATATTTCACCTGGATAAAGATACTATTCCATAGATTTTGCGGGCTGAATGTCACTGATGAATTTCTGGTATCTCACCAAGTTAGTGAAGGTTACCTTTATTTTTTCCATATTTTCGCGGGCCCATGTACATGTAAAAGCACGAACACTCATTGGTTCTCAATGCCTTTTTTAAACTGCTGGACATTCAGTTCGTTACTACGATAGTGACTTAATCCGTGCACTATTATTATGCTAAATATGAAACAGTAGAAATATACTTATCTGCAGTTTGTCGATGTCTCCTTCACTGTGTTGGTTGCGAGATCCATCATCGGCACCACCTCCTTGTCGCATCTTAGCTATATCGGCTGTCTTCCTTTAGCACACGCTATGCAATATTCGTGACGCTCGCAGTCACGCAGAGGGGAGGAACTCAGCGCACTCACAGAAGCAGCACCGGATAAGTTGTTTGTTCAGGATTGTGCCGTGAACAGTTGGTGCGCGTTGCGATCTGTAAAATCGCCTAAGCTATTGGCAGTCTTTCGGGGTGCAGGGAAATATTGCTCACGGAGGAACAGAACTATCCAAGAAACAGTGGTCATCGTCGAGCCTGATCACTACGACACGCACTGCAAGCTCGTTGTACGAGTTTGTTTACACTGGGCTTCAATGTTTAGCCGCCATGCTCGCCCGATGAATGTATGTGATGACGCCACCACAGCGTTCCCTCGTGGTATAATGCGAAGCGTACTAAATAACAAATTAGTCGAATACACATTCAGTCTACATGTAAGCTTTAAAATGCTTTTAAACCACGTTAAACTAACTAATAATATTGTACTAAATGCATTTGTTTTATAACTCGCTTGTACGTGTAATGCACTCAGTGGAACGACAAACAAGTGAAAGAAGGCACGACCATGCACCGACGGTATGATCACGTGAGCCCCTGTTTGTCGACCGCCCAGAAGGCAACGCCCAAGGAACGATAGCCACCCAGAGTGAATCTAGATAAACCAATGAAACTGGAGGCTTGTGGAAAGATAAACTGTGTCTCGGTACCATTTGTGCTTTCATCTTGGGGTGTCGCCAGAGCTCGTGAAGATCCCGAGTTTCGCCAAACTCGGCGCATCCTGCATAGCACCCCAGGTTGTGAAATAAAGATTATTTGGGGATGACGCAGTGGTGATTCATAAATCCTTAAGAACGTCTGCACCGTCAAAAGCCGGAACCTGCACGAAAGTGGCGGAACACGGGATTCTAGATAAAGAATAGAATTTGCAACAAACTTAGGAAGACCTAAACACAGACATAATGCTTCTCTTTCTAAGAGGATTAGAGGACGGGACATGTAGGCTGGAGCTCCAGAGAAGAGCACGCAACCAAATTCTAATACAGGGCGAACGTACATACGATATATCATTAGGAGTGTATCTCTTCTCAATCCTATTCGACGACTGCTCAGCCTACGCAATATGCCAATTGCACGGGTCACATGATCTATGTGTGAGCGCCATTTGATAGAGGCGTTATAAATAATTCCGAGGTATTTAACAGATTCCACCTGTGGTATGTCTTGAAGATGTTAAGACAATCAAATGTGCACTATGTCACGTATCGGAAAAACGAGAACAGCACATTTGCTGGCATTGAGTGTGAAGTGACTAGCATCTAACCACCTCTCCAGATCATAAAGGTAAGTTTGCAGTCGTTGGTATAGCGTGTGGATGTCGTTTGCAGATGCGAAAAACGCAATATCGCCTGCATAAACATAAGTAGTTATTTCTTGATGACAAGGTAGTGTGCTCATGAGAATATTAAAAAGCACCGGGGAAAGAACTAAGCCTTGCGGTACGCCTCTCGCCGCTTTCGGCGAGAGGCGTACCGGACGCCGCTTTCGTAGCAATAGAATTCTCTTTCACCTAAGAATGACTGAATCCACGCTACTATATACCCAGGAACACCACAGGAAGTTAACGGATTGATCAATACAGTGTGCTCCTCAGTGTCGTATGCTTTAGCGAAATCGAGCGTCACTAAGGCAGCGTATTGCTTATGACGTCGAGCGAGTTGTATTCGGCTAAGTCGACGTGGGCATGCCGGATGGAGCAGCCGGCCCTGAAACCAATCTGACAGGGACTAAGAATGGAATTATCAATAATAAATTTTATGATACGACGGTGAAGACGCCTCTCAATGAATTTTACTACGTTTGATGTAAGCGCAATGGGCCTAATGTTCTCCTCTTCCTCTTTCTTAAGCATCAATATTACTTTGGCGAGCTTCCAGTGCAACGGAATCCAAGCATATTTAATTGAATAATTCACCAGGTCTAAAAGAACATTAGGCGATTTCTGTAGCAATATTTTTAACACTGCATTTGTGACACCATCAGGGCCAGGGGCAGAATTCGGTAAACATAGTGCAGTCTCATTTAGTTCAGCTAAGGAAATTGGAGTAAAGCCATCCCAAGGATCTAATGTAGAATGAATAGCCGGAAGCCTGGGCGTAAGTCGATTTTCTAAGCCTTCGGCAATTTCTTCTAGGGAGGCGCTCAGTTCCTACGGGGTCAAAACAATTGAATCTAATGTTAAGGGTGTTGGTAGCACCTTCCTAGCACGGAGGAAGGCAAATAAAGCACGCTTATTTTTTGAATTAGATAGATAATCGTAATGTCTAATATCGTATTCCTCTTCGGCTCGATTAACAGTTCGCTTAAGTACACCAGCATGAAACTTATAATTTTTCCAATTTGTCGGGCACTGATTATGCAGAAGCATTTTCCAAGCGGCCTTTCTTTTTCTATAGTCCCGCGTACGCTCATTATTCCACCAACGACAAGCGGTGCCTTTAGCCGAAGGGATGACAAATTCAGCTTGCTTCCGGGAATACTCTAGAATTGAGAAAATGGTTGAAGCGATTTCCTTATCATTGGCATTGGCAAGTTTTGAAACGGTAGAACGCAAGAAAGTCTTAAATTTCGTATGGTCCACAAATGTGCATGTCTGGTATTCTAAAGATGTTATTTCACAATTGATTTCAAATGACACAAGAAGATGATCACTGTCGTTTGCTGAGTCAACCGCTACCCATGACAAAACCTTGATGCCAGCGCTACAAAATGTCAAATCTAACACTGAACGGAAGGGTCCTCTAGCAAACGTTACTTGTCCTGTGTTCTGACATGAAAGGTGACTATCCGTAGTACACTCCCAAAGTCGCTTACCACACAAATCTGTTTTTAGCCCCCTCGACACGTGATGCGGATTAAAATCTCTTACAAACAAAATTTCTTTTCTACAGGCAGCCACAGCCCTATCAAGTTGACGTGTACTTTGCACACCGCTGGGGAAATAAGCATTTATAATTGAAAATGGATGGTATCGTGGGAGACATAAACCTATGGCCAAAATTTCACAGTCGCAGTACATGATTTGAAAAGAAATTTTTCCCTTGTAACAAATTTTACTGGAAACAAGTATCATTAATCCTCCACCTCGCGAGTCTCTATCTAATCGGAAGGACCGAAAACCTTTTAAATGAAAATTTTTTTCTGGTGAAAGCCGCGTTTCTTGAAGAAGTAAGATATCTGGATTGAATTGAATAGATAGGCAAGATAAATCTGTTGAAGCTGAAAATATAGAACGACAGTTCCACTGCAGCACTTTCAACTCTCCAATGGTGTTGAACGCACAGCCACGGCAACTGCCGCCTTTAGAATACTTGCTGTAAGCACAGAAGTTGGTTGACTCTTTTTTTATTTTGGTTTCATAGTTTTTGAAATTGGGGACCCCATACGTTTGGGAGCTCGAATGTCAAGTTCTATGTCTGTGACACTAACAGCGTCTGAATAAGAGGGCTATCCTAGCGTGTTTGGACTAACGAAGTAGTGTCTGTGGAATGTTCTGCAACTGTGTAAGGCATATCTACGTCGTTGCTATGTATTCGAGGTGCGGCGTTAGATACTGGGCACTGCATTGGTGTCTTAGTGGTCTGCATTATTTGCATCATGTGACTGGAAATGATTTGCGCTAAGCAATCAGAGAGACTGGATATCAATTTATCCATAGCTTTAGCCATTGCTTTTTCCACAGCAGAATCAATTGCTTCTGAGAGATTAAGGTTCATGCTTGGAGTGTTGCGCGCTGTAACACCAGAGTATCCGAAGGCCCTGTCTTTGATAACTGAAATTGCATGTTTTCGGGAGGAGCGACGGCGGTCGATTATTTCAAGAATTTGTATTTCTTGAGCGCGAGCTGAGCAGTTCGAATAGCCTGCTGGGCGTTCTCCCCCACAGAGGCAGCACTCTTGAGATTAAGTAGAGCATTCACTTGAAGAATGACCATCCCCACAGGTGCGGCAACGCAAGCTAGACTTACATCCTCCTGCGCTGTGCCCGAATCTCCAACAATTCTTACACTGGATTGGACGTGACGCAAGTGGCTCTACACGGAACACAAGAGGCCACACCTTTATTACAGATGGACCTGATGTGCCCACAAACGTTGCAATAACAGATTCTGTCGGAACCCTCTCGTTATTTGCCAGTCGATTGCAACGGTATATAGCAATGACGCCTGCTGCGGATAGCTTGTCCAGGGTTTCAGTAGGACTTAATCGGGAGTCTACGCCCCGTACAAGACCCTTGGTGCACGCAAAGTGAAGCGGAATGAAAGCATTCACCGGGGTAGAAGCGAATGAAGTGCATTTCAAGAAGTCTTCAACACAGGTCTGGTCGGGTGAACGACACACTATACCTCCCCGTCCGAACGCTAGCACATCAGTGATGGTCTGGAAGTGGTTGGACGTGGCCTTAAGTGCCTTCTGGACAGCCTGTGGATTCGTGATCCTGATGGAACCTCCATTGGTAGGCACAAGCGCCACAGGAATGGTGCTGACGCCACTGCGAAAAAATAAATCTATGGACTATTCATTAGGTGGCAGGGATGCTGACCAGGCGGATCGCGCCTGGCCAGGAGAACTGGTCGACATCAGCTCAAGACGGCTGACGCAATGAATACCATACAACCAGGAACTAAAATAAGGTTATTAAGACACCTTAAACCACCCGATACTCAGCCAAAACACCACTGCAGGTCAACGAAACAGTCGCTCTGTCGAGGCCAGCAGGAACCAGGGACAACAGCAGGAATGCGTGGCTAGGAACATCCAACCAACCACTGTTGGTCGCCGTGTTCTCCAATAGGCAACAGTCCCCGCTAACCTCTAATCATCGTCGTCATCTTCGCACTGCTCGCCTCTTCGTCATCGCAAATACTGTTCCGTAGCAATATGATGACAATGACAATCATGGGAACTTGTTTACCAAAAAAGAAAGAAATGAAAGCACTGACGTCAACATTAGCGAGCTTTGCAGCTATTTTATTTCAATAGTATGAAATTTATGCAGTTGTAATAAATTTCACTACTCCTCAGTAAATCTTTTCTGGAAAACAATGCTCCTGTCTTGTGGAGACTTTCATGAAGCTATTTTTTTACATTTCTCTGTGATGTCACTTCAGATTTCTTTATATGGCTGTGCTCAAGTGAATTTCCTTTATGTAGGTGCAATAGTGCTACATTCTGGAAAACCTTAAGCCGGCGGGAGCTAGCAGTAAGCGTTCATTTATTTGTAACCCTGTCAGGTAGACACGCGAAGTAATTCGGAAATTTTCATTTTTGTGAACACACGATATGTTCTACAGAGATATGAATGTTATCCTAACAACAGCAATGATTGATTGGGAACGCAGACTTCGTTACCTGTGCAAATTATGACGCGGACAAGGCTGCTTGTATGTCACATAAAGCAAAACAATGCGCCCCGATTCGATTTTCTCGTGCAGATTCTGCAAGACAGCTTCGCCTTGTGACACACAGACTCTGGTTTGCCGAGTGCAATACTGCACATATAAGATGCACGACGTGGCACAGACTAAGCCCCTCGCTACTATTGGGACCTCCGCTAGGAGAACACCGACGCGAGTTTACCTCTTCTGTATCTGTTGCCAACGGGAGTTCTTTTCACGAGAATCTATTCAACCTTAATCAGAGTGGCTGACCGTCATTCCGGTGATCTATGCGGCTAAAAGAACGCAGACCACCTATTCTTCCGCTGTCTTTGTTTCTACCCACAAATGCAACCAATCTTCAAAACGTTGCGGCGAGTAGATTGATCAGTGTGAGTACAAGCACTACTCTAAAACCGTGCCCACTGATTATAGGACCGGAGGGCAGTAAGAGCACGTTTGCCAGTTTAGAAAACGACTGGCTTGTGCTAGCACGTTTGACTGCGTATTGCTGTCCACGCGCAAACGTAATTCACCGTTTTCTGCCTCGTTTTTATTCTATTCCCCTTTTCCATACCTCCAGCATAGTGCAGCCAACAACATGCTCTTGTGTTAACATCCGTGTCTTCTCTATTCTTCATCTCTTTCTCTCTCTCTTGATCTTTGCTCCTCAATGGCCGTAGGTAAGAGAGAATGATACAGAAAGTTTTCCATATGTGTTGTAGAACTAACATATTTCTTGAAAAAAAAGATCACCTGTGACAGACAACGTAATCCAAATGCTCAATATTTATGGCTGAAAGTGGCAGACATAACTGTAACGATACATGTAAATGAATCATTGACAAATTGACCAAATACGTAATTCAGTGTATAATTTAAGTAGTAGCTTTGCGACACATACAGTATTTGCATGATACTAGCCACCCCCCGATTGTAACGCTCAGGTATGCTACCACTTATACATATATATAAGGAAAGCAACTATGTGTTGATTATACCGCGCACGTGAACAAACGAAACCTGAGTCGATGCGTACCGTGCTGAAATAACCTTATGGAACAACGAAGGGCACTCAGACGCACGCACACTTGACTCTTAGTGGTTAGTCACTGCCGCAGTCAGATGACACCTCCTTTTCACACTCTACCGACCACATTAAGTCAGTTTCAGCTCCATCTAATGTATTAGAAAGGCCACACTTACAGCAAACTGGAAAATGATGACCGCAAACCAAAGCATCAAAAAAACATGCGTTCGGCGACAGTGTGTCCATCTATCTTGCATTGAGCTTTTCTTTATTACTAAGAATCGGTTTGGTTTTTTATTTCGAGTAGAATTCGTTACGACGGTTACGCAAATGCAAATTTGAACGCACTTTTTATTAAAAAAGGCGCGCATTAGACTCGTGCAAATACAAGGTTTCCATTTACGAATCGTAGCCAATCTATTCTGAATGCATTGCCAGTTGTAACGTATTTTGAGGATTACATCGGTTTTTACATATGAATATTCAAACATGTGGAAAATGCAATGTTGTTCCTCTAGCGTTTCTTTTTTTACAAAACGCCTTTTTGTGCACTAAAAGGTAAAAAGATAAGCAAGTCCAATGCACCTGTTGAAATCTATGACAAATGGTTGATATTATGAAACGTGCTTTGCTCGTATAACGGTTTTGTGTCTCTCCCGCCAATTAGCAAGACACATTTAGTCACTTTTGGACCGAAACTAGTCAGTTTGTGACCTCCGTGATCCACGTGACTGAGGATTATACTACTTTCGGGATAGACGCACTTTTTATTACGCCATCTCAGGGACCAGCTAGTTTACCATGGAAAGACCGGCCCTCCAAGACTGCCCACCTTACTGCCCTTACAAAAATGCCTATTAACATTATTTGGAACTTCTACCAACTTTCAACCTATTTACTGACAATCTATTTACATTTACATTCTACTAACACTCGTTCATACACAGTCAAAATACTTCTTTCTTACTTTTGTATGAAGAATGTTTTACGTACACCGTTAAAATACTTGCTTCTTACTTTTGCATAAAGAATATTTTAAATACACCCTTAAAATACTTCCTTCTTTTGTATAAAGAATATTTTCAATACACCGTTAAAAGACTTCATTCTTAATTTTGCATAAAGAATATTTTAAATACACCGTTAAAAGACTTCATGCTTACTTTTTCATAAAGAATATTTTAAGTACACCCTTAAAATACTTCCTTCTTACTTTTGTATAAAGAATATTTTAAATACACCATTAAAAGACTTCATTCTTACTTTTGCGTAAAGAATATTTTAAATACACCGTTAAAAGACTTCATTCTTACTTTTGCATAAAGAATATATTAAATACACCCTTAATGTGCTTCCTTCTTACTTTTGTATAAAGAATATTTTAAATACACCGTTAAAAGACTTCATTCTTACTTTTGCATAAAGAATATTTTAAGTACACCCTTAAAAAACTTCCTTCTTACGTTTGTACATAGAATACTTTAAGTGCGCTGTTAACATATCTTCTTCGAGCTTTTGTCTAAATAACAACTTTAGTACTGCGTCAAAGCGCTTGTAATTTTTGTGTAAAGAATGTTTTACTATACATCATCAAAATATTTTTTCTGAATGACCTGCATCCTCAATAAGTCTACAGCTCGTGCAGTCCATCGAAAAATATTTAGAATGGGAAGTAACTTGAGAGTTTTTGATAAAGTTTTGTAACACACATTAATGCGGATATATGACCTATTCAGTAATCAAGCTCTTTGTTTTATATCACAGGTCCAATCCAAGTCGGTAGACAACTGTTGAAGGAGTGCTACTAAAATGTTAAAAATTGTGTTCGTAAACTGTTAGAACTAATCTTTTGAGATGTTCTACTGGACTACGTCAGCACACTTCGAGAAAATTTGCTTGCGCTACGTACACCAACTGAACGGTGTGATGGCGGAGTACTGTGCAGGCCGCACACCACTTACACAGCTTTATCCCGGCCTTAGGGCTGCCCAATTAAAGGTCTATTTACGCTTGAGCCGTGACACCGGCCGCTTGCCGCACGCGTGTGGTCGTGCGGAAGACTGCACATTTCGCACATTGGTTCACAAATTTTGGTATACGCTGGGCTCGCACATGCAGTATAAACCGCGCGCGAGAGAGAGATAAAACTTTATTATGTCCTTGATGGGGTTCAGGGGTGGCGGGTGTCGGGAGACTAATCCCCAATACCCCCCTTCCTCAGATGTCGGCCAGTCCGTGCCTTCTGTCGGCATCTTCGGCCATCCGGACGGCCCAGAGCTGCTCCTCTGGGTCCAAGCTGAGCAGCAATGTCTCCCACTGCTCGGCCGTAGTTATGATGCGTGTGCTAGTGCGGCAGGTGTTGGTGGGTGAGGCTTTGGGGCATTGCGAGATAATATGATCGAGGTCAGCGCGGGCCTCGCACGCTTTGCAGAGTGGGGAGTATGCATCGGGGTACATGCGGTTGTAAAGCACGGGGTTCGGAAAAGTTCGTGTCTAAAGGAGTCGCCAAGTGGTAGATTGAGACTTATTCAGTGTTTTGTGTGCTGGGGGGTAGCGTAACCGCTCTCTGCGGTAGTGCAGGAGAATTTCTCTGAACGTGACCATTCGGTCCCGCGCGTGACCGCGATACAGAACAGAGGGCCGGTCAGGATCGGAAGACGCAGGAGAAGGATGATGCGCCCGGTGTGCGAGAGCTCGGGCGGCATCGTGGGCGGCTTCGTTTCCAGCCAGACCTGAGTGACCAGGGGCCCAGATGATCTGCACGCGGCGTTGCCTTGAGGGAGGAGTGCCATAGAGAATCTTCTGCGCTTGGGGTGCTATCAGTCCTCTTGTGTAGCTACGAATGGCCGTTTTTGAACCGCTGATGATGCAGTGTGAATTGGTAGCCGCGTAGGCCAAAGCGATTGCCGTTTCTTCTTCTACTTCGGGTTGCGTAGTGAATATTGATGAGGCCGCGGCGAGGCGGTACTGCGAACCCGCGACTGCGACGACCGCCATGGCGTTTTGGTTGGGGTATTCTGCTGCGTCCACGTAGGTTACGTCAGCGGCTTGGTCGTAGCGCTTTTCTAGTTGTTTAGCTGGTTCTGCACCTCGCTCCGGGTTGTGTTCAGGGTGCTTATTGCGAGGTATGGGTGGGATAACTAGTTGAGCACGAATGTTTGGAGGGATGGGTACTTTTGGTCAGGATTGGGTGGTGTAGGTTATGCCTAGGGTGCCTAGAATGTGCCTGCCCGTGGTGGAATTGGCGAGTCGTTCGTATTGGCTAATACGCTGCGCTTCAATAAGCCCGTCTATGGTGTTATGAATGCCGAGGGCGTCCAGTTTCTCGTTAGAGGTAGTGATGGGAAGATGTAGGGCTTGTTTATAGGCCCTCTTGATCATGGTATTGAGTTTGATCTTGTCAGTTGCATTGAGGCTAAGGTACGGGGCAACATAGGTGATCCTGCTCAGGGCGTAGGCGGTTACCAGGCGTATAAGGTTGCTTTCTTTCATGCCGTGATGTCGATTTCCGATGCGTGCAATGAGGCGAGTGGTTTGGTGTACATGATTATCTAATTGCTTGAGTATCTTCGTGTTTCTGCCGTGTCGTTGGATGCGTAAGCCAAGGATACGAATGCTAGGTACAGTAGGTATGCGTTGCTGGTGAACGTGGAGTTCTATCTCGGGCGGGTGAGGGTCTGGACGTTGACCTCCCCAATTAGACTTGTACAGAAGGAGCTCCCATTTCTGTGGGGAGCACGCCAGGCCGCGCGGTTCTACGTATGCGACGACCTTGTTGATGGCTTGCTGCAGTGAGTTTTGGATGTCCCCGTCGCTGCCCCCGGTGACCCACAGGGTGATATCGTCTGCGTAGAGGCTATGCTTGAGGTTGGGGATGCTAGCTAATGCAGGCGGTAGTCCTAGCAAGGCCACGTTAAACAGGATAGGGGATAGAACCGATCCTTGCGGCATGCCTTTGCTGCCGAAGTGAATAATTGGCGACTGCAACGCTCCGATGGTAATGGTGGCCGTGCAACCTGTAAGAACATTATTCACGTAGTTATACGAGGTGTGACACAAAAGAAACGAGACTAAGTGTGTAGCGTGAAAAAAGAGTGGAGTTGGCAACAACTGTTTTGCTGACGTAATCCCACACACCTCCTCTATTCATGCCTCCAGTTTCGACGGAACCGATCAGGCCAGTTGGGAGTGCTGCGTCATTGAGTGAACACGTGCAACTGCATTCTGCCGGAAAAATGTCCGATCTAAAAACTGAACAGCGAATCAACATCAAGTTTCTTGTGAAACTTAAGAAATCAGCCAAGGAAATATTTCAAATAATAACCGAGGCTTATGAAGATGTAACCTCGTCTCGTGCACGTGTGTTTGAATGGCATAAGCGGTTTTCAGGGGGAAGGGACAGTGTGGAAGATGATGAACATGCTGGGCGCCCAAGGTCGGCGATTACAGATCAAAACATTGCCAAAGTTCTTGATGTGATCACTGGTAACCGAAGAATAATTCGTGCAGTGGCAGAGTTGGTTCACTTGAATAGGGAAGCTGTTCGACGCATTTTAATGGATGAATTACACATGACAAAGATTTTCGCGAAGGTTCTTCGAAAAGTTCTGTCTGTTGACCAAAAACAGTGCCGTAACGACGTGGGCGCGGACATGTTAGAACGCATTGCAAACGAGCCAAATTTGTTGGAATCTGTTGTAACATGTGATGAGACATGTATTTTTACCTATGACCCAGAAAGTAAGCGCCAGTCAATGCAGTGGAAGTCTCCAGGATCCCCAAGACCCAAAAAAGCACGCATGTCAAAATCAAAATTCAGGGCAATGTTAATCGTCTTCTTCGACATTAATGGAATTAGAAATTAAAAATTAAATTATGGGGTTTTAGGTGCCAAAACCACTTTCTGATTACGAGGCACGCCGTAGTGGAGGACTCCGGAAATTTTGACCACCTGGGGTTCTTTAACGTGCACCTACATCTAAGTACACGGGTGTTTTCGCATTTCGCCCCCATCGAAATGCGGCCGCCGTGGCCGGGATTCGATCCCGCGACCTCGGGTTCAGCAGCCTAACACCATAGCCACTGAGCAACCACGACGGGTGACATTAATGGAATTGTAATGATCGTGTGGGTTCCCAGTGGTCAGACTGTTAATCAACACTACTACATTGAAGGGCTAAAAAGACTTCGCGAAAAAATTAGGAAAGAAAAGGTCACAGTTGTGGAGTGATGGATGGCTGTTGCACCAGGACAATGCACCCCGCTCACACGGCCCTATCTGTCAAGCAGTTTCTGACCAGCAAAAATATTACTGTGACGGGGCATCCTCCTTATTTACCTGATTTGGCTCCATGCGACTTTGTTTTACTTCCTAAAGTTAAATCTTGCTTAAAGGTAACCCATTTTATCTCGGTTGAAGAGGTTCACGCAAAAACGGAGAATCTCCTGAAGGGCCTTCCAAGAACCTCGTTCCAGAACTGTTACCAGCAATGGCAGCACTGAATGCAGAAGTGTGTGAATGCTGAAGGGGAAGACTTTGAAGGTGATAATGTCACAGATAACTGATTCAGTAAGTACAATAAGTTATTGGACCAGTCTCGTTTCTTTTGTGTCACACCTTGTATGTTCGATGTCCAACCTGGAGTTGTGCCAGTTGGTTCAGTATGGCCTCATGCGTGACGTTATCGAAGGCCTTGGTTAGGTCTAGCCCCAAGATGGCTCTGGTGTCCAGCCTGGAGCTTTTGTCGCCATTGATAATTTGGTGCTTGAGCTGATTCGTGATATCTTGAGCAGAAAGTTTCGGGCGGACGCCAACCATGGTATTGGGGTCGTTGTCGTTCATATGTCTGTGTAAGCGTGTGAGGATGACGTGTTCGAGGACCTTTCCGACACATGAAGTGAGGGAGATAGGGCGGAGGTTTTCGAGTAGGTGGCGCTTCCCGGGTTTGGGAATCATAATAATTTTGACTTCTTTCCATTGTGAGGGGAATTTTCCAGTTTCCCAGTATGCGTTAAAATAAACTGTGAGGCCCTGACAAAAAAAAAAAAGCCTGACAAGACAGCCGGCTCAATCTTGTTGCGCATTTAGGGGCTGTATAGTTTTGTCTTTCGAGACAATTCTTTCTAGTGTAAACCGAAAGAATTGTCTCGAAAGATAAAGCTATATAGCCCCTTAATGCGCAACAAAATTGAGCCGGCTGTCTTGTCAGGCTTTGTTTTTCAACCTCCGCCATGAGGTACATTCCTGCCTCTAAGTGCAGTTCCCAGAAAGGGGTGCGCACACGAAGGCCGGCCACAGCTTTCACCGAAAGGCGATGAACGACCAGGTGTCAGTCAACCATTGCAAGCTAGGAGGGGGGCATGGTTCGGCGTAAAGACGGGCTTTAGTTGCGCGGTGGTCAAGGCGAAGTGGCTGGATGGAAAGAATGCCACATGTCTATCTCGCGTATGCGCACAAATTTGACACTGGTCCAAGTCGAGGCAAAGAAGGGTTTTTCGCCCTGACTGTCGAAGAGAGAGGTCACGCAGCTCTTTGCTCCGACGACCTCGCCTTGCCAGTCGCGCCCGACTCCTTCACGTGTGCGGACGTGCTTGCACATCGCTCCGGCGTGTTCTGCACGAGCCGCGTGGCCCACCGCCGTCGCGTGCTGCGAGGTATGCTTTGGGCGTCCTTCTGCGCCTACCGCGTTGCATCGTGCCTGCCGTAGGATCATTCCCCCTGCCCGACGTCCACGCTTCCCTATCACACTTCGAGTGACGAGACACCAAGTCGACACCTGCTCCACGCACGGGTGTGGTGATTTGTGCAATTGCTACGTGTGTTTTGTTGTGCGCGCGCTGCACGTGTCCAGAGTTTGTGTTCCGCGGTGAGGATGCATTTCTCGTGACGTGCTGTTATCGTGCCCTGCGTTTTTTTTTCCCTCGAGCATCATGAGTTTCCGCCCGCCGGAAGGACGCCCGCCGCGCGCGGGTCACCGTCGACACGCCAGCACGTCGCTCGTGACATTCGAGCCGTCGACTCTTCAAGACTTCCGTGCAAGAGAAAAGCTCGCGAACCGTGCCGCGCACATTGTCGACGAATGACTGCATAAACAAGCTACCACTACGCAACCAGCGGCTCCTGCTCTGCCTATGGCTGTGCTCGGCAGCACTGGGACACCGGCAGCAGTTGTGGAGTCTCCCCAGGTGGAACCAATCCCCCTGGAGCAGGACACCACCCTCACTGAGAGGACTGCCACCTCCCTTCCCTCTTCAGACGACGAGGAAGAAATGGACTCCTCGAGCTCGCAGAAACGCATCCGTGAAGCTGAGAGTGAGGAGGACGACGTGGCCGGCCCTCGCAAGCAGCCGTCGAGCGCCCCACTTTGCTCGGAGGCCCGCGTTTCACCCGACCTACGCGCGGAGCGGATGGATGGATGGATGTTATGAGCGTCCCCTTTGGAACGGGGTGGTGCTTTGCGCCACCAAGCTCTTGCTGTTATACTGCCTAAACGGAGGCACGTTGACAGCGCCATCTCCCGACAACCAGGAGTGACCGCCACCAAATTGTCCCTGCCTCCCGCACAAGATGGCGCTAGTCTCGAAACGTCGGCGCCGGCTGCTGCGGCTTGCCCGTCCCCGCCCGAATGCGAGCGCCGTCTCTCGGGCGCCTGATGAGTCGCGGGCTGCCTCTTTGACGCTCTGTCCAAGAGAGGGCGCGACCACTGATGATCACGCTCCACCAGCTACTGGCAATGATGGCGAGCCCGCTGCTACGTCGTCTGCTAGCAACCCGATCGATTCGGCCCTAATGGAGCTCGCGGATTCTGTGCCATCTTATCCAACGCAGCATGTACCTGCACATCCCGCGGCAGAATTCCTGAAACGCCCTCCTGCACAGTAGAACCAAGGCAAAAAGAAGAAGCAGAACTCGAAGAAAGTTGCCGGCACTTCAGTTGCTTCTTCCCCCCGGACTGCTGCTGACTCGCGCCTCGCACCAGCGACTACAGTCACCCCGCACCAAGCCAGTGAAGCACGAGGTCCCCGAAGACCAAGCACCCCCCTTGGACGGCTTCGCGCTGGCCCGGTCCAAGGCAGAACGGCGGCGCACAAGGACCTTGGAGAATGCAGCATTGCCGGTAAACCCTGAGGTCGTTGGCACGGTGCTTTTCAGCTCAGCGGCATCCGGTGGAGCCTTCAGAGGTACGCCACGCCTCATGATCGCAGCGGCACTTTCTGCGCGGCCCGGTGTTGCTGTGGTGAGAGTAAACCAGAAGCGCAACATCGTGGCCGCGGATACCACAACTCGGACGTGCCTAGAGGAGCTGTTGGTGGTCACGGAGCTCCACGCCCCCCCCCCCCCCCCCGGTGACTCCCCGTCTACCGGCTGAGCACGGGAAGAGCACCGGCTTTTTGCATGGGGTGGACGGAGAGCCTGCTGACAGGGACCTCCAGGAGGCCATCGCGTCCAGTGTCCCGGTGGCGTATTTCCAATTGCTAGTAGGTACAACGGGGCATGGCACTTGAGGAGACGACGGACGTTTGCGCGCATGCGCGAGTAAGAGCGGGTGCGAGAGACGAAATGTGGGGAGTTTCGCTCCTTAAATATAGGACTCTGCCTCGGCACTAAGGAGGAGTTTCTTAGTGCTTGTCCCTCGGCGTGGCAGCAGAAGTCACGGGGTGCGGTAGTGCTGGGGCCCTATAACGTAAAACTATTGCAATATGTTTCTATTCCAATCTACTGAAGTCAAATTTGCGTAACCACCGATGCAAGCACCGGGCGGTCACCCACAGGGTTGTCTGTACAGACCAATCAAACACTCTCCTCGTCCATAGGAGGTCACTTTTGTTTGCTTTAAAAACGAATAACATTGCCTACACTGAGCGGCTTGTCGTATCTAATTGGCTGACAAGAGGCGAGGAGAACGCTCAAGTGGAGAGGGATCCGCTGGGGCACAGCCAGTGCACTGAAAATAGATAACCGGATGAAGAAGGTGGTGCCGGCGTCTGCGACTGGTCGGCTTTCCCTTACTTAGCTTGTAGTGGCTGGTCGAAAATCGCGGCGGCATGCAACGGCAGCTTAAGAATGACGCTAAAACTGACCCTCAGCAAAGAAGAGTCGGCAGAATGAGGTGGTAAACGTGCCGAAAGTGCTCGAAAACGTTACACGGCCACGCAAGAAGCTTTATTATACGCAAATACACCCATGCTCTCCGGCAGGGGCGAGTAGCCAGCGTCTCAGCGATCGGCGGCAGTAATCTTTTATTCCTTTCGGAACGGGGCAGCATGCGGCTATTCCGAAGAAAATTCAGTTTTCTTCGGCATATTAATGCATTATTAATGCATATTAAGGCATATTATTGCAAGTGTACACGTCACTTTGACGCGGTGAGTTTGTGCGGTTTTGTGACGTCGCGTGACAGGCAGGTGAAGTGGGTGCAGCCCGAAAACATTTTACCAATAGCCGAGGGCTAATGGCGAAATGGGGTCGAATCAAAAATAACTGCCTTTCTTTTTTCTGTCAAATCATGCATAATCAGTGTGTACACATCATATCAGATGGGGAGCTATCGCGGTTTTCGAGGCGCCGCGTGATAGACAAGTGAAGTGGGGGCGGCCGAAAAATGTTTTTGACCAATCGTGGAGGGCTGATAGGAGAATTGGAATAGAAAAGTTTGGAATAGTTTTACGTTATAGCGCCCCTGAACTTTGCATCGCAAGTTGGTGGCTCGACGCAATTATATTTATTCAATCGTGTTGTCTACTAATTTAAACAAGATGCCATTATTTCGCATTTGTATTGGTCGCTGGTCGCAAACGCTACCCACGAACTTACACAACACCAGTCAGGACCTTGCCCCTTCAGAGACAGCGATCACCAAATGGGGCGTCCGTGCCCACTGCCTCAACGCGCGGGCAGCCAGCGGCGGAGCGTAAAACAAATCGTACCGCACTGTGCAATGCCTAGGAGACGAACGCATACAACACGCGCTAAGAAACCACGTCCATTGTGCCTAGGCAGACTCACATATGCAAGGAGCAAAGGCCCCGAGACTTTCTCCTACGCGCTCTTACTTACGCCTGTGCAGAAACGTCGAGCGCCGCAAATAGCGCCACGCCCCGTTGTACCTACTAGTAATTGTACCTACTAGTAACCTACTAATAAAAACGCGTCGCGGTATTGTCTGCTACTAGGGAGAGCAACACCGTAACAGTCCGCTTCGCGGGGCCAGTCCCCCCTGAACACGTAAGCCTCTTCAAGCTCTGGTTCAGGGTGAGGCCGGCCAGGCCCCGTCCACTGCAGTGCCGGCAGAGCGGCCGTTTCGGCCACGTGGTGGAAGCCTGCAGGTTGCCGACGGGTTGCATCACCTGTGGTACGAGCCACACTGCAGGCTCTTCCTGCCAGACGGTCCGCTGCGTGAGCTGCGGTGGCCCCCACGCTGCAGACACTCCGGTCTGTTCCATGTGGCAGCACGAACGACGAGTGGCCACCATCATGGCCTCCTCCACCACAGCACTATCCAGGCGTGCTGTGAGAGCAGCTGTTCGCGAGGAGAGCAAAGTGGAGCAGACCTCCACACCCTTGGTACGATCTTTCGCGAAATGGTGAAGGGTGGCCCCGCTGCTTCGCGGCGCCCGGTGTCAACTCCGCCAACATCCCGCTGCCAGATGTCGGAGGCTGCTGCATTCACCACGACCACATCGCCTGCGGCCCCCTTGGCCCTGACTACAGTGGACCAACTGGTAGCCAATGCTCTGCTGACCATGCAGGCCGTCGACTCCATGCTGCCAGCTGAACATCCGCTGAGAGCCATCTGCGTGCAGCAAGTGGCAGCACAGACCACAGCCAACCATCATGGCTGATCCGCCTAGGGCAAGGAATCGTCGTCGCTGCCCTAGCGTCTTCCAGTGGAACACTAAATCACTGCGGCGGCGACATGCGGACCTCTCCCTACATCTCTTGCAGATAGATTATGATGTACTTGCTCTGCAGGAGGTGTACGTAGCTGCTCAGGAACTGCGCCTCCTAGCCTACGCGGGTTATAGCAGCCGAACCTCCTGTACCCGGGCGGATTGCCATGCCTCGACGACAGCCATAAGCAGGGCGCTCCTCGCTGTGCTGTGTATCTGAAGAGGGAACTACTTCAAGCGTAGGTGGATGTGGCAGACCTTGTCAGCGGTCCCTTCGAGTGTTGTGTTGTTCGAGTGCGCCTCGAGGGTTCCGACAGCACCGTGGCCAGCGTCTACATCAGGCCAGCCATGCGATCCCACATGCCTGCGGCAGCTGGCCCACCGTCTAGGGAGGGAGCTCCTGCTTTGCGAAGACGTCAACGCCAACCACATGGTCTGGGGCAACAGACGGTGCTGGCCACGAGGTAAGGAGCTGAGGGACGTCCTCCTGCAACTGGGCCTGCAGATACTGAACAACGGCCTACCAACGTTCCTCCGACGCTCAGGCCCGGCAGTCCGCTCGGCCATTGACGTCACAGTGGCCACAGAGCGCTATCGGTACTCCTGGGCGCCACCCCCGGTCACCTGGGGGTCTGACCACCTGCCTCTCCTGCTCTCTCCATTCCAAGGCAAGACACCTAGGAGCCAAGAGTGCCACATCGTGGACTGGCGGGCCTTCAGATGGCTCTGTCACCAGAACACCTCCAGCAGAGACTTCCTCCAGATGGTGGTCGATAGCGCCAGGGCTGCAACTGACAGCACAGGTGGGCCAGCCGGTTCTGGATCTGAGGCACCTGGCCCTACGGGCGGAACGGCGCCGAGAGGAGCGCCAGGCACTGCGCACTGCCCGGCCGGACCTTTGGACTAAGTACCGCCGAGTGGATGCCGTCTGCAGACGCCACGCACGGTGACGCCGGCGCCGAAGCTGGGAGGGCGTCTGCTCTATATCAGCCGAACCCAGGATGCTACCCGTGCGTGGCGCCTGCTGGAGTGCCTGCTGATGGTTCCACAAGCCGCACGCCAGGTGCTGACAGTTGCCGTACACCTGGAAATGAGCACCACTGCCCTGGCCGAGCTCTTGGCGAACCGGTTTGCTGCCAGAATATCTACTCCGCTGGCCACACTACCACAGGCTGCTGCACTGCAATATCCTGCCATCATCCAGGATGGGTGGCTGCACAGATCTAGGAGCTGTGTAGTGAGCCCATCCGGATAGACGAGCTGGAAGCAGCGCTCAGCAGGACCAAGTGCCGGAGCACGCCTGCAGCTGATGGCATCACTTTCCAGATGCTGCCGAATCTGGAGGATTCGGTTGGCAACGGCTCCTGGAGTGCTTCAACGACATCTGGAGCTCAGGCGGCATACCAGAGAGTAGGCGAGCAGCAGTGGTAGCGCCGATCCTGAAGCCACGGAAGCCCTCCACAGCACTGTCTTCGTACAGGCCAGTCTCCCTCACTTCTGCAGCCTGCAAGGTGCTGGAGAGGGTGGCCCTGGCGTGATTGGAGTGGATTGCAGCGCAGCTGCAATTCTTCTCAGAGCAACAGTCGGGCTTCAGGCGCTACCGCTGCACGGCGGACTCCATCGCGGACGTCGTCACCACTCTGGAGAATGCGAAGAGCTGCGGGGACGTGGCCATGCTGCTGCTGCTGGATGTGGAGAGTGCTTTTGATGGCCTCCCACACACAGTCGAGGCTGCCATGGACGGACGCGGCATCGACGGGTGCCTCCGCGGCTTTGTCACCGCATTCCTGACGGGAAGTACCTTCCGGGTCCGTGCTGGAAGGGAGCTGAGCGAACCCAGGGACACCACAGCAGGTGTCCCACAAGGATCAGTGCTCAGCCCCCTCCTCTTCAAGATGGCACTGGCAGGATTGCCGACCTCACTCCCAGCCGCCGCCCGATTTCCGGTCCGCTGCTCCATTTATGCGGACGACGTGGCACAATGGGTGCGGGGACCGAGGCGATCGATCCCGGCCATCAGTAGGTCGCTGGAGGAGGCCTTGTATGCGGTGGTCTCGTACCTAGGAGGCATATGGCTCAGGGTGTCTGCCGCCAAGACGGAAGCCCTCCTGCTTCACCCGCTGGCCCCGGCGCGTCTGTACGTCAAGCAGTTGAAGGTTGGCACCAAAGCACTGCCATGGAAGCCGGTGGTCACGTACCGGGGGCTCACCATCGACCACCGGCTTACCTGGATTCCAGCTGCCAAGGCGGCCACAACCAAAGTACGCCGAGTCCAGGGAGCAATCAGCAAGCTACAGCAGCATGGCCGTGAATGCACCACGAAGTGGGTACTGCGGTTCAACCAGGCCGCAGCAACATCTGCTCTCCTCTACGCACTCCCACTGGTGAACCTGTCTCCAGCCAGGAAACGCCAACTGGAGGGACTGCACAGGGGTGCCGTGAGTGCCATCCTGGGGCTCCCCAAGTATTCCCCAGTAGCAACTACACTCACCGTGGCCAACGAGTGGCCTCTCTCTCTACGAACGCTCCAGCGAGCGCTGGGACATGTGGACCGGCTGCACCGGACACCTGATGGCAGGGCCCTCCTAAGCGGCTTCGAAGCCTACCATCTTCACCGACGAGAGGGCTCTGCCGTCTCTTTGAGCAGATCGTCACACACCCACAAGTGACGATTGCCTCACCATCACCGCACCACCGGCCACCAGAGGTCCCCCCTCCTTCGGTGGAGCTACAAAACATCGGACAGCTGTGGCCGCTCTGCAGCAGGCAGCACCCTGCATACTCCAGAAAGAACTGGAGGGCCGGCTGCAGTTGTTCACCGACGGATCCGTGATGCAGGATGGGTCAGCAGCGGCGTGCGTCATCCCTGCCAGAGCCAGCAGCAGGCAACGCTGTCTCCCGTTCCCAGCTAGTTCAACCGCGGCGAAACTGGCGGGGCTTCACCTGGCCGCAGATCTCCTGGCTGAGGACCCACCTGCACAACCGGTCACTGTGCTATGCGACAGCGAACCGACGCTACCGTCCCTCTCCATATGCCATCGAGCTGGAATGACGGGGGCCCTCCTGGCCGCGAAGTTCTCGGCGCTCGCCTCCTCCGGAGTGTCAGTCTCCTTTCACTGGCTGCCCTCCCATGGGGGCATAGCTGGTAACGAGGACGCGGACACCACTCAGCAGTCACACTCACTCGAGCAGTGGCGGCCTCAGACTACTCGAGGCCACGATTGAAGCAGTTGCTACTGGCAATTCACCCAGACCCGAGGGTAGCTAAAGGCAAGGGACCCAAGCTGCTCCCCGAGTCTGGCCTCACCAGGCGAGATAGGTCCACCCTGCTGCGACTCCGTACTGGCTGCATATCGACAGCAGCTAGACTTCACGCCAAAGGCCGACGGGCCTCCCCCTCCTGCCGATGATGCGGCGATCCCGAGACCTTTGAACACCTCCTATGCGCCTGCCCAGGCCTAGCACAGGAATGTTCGAGGGTCACCCGAGCCAATAGACTGCAGGGCCTTCCTGCTGGCTCACTCTCTGACCTCCTGTTCCCACCCCGCTACCATCTCCAGGCACTAAACAGCCTTGTGGAGTTCATGGAGGCGAGTGCAATAGCAGCATGCCATTGAGCACACCTGCCCCTGCCTCTTCTGCTGCCAAGTGCGGACGAGCCCCCTGAACCATCTCTCACCTTTTAGAGCGCAGCTCTTTGGCGTCCGTTCCTGGGTTTCGCGTCGTCGTCGGCCTCGTAACCAGCTCCGCCCCCCTTTCATCCCCCCAGCGCTAGCAGCGACCGACTGATACCGCTGGATGCCGCTGACGCCGCTAGAGAGTCAAGATAACGTGACTGCATAGAACACCGTCGCCGCCATGCAGAAAGAGGAGGAAAGGGTCCCCCCCCCCCTGTTCTTGTGTGGCGGATAGGGTGCTCTTCAGTTGCCGACGAGCCGGTTATTTCACGTAGGCCCCGGCACGTCGACGAATACGTGCCCACCTTCCCACGGCTAGACCTGGTTCTTAGCGCTGCGGAAGCGAGGGTATCATATTGTTTGTGTCGGCATCGGCGGCGTTGTCCCTGAAACCAACTCCGCAGCTGGGGTTGACTCACTATCGGCGTCAGCGGCATCAGTCAGTCGCTGCTATCTCTTCCCTCCTCCCTTTATCGTGTTGTCCGCTTGCTGCGCGCGCTTCTGCCCCCATCGTTTGCCGCTGGGTGTACACGCCGCCCCCCTCCCCCCTCTTCCTGCGAGTCTCCGGTTGTCAAAGCGCCGGCTCGAACTTAATTCCTTTCTTCGCTCCTCCTCCAATGCAACCCCTGTGCGGTGGCAATCAGAGAGCCAGATCGGTGGCGGCGGATGTGTATATGTGCACCGCCCGAGCCGAAATTGCCGCTGCCGTTCGCCCTGTGCGGTGGCAATCAGAGAGCCAGATCGGTGGCGGCGGATCTGTATATGTGCACCGCCCGAGCCGAAATTGCCGCTGCCGTTCGCCACTGCGAAATTATCTTGCTGGTAGTAGCTGCCTACTTCGCCCCTACCACACTCACGAAAGACGTCGTGCACTTCCTGCAACTCGCATTAACCGTCCATCGATCCACACCGATGTTAGTAGTGGGGGACTTTAATGTTGACATAAAGACAAACAGCAATTTCCTAACACTTATGCGGGAGAACATCCCGTTCCTCTCGCTCGTAACGCGTCCCACGGCTGTGACAACCTCGCGAGGCACTTGTATAGATCTCGTCTTTGAGAATCAAGCATTGGTGTACCAAGTCGAACATATATCAGTCTATTTCTCCGACCACAAATCTTCCTTCATGACTGTCAAGAACTGTTAGTGGAGTCTTTGTTAAAGGAATACGTGTGAAAAATAAAAAAAAATTCTGTGATAGCGCATACATGTGTTGCTCGATTTCTTTGCCTCAATCTATCGAAAAGGTGAAACAGCTTATTTGCTGCGCTCAAATTTCGCATTAGGAAGTAACGTAATCGTCGGTAATTTTTTTTTCCTCTTTACCTCCCACTCCTCTCTCCTATGACGCTGCGCCGTGCTCCCTGATGGGCTGCAGAAATTAGGCGTCTCTTTCCTCCTTCATAATCACCATATATATAAAGAAGGAGACCATCGCAATCACCACCAGTTCCTTTGTGACGCCGGTGCGGTATGGTCGGAGTGATGTAGATGCTTGGTCGCGTATTGTAACAGCAATCTAGCTATTTTTGCTGCTGTTTATGCTTACGCTGTATGGTGGCTGTTTCATCGATGCAAGTGAACCAGCAACGTGCTTGCGAAGCCCACGGCTCTTTCTTCGTTCCGTGATGTGAAAGTTTTTGCAACTTCTCTATCAGCTACGATGCAGTGTCGTGTCATGTGATAGGGATTTATTATTGGCACTGTCCCTGTTTTCAACTGCCCACTGCAGAAGTAGCGAACAGCTGTTCCTCAAGACAGCACTGTGCCGAAGTTCTGTCTGTCTCCAAATTATAATTAAAGGTATGTCCTTTTCAGTCATTTTTCATACACATACTATTGTGATGTTATTTTGATTTCAGTTTCTTATGCTACACTGTGGCAGGTTATTATAGCCGGAACTATAATGACCTGAAAAGCTTTAACAACGATTTTCTCACATACTTCAGTTACACAGCGTCATGTGTTTCGCTTGAGGTTGCTATAAACACGAGGCGTACAAATACGTTTTCACAGCGGTCTAGATTACTTATTGTGCGATAAGTATTCTCTGATCATGAAGTCATTCTTTCCTCTTTCCTTCTCTGACTGTACAGAATGAGATGTAGACCCGCCGTGGTTGCTCAGTGGCTATGGTGTTGGGCTGCTGAACACGAGGTAGCGGGATCGAGTCCCTGCCATGGCGGCCGCATTTCGATGGGGGCGAAATGCGAAAACACCCGTGTACTTAGATTTAGGTGCACGTAAAGAACCCCAGGTGGTCGAAATTTCCGGAGTCCTCCACTGTGGCGTGCCTCATAATCAGAAAGTGGTTTTGGCACGTAAAACCCCATAATTAATTAAAATTAGGATGAGATGCAGCGAAATAGTAGGCGTACAGTTTTACGGTTCACAATGACGTAGGTTGTACTGGTTAGACAAGTGCGAATGTGAAAGAAAATCATCCGCACTTGTCTAGCCTCTGCAACCTACGTCATTGTGAACCCGTATTTTTTGACACTGATATCTTGTTTCGGAGCAAAAAAAATGAACACGTGAAATCACAGAAGCATTCCATATAATAGGGTGTGCTTAAAAATGCATCAGTCAACCATTGGTTGCTATCACTCACAAAGAATTTGTATTCTTGAATACTGCTTCAAGATTTGCAATTTGTTTACATAAAAATGGACGACTCGTTTTTCACATGCTCGGTGCAGCTAGCTGGCACTTTTACGTACAGTGTCTCTATAAAAACAGTTGTAAGTAAGCGCCACGTGTCCATCTTCTCTGCGTCAGTTTCTATTGTGCGCGCTACTAATTTAACCATCACTAAGCCATATAATTGACTTTTTGAGATAGTAAATTATTTATGCACGTAACTGGCCAATAAAACATTTTGGGAAACTGAACTTATTGATGCCACAACTTTGGGGGCTAAAACAATAGTTTTAGGCTGTTCCACTTTTTTGCCGAAATGGCCTTGCACACTTTCCTGACTTTTATAACACGTAGCCAACCGCAGCAAAGGATATGCATTGCAAAATGTGCCCCATCATTGCCATTTTCTCTGCAAGAAAACAGGGATGATGGCTACAATTTTAGCATTCATGTGAACTTGCATGTGAACCTTATTAAAACGCTGTTCTGTATATGTGATGGGCTAACTGAACATGATGTTAACATTTACCATCTTGTTTCAGTGCAGGGTTCACTCTGCAAACATTCTCAGAGACATCAGCTCTGAATGTAAAAAAATACATTATCATAGATGCTTGCTAGAGATTACACGACAGCTGCCATGCCATACTCAACTAAGTCAATATTTATTTATTATTTTGATTAATTCCTCTATTAATTTTCTCATAATCTTGTGTAAATATTTTTGTGCGAATAAGCTTTTTTAGTGCGAACTTGCGTCTGTTTTCCATGTACATGCACCTCCGAGGTTGCATACTGCCTTTTGCCAACTTGTTCACCCATACTGACACATATTACTAGGGGGCTAGTAAAACTTCAGTAGCAAGTACCTAAGCACATGTAAGTAAAATATTGCCACAATGTTACTACAGAGCCTAAACACTTGTGTTGGTTGGCGTTTACTAGAATGTCTACAGACCATCTATGAACATGCTTCAATTGAAGTACAGTGGTCACTTGTTGACAGGATGCTACTAGGGTGTATAAAGACAAATGTTAATAGGTGATTGGTAGGAAGTTGGCAAAACGTTTACAAATATTCTTCAATTGGAAGAATGTAAATAGGTATTTCGTAGGAAGTTGGCAGAAGATATATGAACATTCTTCTTTTGAAAGAATGTCACTAGGGTATATAAAGACAAATGTTCATATGAAATTAGTAGGAAGTTTGAAGACATCCTATGAGCATGTTTCCATTTGGAGTTGGTGGCCGATTGTTTCTAGGGTGTTACTAGAGCGTTGTTAGGATGTATAAAGACAGTTGGTAGGACTTCAATTGACTATTCGTAGGTTCTAGTAACAATAGTGTAACGACAGCCTAAAAAATCTTGCTAGAAATTTTGCTTCTTTCGCCGCCTGTCGTGCAGCCTTCAGTCGGTTCTCTTCTATCTGGACTGTGCCCATATCAACAAGTGCACAGTATGGCTTGATGTGGTGTGATGACGTGTGGTATGGTGGGGTGTGCCATATTTTAAGACTGTGGATAGTACCATCTCCAACCAAGCTGCTTTGCCAGTTGCGATTTCATGCTGACGTCTGCGCTAAATTACGGGAGAGTAAGCAATTTTATAGTTTATTTTGCTTCGAAAGTCCAGTAACCTCCCAATCAGAGGGCGCGGGCGTTTATTTCCTCATCTGCTAATTCTGTCAAAACGGTACATGAAGGACAAGCCATGTTAAGCTTTTTGAGAGAAAAACTCCGTTTTCTTGTCTTTCAGTAATGCGTTATTTTTCTTTTTTGTGAGTCCATACGATATGACGTTGTAAAGTCTAGATTAGTTCGCAATATCATCTTTTTTGCAAAAATTATGAAAGAGATAGCGAAGTGTACTTAAATCGCAGTGAAACTGATTGCAAGGATAGCTATCATCAACGTTAAGGCAGAAGACTCCAACGCACTTAAACCTGACTCAAATGTACGCAGACTTCTTAATCGGAACTCAACCAGTTGAGTAAGAAATTCAAGTGCATTAGTGCGAGATTACCAAAGTCAAATCTTGTCGCAATAGGTTTAATTGATGCGCACGATGATTCCAATGCTGACACGCGGAATTATATGACATTCAGTCATTAATTAACAGATTTCTGCCACTTGACCAGGCCATGAGTCATTTCTTTCCGTTGACCAAGAAACACGGCAGATACGTCCGGGTTATCGCTGGCCATACCTCTGCCTGCACTTCCTTTTCAAGCCGAAGATCCTTTCTTCTTTGAACTAGATGTACTTTTACATCTTGTTAAGCATGCCGTGTTAGGCTATTCGGATCGCTTGCAAATGGATGATTGTGCTCGCTTTGGTGGGCCAGGAATATTCTCAACATCTCCACTTAGCAAAAGAAGTCGTGCACAAACATGCCACTCAAAAGCCATGACCTTACACTGCGTGAACACGCGATAATCATGTCGGAAGCAATAAGAATTCCGATAACGTATCTGAGTATGCAACAGTATACTATTATGAATCAGATCAATCCAGCCCATTCCCTGACCTCTGAAGAGGGGTGCCACGGTCAGTAAGTTCGAGCATTCAATGAATGGTGCCACCGGCCAGAGACCACACATGAAAGGCTCATCCCAGCTGACGTCATAGAAACGACAAGTGATCGGCGCATCAACAGGCATGGTGCGGCACGTTCCCAGGATGTCACAACCTTGGGTGACAGTGCAGTACAACAGCCAACCGTTGTGACCCGGCGAAGGCGAATGCGGCTCTGGGCTTCTTGCGGTAGAGTGCCACTGGATTAGGAATGCAGTACTTTAGGCAAAGTAATTGTCTAAACAACAGTATGCGAATATGCATGTTGTCGAGCTAGCTACTGCCTTACCCACAGATACATAGTGGGTGTTAATTATTAGGTATTATGGAATCTTTACAAATGGTCTTTCGCGGATAGCTTAATTGTCGTTCCTGATATGGGTTATTCGAAGTGGCGTACTTTCTAGCACGCGAAAAGGTAAGGCATCTTCAACTTAATAACAAAACATAGTTAATTTCTTCATTATTTTATATGCGGCACATACTGAGATTTATGAATTGAAGCCCGGTGACATTGCAAAACATATCCACTTATGTCTCCAGGATGACGCCAGTTCTGAGATATTATTTCCCAAAGTATGGGACGAAATACATAGGCGTTCCAGTTGCCTTTGTGCTTAAATGCAGAAAAAAGCGTTTTATGAAAGTTAATGCTTGGACAGTGAGTTTTTAGGGCAAGTTTCATGGTGCATATCTCCAGACTGGCGTCATTTTGGAAGTTAATTCCTAGTGGATAGGCCTTGAAAACTCACCAGGTGCCATTCGTAAATTGAAATATTGGATTTTGCGTAATTATATGACTATGTGGTTCGATTTCTCGTGCAGGTAGTGTCCACCTGTCTGAATAATCCTCCTCAATGACTTTCTGCAACACGCTATCTTTAAAAAAATGATCAACAAACACAGACAGAGACACACACACACACACGCACATACATATATATATATATATATATATATATACATGTCGGGTGTTTCTTGAATACTTCCTAGATAGTACAATAATTTATAGTCCGCGAGCTCGCCTACTCGAAAAGGCGAACATTACTTCCTCAAAAAACTGAAATCTATAATCAGCTAATTAAAAACAATTACCAAATTATGTTTTAAAAATTGCCTTATGACACATAGAGCAGTTTACAAACTCTAGCCTAGGAGAACGAAAGCAACTCCACTTGGAACGAATTGTCAGGATGACGCCAGTTTCGAGATAATATTTCCCGAAGGTTGCGGAGAAATGCATTGGTGTTCCAGTTACTTTCGTGCTTCAATGCTTAAAACAGCGTTCTGTTAAGAAAGTAAGTACAACAATGGAATTTGAACGCATGTTTCATGGCGCATATTTCCTAAATAGTGTCATCAACACAATTCTTTTCAAGTGGGCATGCCTTGAAGTCTCACCCATTAAAATTTGTAAGTTGGAGTATGTGCCACATGGTAATAGGTTAAAAATTTTATTAGTGAATGTTTTTGAATTAGTCGACTATCCATTTCAATTTTTTGTTCATGTCCGCCTCTTCCCGTTGACCAACTCAAAGAGTAGAATTGTGATATCTACTACAAGCAATTAAAAAAACGTTTGAAAGTGTGCGCTGAGACACACTATGCACAGTTTAATGAATTGAATTCAGTACCAAAACCAAAATTTGGGTATGAGCCACGCACTAGTGGAGGGGGTCGACGGATAAATTTGGACCACCACGAGACCTTTAACGTGCCCCCAACCCTGTATATATTTGCCTGTGCGCTTTTGCGTGTGTGCGCGCACGCGCATCCGTTGTAGATGGTAAATATAGATATTGTACCCTGGAACTTGATGTGTACTTGTACGCAATATATTGGCCGAGTTGCCTGCTGAGGCGAGACACATGGAAAAATTCGGCAATCTTGTGTAAACCATGCACAAAACTACGCAGTTGACCAGTGGACCTCCGAGAACAACCAGATTGGCTCGCTGGCTACGACGTTCGCCTACTCAACACGACATGATCGATCGGATGCCCAGAATCGACGTTCGTACACCGATTGCAGCGGAACGAAAATAATCTTGGGCCGTAATATTTAACTGAGCACGAAGCAGCCTCAGTCAGAAAATTATTTAGTCATCTAGAAATACGACGTGTCCACTTGCCCAGCTTTAACTACAGGGCTGTAAACGTCCCGAATTATTTCTATCAATAAATACTCCACTCAGTCTTTCTGAATGATCGAGTTAAACCTGCTAGAAAAATAGTGAGATCAGAAAATGATCTTGTTAAACATGTTCTACGAAAAAATGGTAGGCAATCCTAATCTTCTACTTGGGTCTCTTAGTGGCACTCGCATCTAGGCTAACTTTAGGCGAACGCAACGCACGAACCGAAGTTGGAGGAAACGCTTCCGTCAATTAACGGGTCAAATATCATGCTACCTTCCTGGTGTGAAGTCCTCAGTAAAGTAATTACTTCCGCTTGCTATTTCCGGGTTTCCAGGACTTTCGCGAATGTCGTGCTAACGTGGCGGGTCTCTAAAGTTTACGGTTCTGTGCTTTGGTGTGTGGTAATCAGGGATTTCTAATTGCTTATAATTATTCCAGAAACTTCAGTAACTTACCTTGTAACTAAATGTACGCTCTGATATCCTATTCTGAAACTCATCGATTTCACAGTGTGCAATTTTTTTTACATTTTTACGGATTTATTTGAATTTCGTTCCCGATGGTTTCAGTTATTTCTGATTATTTGTAGCTATACAAGACACTTCAATAACTCAACTTGTAACTTAACTAATGCTCTGATATCATACCTATAATCAAACCCATGAATTTTATACTGTACTACAGTTTTCTATTTTTTCGAGTTTATTTTAAATTTCGTTCCCGTCGTCTCAGTGGTTTCTAATTAATTCTAATTATTCCAGACACTTCCGTAACTCAACTTCTAACTAAAGTTATGCTCATATTTTATATCTGTAATGAACCCCATATATCTTGTACTGTACTGTTGTATTTCTACTTTGTTATTTATTTTGAATTTCGTTTCGGCGCGTCTCAGGAAGTGTACCGGAAGTGCTGCTCAAAAAGCAAGAGTTTCACTCTTTCCTCGTGCCGCTAGTACTATTGTGACAATCCACTTGGCTTAAGGAGCCGTTACACGGACGGTAGCAGGAACTGATTACAACCGTTCACATGCGCAACAGATAACCACCGACCAACAAGGCTTCAAGGGCACAACCTACGAAGATAAGCGTGAGCCTTTCTCCATTGTCACGGTTATCAGAACTCTTCATGGTCTACTCTCAGGCCTGGGTTTAAGAAAGACGCAATGCTTCAGATAACAAGTTCGTCTTGATACATACGTAAACCTTGAACCCATGGCGCGATCTTCAGAGCATCTTGCGCGCTGCGCAAGTGGCGTACTAGCGCGTGTGGCCGTGGAAACCATTGTACTTACATTTTTTCTCGAGCCCCAGTTCAACACGTGTGATTAGATCTTTGCATTACACATACTAAATAGTCCTCCCAAATGGGCACGGCAACATTTGTAAAGCACATAGTTTCACTTTTTCTTCCCGTTACACCTTCAAAATCTTCTTCTCTCTCAACGTGCTGCTGTTGAAATTTTTGAGCTCAATAAAGTTACATTCTTTAATTTGACATGAGCAAGAATTTTTCGAATAAGGAAGTGTCCGTCGATTGCGGCACTCAGTATTGTGAAGTTTGAGCGCAGCTCGATACGTGTTTTCATTACGCGATATATCGAGGCAAATAATTTGAGACCGAAATCACCGCACCGGCTCGCAGTGGGCTAGTGTCGTGAGAGCCCTTGCAGATGGAGGGGCAGCATGGGAACGCTGTCATGATGGGCGGCATCGGAGCCAGCAGCGGAAGAAGACGACGACGAACGCGCGAGCCATGGCACGAGCCCCTCTGAGTGGTAAGGCCGAGGGACCTGGACACTCAACCCAGGAACAGGGCTGCGCTCTCAGAACAAGGCGCCCTGGCAGCAGCGAGCTGGCAACAGCCGCTGAAATACCAGCTTTGGTGATTATCCAATCCCGGCGCCCATCCATAAAGAAATCGCGTTCCATTTAGATTTCTTTACGCTCGTAGCCAGAAATCCCACATAAGTGGCGTTTTTTGTAGCTGGACATTAGGAGCCAGTTGAAATGTTAATAGGGTGCGAAAGGAGGAAAGCGCTTAGAAAAAACGTACTTTGGTGCAGTGTTTGCTAATTATATACACATAGGTTTATTTCTCGACTGAATAGTTTTCAAAGCTCTGCGCCACACTGTTTGCAAAAAGTGCTCTTATAAATTTGACCACGGCCCCCGCCCACTTTTTCCTATCGGTTGCGAGTACCAAAACTTTTACCCCGATGAATTACCGCCGATCCATTTTACTGTACGCGCCTCGGACATGAAGCAGTAGGTGTCGCGTTCCGCTAATCACCAAGTTGTTCCGGGTTCGTTTACGGACGCGGATCCTGCGTTCCGAAAGAAGTGGAATGCGAATACATTCATGTACCGCTCATTAGGTGCATGGAAAAGCGCCCCATGGGTCCAGCATTGAATCGTGGTTTTAGCATGTAAAACCTTCTCATTTAGCTTTTTCTTTAATTTCGCATTCAACCAAATGCCCAGTTCGCTTGTTGAATTCGATGGTGCTTTTTAGCGACTTGATTGATAAAATCAAACGCACTATTTGCATTATTGAGATAACCTAAAATCAGCGATAGAAGCTGAAATGAAGTTAACAGTGGCACTGCAATGCATAGAGGAGACGAAAAATTCAAAGAAAGATGTCGGATATCAGCATGAAGAAAGGAGAAGCCACTCATATCTTTATAACCGAAACATAAGTGCCATCTAAACCTCTTAGCAGCTTCAACGGCTATTTCTGTGCTCTTGACTTTTTCTTACTCCTATCCACCGTGAAAAAGCTTTGAGTTCACTACGGTTTTGTAAATTTATCAGTTTGACTGCAGACATGTTTTAGAGCGTCGATAAGATTCTCATTCTCATGGCAACGAATTTTGGCAACGAAGACTCGAAGTGTGGGCAAGAATCGCTAGGGCACATTGTAAAACACCGTGACAAACTCTGTTTCCTAGGCGAAAAAAAAAATCGTGACACAATGTTAACAGCAGTTATGGTACTCTGCTCTGACGGAAGAGAGGCAGTTTTCGTTATCTATTTTATCACTAATCTACAACAGGGTCATTTACATAGGTGTATCATCTTAATGTACTTTTCTACATTTTATGCTTTCAGTGCGTGCTGCGCGTGAGAACGGAAGCGATAAGGCAGAGCCATGCGGAAGCGTATACTCCAGCGTATGTTTATCTCTTGCATGGCTTGCAGGTTCAGCAACGGTGGCAGTCGTTTGACGGGCGCCACCTCTTTTACATAGGTTCATTTACATAGGTGTATCATCTTACTGTACTTTTTTATATCTTATCCTTTCAGTGCGTGCTGTGTGAGAGAATGGCAGCGATAAGGCCGAGCCAGCCGGAAGCGTATACTCAATAGCAAGTTTATCTCTTGCAAGGTTTGCAGTATGAGCAACGGTGGCAGCGGTTTGACGGACGTTGCGAAACCCCTTGCAGCCCCGCCAAACACACATTGGTCTTCCTGAGAAGAGACGGGGACTGCTTGAGCGCAGTCCACATACAAGCTGCCTCCACTCGCATCGTCCGAAACGAAAGCTGTGAGCACCGCAATCGATGAATCGCTCCTGCAGTTGTCCAGTAATAATCTAAAAGGACAAGCACTTCTTCACAGCGATGATCACACATCAACAGTGAACACTGGGCCTATAGATGGCACCACTTCGTTCACTACGGCGGTTGCTTAATGCTAGTGGCTTTGATGCACTCCTGTGCGGGAAAGAGTGGCGGTTGCCAGGTTTTCATGCGGCGAGCGCCATGGTGAGCGCACGGCTGCTTAAAAATGACCCGCGGTTTGGAATCGACTCTTGGTGGAGCTGGATCACAGCCTTCTTCTGTGCTTGGGTGTTGTTCCTGGCCATGGCGACACCCCGTATGGCTGGAATTTTCTTTTACGGAATCGTCGAAACATTCGGGGCAACCAGAAATGAAGCTTCGTGGCCGGTGTCCCTGGCGGGTACCTTCACTGTATTAGGAGGTACGTGACTAACAACGAACTCTTCTTAGTCGAGGCTAATTAGGATATCACTGGAAGAATAGTTTCGCTGCAGGCTCCAAAATACCAAGATCGTTTTGTGGCATTTATTTGTTTATACGAGTACTATATCACGTAGGAGTATATTTAAATACTAAGGATCCAGTGAAAACGTGTAATAAACTCTGATCTTGAGCTGTGCAGGGTCCGCAGAAGGGTCGTGCGCTGCGCTAGGTAGTTACATAAACGCTTGGTTCAAGGCTTTACTAAATGGCGCATGAACGTTTCCAAAGAGGCAACTACCTGTTCTCCGCAGACGGTTATCGCGAAGCATTTACAGCCCTCCGTTTTTCCACGGACCCTGAGCACTCCAGCGCTAAACTAACCGTTTTTAATGCGTAAGCATTGTTTGGCGAGTACCCCAGCCACGTCACGGGATAACTGTAACGCCTTGTCTCTGCACAGAACTACTTAAATTGCAAAGTAAGCATATTTAATCTTTATCATAGTGTAAAGGTAGACGATTGGCAGCTTTATAAGTGACAAAGTACAATTGAAACAAAAAAGCATTGCAAAGGGAATACAAATGGAGATACATAGGCCTCCTTGCATAACGCTTAGGGAAACTTACAGCACGGGGGGCCGACTGGAACTTTGGCGTTGGTCAACTTGAAATTTGGAGGTGAGCCTACTGTAATTTGGGGGTGGGCGAAGTGTAATTTGGGGCTGGGCCAAAATGAAATTAGGGATGCTTCAAATTGACATTTGGGGCCGGAGGGTTCCCCAGCTTACATTTTGGGGAGGGCCAGCTTGAAACTTTGCGTTGGCACAACTCAAATGTCTGGTTGGGCCAACTTGATATTTGCGGGTGGACCTACCTAATCTTTCATCATCATCATTCTCATCAGCCTGGTTACACCCACTGCAGGGCAAAGGCCTCTCCTATATTTCTCCAACTACCTCGCTCATGTACCAATTGTGGCCATGATGTCCATGTAAACTTCTTAATCTCATCCGCCCACCTAAATTTCTGCCGCCCCCTGCTACGCTTCCCTTCCCTTGGTATCCAGTCCGTCACCCTTAACGACCATCGATTATCTTCCCGCCTCAATACATGTCCTGCCCATGCCCATTTCTTTTCTTGGTTTCAACTAAGATGACATTAACTCGCGTTTGTTCCCTCACCCAATCTGCTTTTTTCTGATCTCTTAACGTTACGCCCATCATTCTTTTTTCCATAGCTCGTTGCGTCGTCCTCAATTTAAGTAGAACCCTTTTCGTAAGCCTCCAGGTTTCTGCCCAGTGGGTGAGTACTGGTAAGACACAGCTGTTATACATTTTTCTCTTGAGGGATAATTGCAACCCGCTGTTCATGATCTGTGAACGCCTGCCAAACGCACCCCAGCCCATTCTTATTCTTCGGATTATTTCAGTCTCATGATCCGGATCCGCTGTCACTACCTCTCCCAAGTAGATGCATTCCCTTACCACTTCGAGTGCCTCGCTACCTATCGTAAACTGCTGTTCACTTGCGAGACTGTTAAACATTGCTTTACTTTTCTGAAGATTAATTTTTAGACCCACCCTTCTGCTTTACCTCTCCAGGTCATTCAACATGCATTGCAATTCGTCCCCTGCGTTACTAAGCAAGGCAATATCATCAGCGAATCGTAAGTTACTAAGGTATTCTCCATTAACTCTTATTCCCAATTCTTCCAAATCCAGGTCTCAGAATACCTCCTGTAAACACGCTGTGAATAGCATTGGAGAGATCGTATCTCCCTGCCTGATGCCTTATGGAGGACTACGGCGGCTGTGCAGCCGCTATAGATATCTTCCAGTGTTTTTACATACGGTTCGTCTACACCCTGATTTTAGAATGCCTCCATGACTGCTGAGGTTTAGACTGAATCAAAAGCTTTCTCGTAATCAATGAAAGCTATATATAAGGGCTGGTTGTATTCCGCACATTTCTCTGTCACCTGATTGATAGTGTGAATATGGTTTATAGTTGAGTAGCCTTTACGGAATCCTGCCTGGTTCTTTGGTTGACAGAAGACTAAGGTGTTCCTGATTCTATTTGCGATTACCTTAGTAAATACTTTATAGGCAACTGACAGTAAGCTGATCGGTCCATAACTTTTCAAGTCCTTGGCGTCCCCATTCTTATGGATTAGGATCAGGTTAACGTTCTTCCAAGATTCCGGTACGCTCGAAGTCATGAGGCATTGCGTATACAGGGTGACCAGTTTTTCTATAACAATCCGCCCACCATCCTTCAACAAATCTACTGTTACCTGATCCTCCCCAGCTGCCTTCCGCCTTTGGTTAGCTCCCAAGGCTTTCTTTACTTCTTCCGGCGTTACTTGTGGGATTTCACATTCGTCTAGACTATTCACTCTTCCATTATCGTCGTGAGTGCCACTGGTACTGTAGAAATCTCTATAGAACTCCTCAGCCCCTTGAACTATCTCACCCATGTTAGTAATGATATTGTCGGCTTTGTCTCTTAACGCATACATCTGATTCTTGCCTATTCCTAATTTCGTCTTCACTGTTTTTGGCCTTCCTCCGTTCCTGAGAGCATGTTCAATTCTATCCATATTATACTTCCTTGCGTCAGCTGTCTTACGCTCGTTGATTAACTTGGAAATTTCTGCCAGTTCTATTCTAGCTGTAGGGTTAGAGGATTTCATACAATGGCGTTTCTTGATCAGATCTTTCGTCTCCTGCGATAGCTTACTGGCATCCTGTCTAACGTAGTTGCCGCCGACTTCTATTGCACAATCCTTAATGATGCCCATAAGATTATCGTTCATACCTTCAGCACTAAGGCCCTCTCCCTGAGTTAAAGCCGAATACCTGTTCTGTAGCTTGAGCCGGAATTCCTCTATTTTCCCTCTTACCGCTAACTCTTTGATCGGCTTCTTATGTACCAGTTTCTTCCGTTCCCTCCTCAAGTCTAGGCTAATTCGAGTTCTTACCATCCTATGGTCACTGCAGCGCACCTTGCCGAGCACGTCCACGTCTTGTATGATGCCAGGGTTAGCGCACAGTATGAAGTTATTTCGTTTTTAGTCTCGCCATACGGGCTCCTCCATGTCCACTTTCGACTATCCCTCTTGCGGAAGAAGGCATTCATTATCCTCATAATATTCTGTTCTGCAAACTCTACTAATAACTCTCCCCTGCTATTCCTAGAGGTTATGCCATATTCCCCTACTGACTTGACTCCAGCCTGCTTCTTGCCTACCCTGGCATTGAAGTCGCCCATCAGTACAGTGTATCTTGTGTTGACTCTGCCCATCGCCGATTGGACGTCTTCATAGAAGCTTTCGACTTCCTGATCATCATGAGTGGATGTAGGGGCGTAGACCTGTACGACCTTCATTTTGTACCTCTTATTAAGTTTCACAAGACCTGCCACCCTCTCGTTAATGCTATAGAATTCCTGTATGTTACCAGCTATATCCTTATTTATCAGGAATCTGACTCCTAATTCTCGTCTCTGCGCTAAGCCCCGGTAGCAGAGGACATGCCCGTTTTTCAGCACAGTATATGCTTCTTTTGTCCTTCTAACTGCGCTGAGCCCTATTATATCTGATTTACTGCCTTCTAATTCCTCCAATAGCACTGCTAGACTCGCCTCGCTAGATAACGTTCTAGCGTTAAACGTTGCCACGTTCAGATTCCAATGGCGGCCTGTCCGGACCCTAACCTTTGGGGTTGGCCAACTTGAAGATTGGTTCTGGGCCAACTTGCGCATTTTGGTGCGTCCCAATATCCAATTTAACGCTTCTGAGCGCCCTTCGACTTATGAACTCGCGGGCAAGCGAGCACGTTCAGACGCTTGGCGCGTTTTCATTGGCTTTTGCTGAGGCGCACTCAGAACGCAGGCGAGAGCTTGCGTGCACAAGGAACGCGTGCAAAAGACAGGCCTGTCAGGGCGACAGCGAGGGTGACATGGCTTCGCAGCGATGCACTCTCTCCTAATGCAACGCCTCGCGCCCTACTGCGGCAGCTGGTGTTCCCTTTCGACCAGTCTGCTCCGTCGAGGCGAGATCGTTCCCGGCGCTCCGCCCCAATTGGTACGATTGTAATGAAGGGGCCGAATTCAGCAAGAAACCCTCGCAGTTTCATACAAAAGCCTATGTATTCCTTGCGTCCGGAAACGTCATGCGTGGACGCGCATAAACGAGGTAAACCAATTTAGCAAAAGTAAGCAAAACCGATATCGCAGCCTAGTCGATCCAACAATGCTTGCGCATTAGTAGCGAAATGTTGGAATATCTGTAATTTTTTTAACAGAGCCGTTCATTGGACAAAGTGAAAGGCAGTTTCTCACATGAGTTCATGCATGGCTCTGCTATACATTTAGGCAGGATGCAGATAGCTTATGCTTTTTGCATTACGTGAATATAACGATAGGCAAATGCTATGCATGAGTTGTATCATTTGTGCACAAAGTTTCAGTTTTGTTGTAGAACGGAGAGCTCTTCTCGAGCCTTCCACCTGTTTTCGTACTGGTCGGTGGTTGGCGGTGCTTGCACCTCGCTGGTGCAAATATGCTGATGACATAGCAGGTCCTCTCGTACAACCGGGTTGCAGGATGCGTTTGCCACCGAATGCCAAATAATAATTACCGCCGAGAAGTTTGAGTGGCGCCCTCTTGTGAATGACGTCAAGACAAGGACACCGCTCGCTCCGGCTAGCTCGGCTGCCACGCGTGCCGGTTACCTTCATTCATGCTTGGGGTATTGGTGGCTCCAGCCATACTTACTGAAAGATATGTCGGCTTCTTTCTGCTGCTATATTTGAATCAAAGTTTTTACTTCAAAACTACGTGAGGAGAGAAAATCTGCGGCATGGATATCGCAAGCTATGTAGATTTGAAGGGGCCTACTGATATTGAGTCGCATATATGCACCATGTGTGTCCATAAATTTTGCGCGAGAATAACGTCGGAAAATACAACATAGGAAGTTGTGTATGATGGTCCGTTAAAGTCCCAGAATTCCCTATGCACTTAGGTAGGAGAGACATTGCATTCAAATAGGAGAAAAATCTTGGTATGTAGTGTCACCATTGTAAAGCCGTGTTAGGACGTTGCTCAGTGAAGCTTTCATTATGATTAATATTATTCTGGTGAGTTGTTACAGTAAAAAATGGCCGCTTTATTATTGTGTAAAAGGATGAATTAGGCGCGCTTTATATCAAAAAGTTTACAACTACCTTTCACCATTCTCTGAAACAGGCACCTAGAACACTCATTGCTCTTGGGTGACACTTTTGGAAAATGCCTTCGACTATGCGCTTTGCCGCGCATTCTAGATAAACAATGCGCGGCATGCCGTGCCGCGACATGAGATGCGATGTGCTTGATTGCAAGAAGAAAAAGGCAACATCTCTATTTGTACAAACTTTCTTTCCATATGATTGCAGCATTACAGAGCTATTCATAACTATTCCCACAACTGGGGAAAATAAGCAAAACAACAATCAGGACGGGTCTTCGTTCCTTCTCAGTGCCGCGGTTTGATTCGCCGCGGCCGTCGGCTACTTTGCGACAGCGCCATGTGCTAGACTACGGGCAATGCACGGTCCAAAAGTCCTCAGTGCCGAAAAATAAGTATCATGAAACGAAACGCCGGCAGCGAGGGCCTTTTATGTTAAACCTTCACAGACTGAATTATGAAAAGAGTGAAATAATAACAAAAGATCGGCCCACGCAAGAGGCCTCATTCTTGCGAGAAAGCTGACCTTTGTGCATACTGTTTTGGTTAGACGCCAGCGTGCTCGCTGAGCCTGTTCGCGGCGTCTGTTTGCGCGCCTATGCTCCGTATCATACATCAGGCGGAACACTCTGGAGGCTGGAGATACTTTTTGCAGTGGCTGCGTTCGCATTAGGCAACAGTTTGGCATCTGCTGACCAACTTTTCTGAAAATGTTCTTTATATAAGATCAGTTCTGAATGCAAATAAAAAATGGCTGTGGCTTAGCTAAGGTTAAGCCCAGGATGCGAAGCATACTAGCCTTTATTTTAGTTGTTGAACCACTGTTTAGCCTGGTGAACTGCTGTTGCTTGGATATATTAGGTTCGGCTAGACGAAGAAACAACTCATGCGTTACTCTGCTTCGCCTTCAAGAGTGGAACGCGACAGCGTTCCCGTCGACCCGCCAAGGGGTGTAAGACAATGGGCTACGGTGCAGCGACTACGCGCCCCGCATTGGACGCGGTGAGCGTCGAGCAACGCAGCGTTCGGCGCGGCAACGAAATGTGCGCCTGGGCAAGCGACGCACGCCTGAGCCTTAAGGCCAAGATATAGTCCGACGCTCTCGGCGCGCCAGGCCGCGGCAGGCGAAGTCGGATACGCTGCGCTAGCGACGCCAGGGGTGCAAGAAATTTGCTTCCTCTACAGTTCGGCGTGCGCGCACAGCGCGAGGCTGGCGCCATCTCTGCGTCCGGGCGCGCAACTTCACGGCTCGCGCATAAAACGAAAACTTTTGCGGCATGGCGTTAACTTGTCCTGGAAGCCAGAACATCGCACTCATATTGCTAGTACGTCGGCTACGTCAAAAACGGAAGCGGAACATGTACATACGAAAGCTATTCGACAAGCGCCCTCAACTCGGCGACTACCACCAGCTAGTACAGGAGCTGCGACATGCAGCTTACCTGTGGCGAGACCACACTGCTTTCGTATAGCTTCCCACGCGTTGTTCTTCCGCTCTGTGTCGCGGTAGTCCATGCGTTTCATCACATCGTATACACATGGATGGTTGCGAATCGCTTCAAGCAGGCGTCCTCACTCGCGCTGTCATCAGACACGGATGTTGAAATAACCACAGCCGCACTGTCAGTACGCGCACCGCAGGCCGCCATTCTGCCTTCTGCTCGCTGCCGCTACAGCGCGCAGTGCATTCTGGTCTAGCGTCAGCCGCGTGAAATAGAACACGCTCTATCTCCGCGCCGGCGGCGTTGAGTTCGCCAAGCGCACCTGGGCACGCCGGCTACGCCGTGACGCCGAACTGTAGAGTGCGCGTTTTTCACCGACGTCGCTTAACCCGCGACGCGCGTGGCCGCGTACTGACAGTGCGGCTGTGGTTTTTTCAACATCCGTGTCTGATGACAGCGCGAGTGAGGACGCCTGCTTGAAGCGATTCGCAACCATCCATGTGTATACGATGTGATGAAACGCATGGACTACCGCGACACAGAGCGGAAGAACAACGCGTGGGAAGCTATACGAAAGCAGTGTGGTCTCGCCACAGGTAAGCTGCATTTCGCAGCTCCTGTACTAGCTGGTGGTAGTCGCCGAGTTGAGGGCGCTTGTCGAATAGCTTTCGTATGTACATGGTCCGCTTCCGTTTTTGACGTAGCCGACGTACTAGCAATATGAGGCTTCCAGGACAAGTTAACGCCATGCCGCAAAAGTTTTCGTTTTATGCGCGAGCCGTGAAGTTGCGATCCCGGACGCAGAGATGGCGCCAGCCTCGCGCTGCGCGCGCACGCCGAACTGTAGAGGAAGCAAATTTCTTGCACCCCTGGCGTCGCTAGCGCAGCGTATCCGACTTCGCCTGCCGCGGCCTGGCGCGCCGAGAACGTCGGACTATATCTTGGCCTTAAGGCAACACCGCATTCACTAGAGGCGCTTTTGTACCGCTTTGAAGCGTCGTACTCGTGGCTCAGTGGTAGCGTCTCCGTCTCACACTCCGGAGACCCTGGTTCAATTCCCACCCAGCACATCTTGCAAGAGTTGAGCCAAAGCCACCTAGAAACAAGCGCAGCTGCTTATATACCGCCGCGACGGCGCGAGTTGGAGCCCCGTTTCTCCTCTGTCGTGACGTCACGGTGTCACGTGGTCAGCCTTGAAGGCGACGCCGCGAGCGATGGCGCGAGTTGGAGCCCCGTTTCTCCTCTGTCGTGACGTCACGGTGTCACGTGGTATTGAAGGCGACACCGCCGCACCTGAGGAGCTGGGTTGAGCTCTAGTAATATACTTCGCATAAAATTTGCCCTTAGAAACAGACCATGCGCTCTTTCAGATGCTAGCAAGTCTTTTTATATCAATTCAATTTTCGTTGTTATATGTAGCCATCCCGTCGCAGCAGCCTCACGTGCATGCTCGAGCGAGAAAACACCGCTGGCGCTCAGCGAAGCATACACGGAACGCGCGGAGTGATAAAATTTCGAGACCGCGCTACTTGCGTAGGTTGCACAGCGTTGCACCTGATGCATGAAACGGTGTATAGCACTTGCGCTTTCCCTGTGGCACAACACGCGCCGCACCGTCGAGATCAATGTAGCGTCCGTGACCGCGTTCGCACCCTTTCAGTTTGTGCTTCGACGCCTTGCTGCTCGCTGTGCATGTTCGCGCCGTCCTTACGCTTGTGCGTTACCCGCGATCACGAAGTGAAGCATCGCTGTATTTTTTTTTTATTGCAGGTCCGATAGCTGGCTACCTCTGCCAGCGTTTTTCGTGTCGGGCAGTGCTGTTGGTCTGCTCACCCTTGGCTGGAGTTGGAGTCTGTCTATGTTACCTGGCGAGAGATCTCCTATTTATCACCATTTTCTTGGGAATCATTCACGGTAAACATACCATATTTGAATGCTCTTTTTCTCCACGACAATGTTGCTTAAGACATTGCGCAGCAACTTTAGTATCCATATGAAAAAAGATTGAACACCTATTTACATACCCTATATGACCAGGACATCTATTTTTTTTCCTTTTATTGAGGTATGCGGTTTGATAACAACTCTCCTTGAAATTTTCGAAGCGGACTACTTATTTTAAGAGTTAAAATAATTATTGAAAATGCAATAAAGTTTTGCGCATTGTGTGATATATGTTTTTGTGAAATGTTTAATGAGCCTAGCATTCTTTTTTTACTTAAGCCGTTTGGAGTCCATCTATCTATCTATCTATCTATCTATCTATCTATCTATCTATCTATCTATCTATCTATCTATCTATCTATCTATCTATCTATCTATCTATCTATCTATCTATCTATCTATCTATCTATCTATCTATCTATCTGTCTATCTGTCTGTCTGTCTGTCTGTCTGTCTGTCTGTCTGTCTGTCTGTCTGTCTGTCTGTCTGTCTGTCTGTCTGTCTGTCTGTCTGTCCTCTTACACTAACGCCAGTAACGTCATTTCATTGTCGTTATTTCGCCGTCATAATACCACATTCGACAGTCCATCGACGTCATTCCTTGTTCGTCATTTTAGGGTAATAAAGCTGTCATCAATAAATCAAGATTATACCACAGGTGTCATGCAATCGCTGTCATTCCGTCATAGTTATAATGACGCTATCATGCCTCCCTTGTCATACCATTGTCATCGTGCCTGTGTGTCGTGCCCTCGTCGTGATTGAACCCGTTATATACGGTTGATGTGATACCGTCACCACCACACCACCGGCGCCGTCTCATTGTCCACATATCGTAGTCCTCCCCTTGTTTCCTTTACCCACTGCAATCGAAATCAACTTGTCTTGCCGCGTCGTTATAGCACCTTTTCGTTCAATCGATACAATTCCTACGTGATTGCATCGTCGCATGCGTTGACCTCATAAAGTCGTCGTCATGCCCGTGGGTGGCCTTAGCAAGGGAGTGCCGTCGCACAATAGAACAATATCAGGGTAGGCAGCACATAGCCGAAATATCGAAATTTTCCGAATTACCACTGCCCGTGTCAAATGAAGGTCACTTCAGGAATACGGCCTTTCGCTGCATTGCTCGAATGCTATCCCCATTAGCGTCGACTGTCATAACGAGGTGAATTCTGGCGTAATTTTTGTCCGGATCAAGCGAACATTATAAACTGAGGAAACAACGTCACGTTCTCGGAAATTGCATTTCAATTCGTACTTTGAGAAACGCGCTTTGACATGTCAGTTTAGCCATAACGAAGCACCATATAGTGCAGAACAAAACAGAGCTATCGATGGAAGAGTATTGGAACAAAGCTGCATAAACAGTACATCTGGGCTGCTCACCTATCCTGGATACAGCAGATGGTGCCCTACACACAGAAAAAGAAAGCTTCTCGAAAACTTTAATCACTGAAAAGTTCACGCAGAACAGGAAAATTAATCGGAACAGGTTTCTCCATGGTGGGTGAAACGTGTAGTTACGTAAGTGCCCATTGGTACTACACTTAATAACAGCAGAGCACCAATGGCAGAGGAAGAGGAGGAGGAACAAGCTTTATGTAAAATAAAATTCTCACTACTTCACCTCACAGCTGGCGATCCCATAGTATGTGTATTTGTTTATCAAAGGTACGCATTTTGTCACCTTGTGTTCTTTATCTTTGGCTCTGGTATTCAGAAGCCCGGCTAGTATGGGTAGGCGAAAGCTCTCAGGGTTGCTGATGTTAATGCGCTGTACCTGAAGCGGGAGCGTATTGTTAGGACTGGGGGCTCAATCCCATCGTTCGTGCTCAGTTGTCAGGATTGGAGTCGAGCATGAATTAGATGGTAGCTGGCCCATGCAGTCGTCTAACTTATCCACGCTGAGGACGTTGTTGAAGTGAAGGACTGCTTCTCATCGAGAACGAGGGATATGGGTTTATTTACAGTATCTACATCAGGACGTTGCAGTTCATCAATCTAGCATGACTGCGAGAAAAAGTGCACTGAGCAGCCGCACAACAGCGGTTTATAAACACTCGGTCCTCCCTCGATCCCAAGGTGAGGAAAACATCCTCGTAAAGAAGTCGTCGTAAAGAAGTCGCCTCTCTGCGCGAGGGATTACAGACACACACTCACACACACACTTCTTTGCGCGAGGTTCACGGTCCGCAACCGACGTCAGACGGACTTCGTAGAACTAGGGGTTTACTTCAGGAAAGGCGCCTATTATTCCCCCAGTTGACCCCCGCAGCGCACCACCAGATGCCCATTGTCTTGCGTCTTGAACGGCGCGTGGGAAGGGTCCTCGAACTACGTTCCCTCGGGGACTCCCCTGCTCGCGGTGGACCGGGTAGCGGTGTCGTGTTCCGGCACAAAGCCTGCTTCGTCGAACTCATCTTGGCTCCAGCGACGGAGAGTCGAGGACGCGCGCATTGTTCTCCACACACAGTCGACTTAGTGAAGCCGTGGCTAGAGGTTTGCAGTGGCGCTCCAGGAAAGTTGACGCCGCTGTCGCAACCGGCTGGCAAAACTTGCACTTCAGCTGGGCCGTTCTTCACAGTGTGTGAACAGTAACACCCTCATCTTACAGACACAAAATCTGCACGAGAATTTAGCACTGCAAAGAATTCGAGTGACAAGGAACGTGGAAGACGCCATGTAAATGAAGTGCAAACGCTTGATAAGGGCAGCGGCGGACGGAAGAAATCAGCACGCAGTACTGGGAATCAACATTGTTTAACTGCGCGAACAAACGAACCACAAAGACAGCGAGGGACAAGGACGCGAGGGCCCGTCCTTGTCCCTCGCTGTCTTTGTGGTTCGTTTGTTCGCGCAGTTAAACAATGTTCGCTAATATCTACCAACTCGCCCAACAACAAGTTCTTCTAAACTGGGAATCAACTTTGCAATATCCCGGCATTCAAATAGTCAATATATTTTGTCCTCTATTATCAATGAGGGCGCATATGCGACCAGACTTCCACAATTAAAAACAAGAATCAAAGACGAACTTGGCAACAACAGTCGTTACTTGTTTCCTGTGTGGTGCTTTCCTAACATGCACTTTCGACGAACAGCTCTAGTACGGGATATTTGATAGCTCGCACTCGGCGAGGTTCTTGTTTGGGGGGGGGGGACGCAATGACTCTGTGCTATTGTATTGAAATCGAGGCTGTTTTAGGTGCTTCATGCAAACATCTGAAACCCGAAGAGCAATTTTTAGGGCAGTTATAGTGTATGTTGGAAGCCCAAGTCACCTGAACCTAAATTTTGGCTTGAAAGTAGTGCCCTTCTTGATGTTGTCCGGACGAATATTTCAACGTACGACAACACGCTGCCTTTGCTGATTCATGGCCGCATAATGAAGTTCCATGTTCGCGATTCGCTGGGCACATTACAGCCAGGAATAGCCGCACGGGTACAGTCGCAGCGCCTCGCAATATGCATCTGCCTCTCATGGGCGCCACGACCAAGATGACGCCATGGCCAGTGTTGCCTAATGACTGTGCATCTTCAGCGTTCTCCCTTACTTTCTGTTTATCTACTTCCACACTTTATTGCTACTAGCTATTAGAACTTTATTGCTATTAGCAATCGATCTGATGTCTGGTGCGTCATGGTTGATATTGTCTATGCAATTGTATTGATGAAGAGGCAGACAACATAGGCGCAAGCAGGATCGGCAAACCAGTGCGCGACAGTGCTCGACCTGAACCTGCGCTCTTCACTCCAGAGCTTTCTACGTCCATGACCCGCCTCCAGTATGCGTCTTTTCGTATGGCGGTGGTGTTGGATACTCCACAACGCATACATCCTGGAGATGCGATCCCACACACTGCAGTCCACCATGCTAACTGATGCGGCCCAGCATACGCTACGACTACCGGTCGCCCTTTACTCCGGCGCGCTTTCCTCTGTGTTTAATTGCAAAGGCGAATACGACCGAGACCTTGAGGACTAGCTCATGTGATAGCAGTGGCTGAGCACGCGCAATTGACGGAATAACACCAAGAAGTTGAATAGCGTCATCTTTGATCTCGTCGTCTGAAAACGTTTTGGGACGCTCGTCATCCCCCATATTAGGTTGACCGGTCGAATTCACGCTACGACTCTTTCGTTCCGCAATACCGTGTATCCCAAGATTCTGTGTACGATTCGTGTCCCGTCGCACACCTTCACGGCATCGCTGCTCTTTATCTCTCTTGGGTTGTCGTTCTGCCCCTAAACAACAGGGAAACTGACTGCCGCAGTTTAGGGGGAAAGAACAGCGCTGCTGTCGAAACGCCGAAGTCTTCTTTAATTTCCGTCGGATGCAGTCGAAGTTTAACGCCGATGCAGCTCACTTGAGTGCAGACGCGCTCACATTGGGCTCAGCAGTTTCCATTTTTTTCGGGTGGTCCAGTTACTGCTACCCCCAAAAAGTGCTTATAATTTGATCCGTGAAGTCGAGCGCCATCCGAGGATACAAATTTTTCAGGCCTATGAACAACCTTGGTGGATTCACGATCGAGAGACCTCCATAACGTGGAAGTTGAGATAACGCTACCGAAGAGTGAAGGACGGAAGCGTTCGCTGCACCAGCGACGCCGGCAAAAGCGCACGACGCATCAACGACGCTGACGCAGATGGCGGCCCGTACACCGGCGTCTGGAGCGGAAAACGGTTCGGCGCGTGCCTCAACGAGCGGTGAATCGGCCACAGAAAGTGTGTAGATATTTCCAAGGCTCAACCACGTCCGAACCAGGCCGCCAAGGGCAACAAGGAATTCAAAATCGACTCTGAATGGCGAACCCGCACGACAGCGCACGTCGCCGGAGACGACAACGAGCGCTGGAGGATGGTGCTTCCTCTCCGCCAAAGAAAGCAGCAAGCGAAAGAACGCCAGAAAGTGCCGAGGAACTCTGAGCGGAAACAAAGACGAATCAAAATCTCACCGTAGAACCACCAAATTCAGAAAACTAACGCCGCTGCCACGTGACGACTTCAATACGACCGCACCAGGGCCTACTAATGCGGACCCTGAAAAGCCTCATCTTAACCTACGCGCTCATCGAGGTGTGCCAAAAGGAAGTCACAAGTCAGCAGTTCTTGCTACGCATTAAACGCGGCTCAAGAATCGCGGTAGTGGCGATCCCGTACGAATAGGTTGCAGAGCATGTGGTCAAGCCCCGTTTTAGGAATATTGTGAGATATGTGCGAACGGTGGCTCCTCGCCGTGCTGAGAGGGTGTCGAAACCTTGCCTGTGTTTCGGCCATCTTCTGAGGTACGGCGCTATAGGATAGGGGTCGCCAGCTCGTCCTTGACATCACATCACCATTTGCTTTCGTAGCATGCAGTTGCAACTACTTCTGTGCGTTGTGCTCGTATACGTGTGTTGCTTTTGCACGGTTTCTTGCGGTATTAATCGTTTTGTGAACCTGTTCACCCATTTTTGTGACAATTGAAACAAGCGAAAACGAGACCAAACCAACCAAACCAAACAGGCGCGAGCGAGAGCAGACGCAAGCAGACGATAGTACGAAACAAGTGGTCGGGCGGGTCAGGGGTAGCACACTCTCAAGTTCAACAAATGGCCACAGAGGGCGAAAAAATCGACCGCGCGGCGCTGCTAAAGAAACAGGCATAGTACGCCAATTAAAAAGGTTCCCCGTTGAGCACATTATCTCCCGCTAGAGGCGCCGTAGTAAGCGCAATTTTAACCTACAAACTTTCTTCAACAGTAAACGAAGCGTTCTTATTGCATGATAAAGACTACAAAATTATAATTCCTAATTTTACATTGTACTTTTCATTACCAACTTTGTTGTTTTTTGTCATTTTAAACGCAAAATAGCGTTCAGCATCATCGACCTCCCACGTGACCTCTGACCTGGATTTAAAATTTTTACCGGTATTTTCGCGTGCGCGGCAGGTACGGATTCCTTGGTTCGTACATTGGTTGGTTATTTTGTGCTAACACCAGTTTACTGCGCTTCGATGTCTCGCGTTATTTAATTTGGGGTGTAAGCCTGAAAGCTAGGTTTCAGTCGTGAGCCATGTGGAACACGTCTGCATCGAAATGGGAGCCGGGTCCTGCTGCAACTGGGGACAGCAATACCGGTGAGTCGTTTAACATCACTGCTTCAATCGCTATGTCATTTATTCGTCTCGTTAACTTAACGAACTAGATGCTGCATTGCATAAGGGCAGTCAGGACCCTCCGTTACTGTTTCCGAAATAAACTTTCAGTTGCGAGGCCATCATTATACACACATTCACGAAAGAGAAACGATATCGGAACGCGCGTCGCATTTTTCATCTCGTTGTAGCCGTAGCCATAAGTGACTGCGTTGCCTTATCAATATATTTTTTTTTTCGAGTCCACCGGCAACTTCTTTAGTTCGCAGAACCGAATAACCTTTTCATAAACTGAAGCTAAAGTACTGAATTTAATGTATTAAACAGTTGCACACATGATAATTCACCCATATTTTGTACCTGTTGGTTCCAAATCTTCTTGCTGTTCAGTTTGGCTTACCTCAGGACATCTATTTTTGCAGTAGTGAAGCGGTGCATCACGTTCATGCACAAAAAGAATGCATCATTTCTAATAGCTTCATGTCTTTCATCTATTTGCTTGTGAAATCAGCAGTGTGATCTCTTCTAGTGTATAAACGAGCGCACAAATGTACTTATTTGTGATCTTAATAATACTTAAGCTGTTGACATGCATTGTAGTTACGCAGACATCAATTTTACGGAGAGTAACCATATTTATTTACCATGCTGCTTAAGCACCCTAGAACAAACAGTGTACATTTGCATGTGTTTTGTAGTCACAAACCATTGCAATGTATATGTCGCACCTTTACGCATTTTATATTGCAAAATTGTGCTTATTCAATTTCTGATGCAGTCAAAAATTCCTGTTCCAGCCATGCAGTAATGAGGATGGCACCAGTATAAAGCAACACACTCCATGCACTAAACAGAAGCTGCTGCCTGCTACAACAAGGTCATTGTGTGGACTTTGGCAGCTACTACAAGGTAAACAACACCTGGTTCAGAAATAAATATGCTTGATATATGCTGTATTGGCTTGCTAGTCTTGAGATACATGTCAGTTGTTTCTAGCAGATGATATGAACATTTGTTCATGTTTACAGTTCAGCATAATTAGTTCGAACATAAAAGAAAACACTACATGAGTTTGGATAATCTCTGCTGTATCTCATGTTCCATTGTTCTGCCCCAACAGAGACTGTGCCAAGTACATCTTGGTCATCACGGGAGCCCCCATCTACACCAACAGGAAGGGACTGGAGCTGAATTCACAAGACCACAAACAAAGAAGCCATTCCAGAATTATTTGGATGAGATATCAAGTCTACGGACGACTGTTTCAAGAGTGAAAAGAGCCTACGCCATCATTCCACCAGCACGGATATTGGCCGAGTCATCCAGGTACCTCAACAACAAAAATTATTTGTCTTCAGATGTACCTGCAACCTCTGAACAAGCACAGATGACGCTGGCTAAGAGTGTTCTGTCAGCTTGCCCTTCCTTAATGAGCTTCCTGGCCTTGCCAGTTCTTGCCAAGTATAATTTTGTTTCAATGAATGCAAGCTTTTTCATTCCACACTTTTGTTAGAGATCATTCCTATTTCTCATACAAACAATAAAGGTCAACCGATTCTTTGCTCATACTTAATGCCAGTCACTGTATAGTAGCATAACATATGTGTAGCAGTTCTTTCTAGTGTATGTTGCCATGTGCAATTCCTCTCCTGAAATAGCTGATGCAGCATTGGCGTGTGTCTTGCATTAACCTTTACAGTGTGTGCTATGTAGCATTTAACTTTTGTTAATGTTTTTGGCTTTCAATGCTTGCAAGGTAGATTGGCTTCTTTCTTGAATGCAAGCTTTCTCATTCCGATATTGAATTCCTAGTCTCATTCAGGATTGCTATTCTTGCTCGACAGCCTGTGTTTTTGTGCAAGCTACAGTGAAGTGATTGATTGCAGAATCTGGTTTCGGCGCTGTCCGACTTGGTACTTGTCACCGTGTTACGTTTCTCATATGTGGGAGCCTGGTCAGTTGCATTGGGAAACAGTCTCTCGAGGCAAGCACCTGCTCCTACAGTCCACACAGTGACATAGACTGCGAATTTACACGCACACCGTGGTTGGTGCTCCCCGTTCCGTCCTTTCCTGCTTCTGCCGTGTGCAAATTTTGCTTGTGGTCTTCCTCGGCCATGATTTGGCGTCAACGGAGACTCTCATACATAATTACATGGCTCTAAGTGCATGAAGTTGATATCCACATGTGTGGAAAGGCCTGCAAAAGTGACAGCAAAATAGTGATGTTCACAAAACCGACCATGCCCATATATAGTGAATGTGGGGGACCAAGTGTGAGTTACACATTAGTGGCATGCAAAAGAACAAAAAGAAACATGTAGGTTGGAAAGGCGGTAACTCTAAAATGCCGGGCACTCCATGTCACTGTTGGCTGTGGCAGCAGATGCTTGCGTCACCCGATTGCTTCGCAATGCAAGCTGCTCATATTCAACGCCGACTGTCGGTGCAAACATGTGGGACACACTGTCCAATCTGCTTGCGCTGCTGGTTGTTGCTTGTTACCAGACTGCAGTGTGCGATGAAGGCAAGCACTATGCCTACAGTCGGACGGTGGAATGTGCCGCAAGCAACCCGTGTGCGTGTATGCTCACTGTTGTCATGTAGATCGTAGCCAATGCATAGTGCCAATGTATAGATTAAGCATTATGTTAGAGTATGCTGAAGTGATTTGATTGCATAATCTTGTTTCAATGTTGTCCCACTTGGTCATGGTTGCCGTGTTACATTTCTGGGATGTGGCAGCCTGTTCAGTTGTATTGGCCAATGGCCTCTCGAGGTAAAGCACCTGCTCCTGCAGTCCACACAGTGACACAAACTCCCTGTTTACACGTAGTGTGATTGGTGCTCCCTGTTTGTCCTTTCCTGCTGCAGCCGTGGGTAAAGCGTGCTTGTGGCCTTCTTTGGCCATGATTTGGCGTGACCAGAGACTATCATACATGATTACATGGTTTGAAGTGTATGAAGTTGATATCCACATGGGTGGAAAGGCCTGTAAAAGTGGCTGCGAAATGGCGATTCCCACAAAACAGACCACATCCATATTGAGAGCAGGTGGGGTACCAAGTGTGAGCAACACATTAGTGGCCACCGAAAGAACAAAAAGAAACATGCATGTAGGAAAGGAGGTAACACTAGTATGCCGGGTAGTTCATGTCGCTGTGTTGGCTATGGCAGCAGGTGCCTGCGTCACCTGATTGATTCGCAGTACAAGTTACGGTGACTGTCAGTGTAAACAGGTGGGGCACTGACCAATCTGCTTGTGCTGCTGGTTGTCACTCGTTACTAGACCACCATGTGCGACGTAGGCAAGCACTGTGCCTGAAGTCGTATAGCTGAATAAGCTGTATGCAATTTGTAGTGCGTGAATGCCCACTGTTGTCATATGGATCTTAGCCAATGTACAGTGTATTGTCTGAAGCTTATGCGGTGATTGAATGCAGAGTCTAATTTGATAATGGTCGCCGTGTTATGTTTCTTCGATGTGGCGACCTGGTTAGCTGCATGGGCAACAGTCTCCCGAGGTAACCATCTGCTCCTGCAGTCCACACAGCGACAAAGACTCCCAATTTACATGCACCGTAATTGGTGCTCTCCCCATTCCACATTTCTTGCTGCAGCCGCCGGCAAATTATGCTTGTGGGCCTTCATCGGCCGTGATGTGGCGTGAGCGGAGACAGCACACGTTATTACGTGGTCCGAAGTTGATAGCCACATAGGTGGAAAGGCCTGCAAAAGTGGCTGCAAAATGGTGATGCCCACATTGAGAATGTGGGGCACCAACTATGAGTTACACATTAGCGGCCCCCGAAAGAACAAAAAGAAGCGTGCAGGTTGGAAAGGCGGGAGCGCTAAAATGCCGTTTAGTCCATGTCGCTGTGTTGGTTGCGGCAGCAGATGCCTTGCGTCATCCGATTGCTTCGCAATGTAAGTTACAGCGACTGTTAGTGCAAACAAGTGGTGCACTGCCCAATTTGCTTGCGCTACTGATTGTCGCTCGTTACCAGATCGCCATGTGCGGCGACGAAAGTGAGCAGTTTACGAGCTCGCGTTAATGGTTTCAGCGCATCTCGACATGCAAATTTTATTTCTGATCTTGTATGAGAAGGTGCACTGCTTTTCTTCTGCCAATAAAGTGGCACGTCCTGTTCACTCACTTGTGGCTTGTTTGTATGGGCGTCAGTAGAGGCTCTTTAGTCTCCTGGCCATTAAAACGCGGCAGCTGAGGCATGCCGCAAAGCCAGCGAGGCGAGCACGGCGCGTACCCAGCGTACGGCACCGGTATAAAGCGGCCATATTGAATATTGTACTAAAAAAAAAATTTCCGCTTTCTGTTTAAGTAGCGCCATCTGTAGGGCCCCCCACTAAGTTCCATGCGCTGCCGCTTCTTATTTTCGAACCACTGTGGAAGGTACAGTTTCCCTTCTCTAAAGTTGTTCTTTATTCTATGGGCGGGTCCGCATGACACCAGTTTCCCGCGCGTACCTCACTGAAGGGGCTGCTCTCATTGGTCTCCGCCCTTTGGGCCTTCGATTTCCCGCTCCGCATTCGCTGTTTCATATCTCGCTGTGCTCGTTCTCTGATGGCCTCAAAAAGAGCTCGCCATTTTACGGAAACTGCATGAACCGCATGCGAAACCACTATGCCGGGACGAGCGCCGTTCGCACACCTCTCATAGCATTCCTACACTGTGGCACCAACTCCCATCTATGGTAATAAACGGCAGGCTAGACGCGGTAAACGCGCATATTGCCACAGGCGAGAGGGCATTCCGCGATGTCATCAATGGACTGCCGCCGCACACTCCACCCGAAACCATCAAGATAAATCTTCGCGTATGCAGCCAAAATGTCGATGTGATGCAAGCCAGAATGCTACGAGACTTTAAAAGTGCAGTTATAACCTTATACGGAACATTTGTCCCCCGATACGTGTATTAAAGGAGGCGAACACGCTTGTTACCTGTACCGCAACACGGTGCAAGTGTGTAAAATTTTCAACAAGTCAGGCATCGAATCAACGTGTGCCCGCAACCAGAACTTACAGTCTGCACAATCTGCGGCACCCATCAGCGAACCGAAGGGCATGACTGCCACCCGCAGTGTGCCACATGTGTTGGAGAACACGTGACTGGGGACCGCAGCTGCAGAAATGGTCTAAAGCCAGCTCATAGCTACCCCCCGAATAACCCAAAGAAAGCTGAAAGGAAAGGAGACAACGCCTAGGTACTCTACAAGAACTGTCCAAGATGATTCGCGTCTGAGGACCAAAAAGCGCGCTACAGCGACTACCCAGAACTTCCGAAAGAAAAGGGAAGGGCAAGATCGAGATCCCAATCCAGGTCCAGATCAAGAACGAGATTGTAAGACCTGGGAAAAAACACCAAGACCCCACACAACCCCAAATATTCCTACAAAAAAAAAACATAGCCCAAGGGAGCCCCTGACCCGCCACTAGAAGCGCCCCAACCAAAAGTAAGCTTGGCTCAAGTCGTATCACTCAATGCCAAACCAGTTACTCAAAATCCAGACTCGACCTTCTGAAAGCTAGCCTGGCCGAAAGTAAGCAGGAGCTGCCGCTCTCAAACAATCTGAGAACCCAGAGTTAGCCGCGACCAGATCAATAACAAGAAATTACAGAACAACCGGAACCAAGCAAACAGCATGCCGAATAGAGACAACATATCCGGCTCATGTTCGCAGAAATACGTACGCTGAATTGACAAGCACACGAATAGATCAATTCCACAAAAAACAGCCCTCCGCAAGCACATTAGCGATAGGCCGGGTGCTCCGACCCACCGTCCCAAAGCTTTGGGGACGACTGATATCGAAGGCACGAATCATGGCTAGTCACGGAAGAAGATTACCCGGCAATGTTGAGGTGGGGCACTGGAACAGTTGCGCACCGAAAAACAAACATGCAGTTCTAACACAGTGCATAGAGCCGGCACAAATCCCGCCAGACATTAAATCCATCCAAGAAATTGGCAGTAAGATACCGAAGCTCAGTGGTTGCGATGCCAATTGGAACGCCGCTTTCCCACAAATCGCTACTTTTTCCAAAAAGGATGTTGCATTGTGTGTTAAGTACGTGCGGGACTGCGAGATATTACACCAGATAATGACAATATGGCCATACAACAGAGCAAAGCAAAAATAATTATAACGAACATATGCAGTCCGCACAGGGAGAAACAAGTAGACGTCAGCCACCTAGTGGAATTTACGATGGAGGAAGCTTTGAGAGTGCAATAAAGGATAATGCTAGGGGACTTCGATGCCCCACACTCGCACTGGGGTTACCCGAACGATACACCTAAAGGGAAGGCACTACTGGAATCAATAGAACAAACGGCTCTAGAATTAATAATAATTCCAGGAATACCCAATCGCATGGGCAATAGCGGAGCACGAGACACGATATCAGACCTAACGCTGGCCAACGAACCGAACTGAGTGAAATGGAGAAACAGAAGAAAATTTAGGCAGCGATCATAACATAATAACATTAACAACAAACACGCCGAAAATAGGGAAGACGACGGGCTCCGCAATGATAACGGACTAGACGGCCTTTAGGCCGAAACAGGACTGACCACTTGGAAAGAAGCATATGACACCGTGGGCCTCGTATATTCGGGACATACATGGGAAAAAAACAAGAACGGTAACGATCACAACTGAAACACCTGCAGTAAATGGACATCTATTACACTTATGGGAAGCTCGACGCAGTTTAACTAGGAGATGTAAAAGACATAAACAACAGAAGCCTACAGACGCGCTTTGCAGAGCTAGCGCAGAAAGCCATTGAGTATGCCCAGGCCTTATACCTAACAACTGGAGGCAATCCCGCGACTCGATGCAGGGAACACTGAACACGAAGAAAATGTGGGCAATTCTTCGTAGCATGATGGACCCAGAAACTACGAAACAGCCACGTATAAAATGCTTAAACTGCTAGAGAGCGAATTAACTGGTAAAAATACTCATCGAAGAGAAATTTACGTTAGCTAGCGGCCAATCAACTGTACGGCAAAACTAACGACGAACGACCACCAAACTAGGTAATAGACGAACCCATAACGATATCAGAGATCCACGTAGCTGCCCAATCATTTAACACAATTATGGCCCCTGGACCTGTTAGAATCACGAAGGCATGATCTGTAACCGGAATAACAATACCCAGATACCCCAAATCACAATACCCCAAACAGTGGCAAGAGGCAAATATCTTATTATTCCGCAAGCCTACAAAATCTGCGCCCCGTCTTAATTGCTTGGTGGAAGTTTGATGGGGCATTCTGGGAGCTTTACGACGTTATACTCGGCTTAGACTTTTTATTGTCCCATTCAGCCTTCTTTGATTGTGCGTCTAGTGTCATTCAGTTTGAACTGCCCCACGGCTGCTATAGTACACCAACCACACAACCACGGTTATGCTCTACCGAAGACACCTGCCGGTCGCCTCAAGCCACTGCGTACGTCACTCGACTGTCATTCCCCTCTGTTTCTGACGGCGTCTGTGTACTATCTCCCACCACTGACATACCGCTTGAAAGAAATTTGGCCGTTCCCCATACCGTGCTCACTGTTCCAGGCAATCAGACTTCACTACATCTCATAACTTTTAACTGCTAGACTCAAATTCTTCCCAATACCATGTCTTTGGGCGACATCTCGCCTTTTATCCATTGCGAGATATCGGCTCTTGATGCCGAAATTCCGTCACCGTCTAAAGGAATGCCCGATTCACCGATTCTCACAAACGAACTTAGCAAGATGATTGTACCTGATCTTCTTCCAGCACAAGCTGCTGACCTCCGCCGTCTCTTGAAATCTTACTGCGGTGTTTTCGAAGTCGACGACCACTCTTTAGCCCCGACATCGGTGGTCACCCATCGTATTCACAGCAGACGCCTCTCCGCTACGCCGCCCGCCGTTCCGTGTTTCAGAAGCTCAACGACAAGTGATACAACGAGGAGTGGATAAGAAGTTGACTAAAAGCCTTATCAAGGCATCATGCAGGCCATGGGCGTGCTATGTAGTCGTTGTCAAGAAGAAAGACGGCAGTTGGCACTTTTGTGTCGATTACAGACAGCTCAACAAAATTACATGCAAGGATGTCTACCCCTTGCCACCTATTGATGACGCCTTGGAATGCTTGCACCGAGCCAAGTACTTTTCATAGATAAACCTACGATCAGGCTATTGCAAAATCTCGGAAGATGACATGGACCGTAAGAAAACTGCCTTCGTAACACCTGATGGCCTCTACGAACTCAAAATTATGCCGTTCGGCCTTTGTAATGCCCCGGTAACCTTCGAAAGTATGATGGTCTCCTTACTTCGCGGCTATCGATGGCCCACATGTCTGTGTTATCAAGACGATGTTATAGCCTTTTCACCAGCTTTCGCGAGCCTCTAATGCGTCTATCGGCTGTTGCTGTTTTGCAACGCGCAGGCCTGTAATTGAACTCATGCTAGTGTCACTGTGAACGACGTCAAATTACCGTTCTTGGTCATCTCGTGAATGCCGCTTGTGTTTAACCAGACCATGACAAGAGTCGCGTTATGGAGAACTTTCCTGTTCCGCATTCCGACCCCAGGCGTAAGGTTCTTTGTGGGGCTATGGTCTTATTTCTGTCGTTTTATCAAGAATTTCGCCGAAACCGCTCGACTAATCACCGACCTACTAAATAAGGACGTTGCTTTCACATGGGCCCTTGCTCAAGCCGAAGCCTTCTCTGCCCACGTACGCTTGCTCACGGCTCCTTCATTGCTGCCACATTATGATGCATATGCTGCAACTGAACTTCACATCCATCCAGTGATCATGGAATCGGTAGTGTACTCGTTCAATGACAGCATAATACACAGCGCGTAATTCCATACGTCAGCCACCTCTTGTCGCCCGCCGAGAAGAATTCTTCAATTACCGAACGGGAGTGCCCGGCGCTAGTTTGGACAGTCGCCAAATTGCGCCCCTGCTTGTACGGTCACACATTTTCCGTGGTTAGCGATCAACACGCCTTGTGCTGGCTCTCCTCGCTTAAAGACCCCCCTGGATGATTAGGTAGATGGGCGTTACGGCTCCAACAATCTTTGTTTGCTGTGTTATGCGAGTCAAGCCGTTTGCACAAGGACGCCAACTGCCTCTCCCGCCACCCCGTCGACTACCCTCAATATTATGCACATAACACCAACTCTTGGGTCCAGGCCATTACTGATATGTGCACGACATTCGCACGGAACAACAGTGTTATGACTACTTACATGTTCTCATCGATCGTCGCAATTCTGGACATCCGCAGCCCACGCTCCGCATGTTCATGGCCCGCGACGACGTTCTCTACCGTCGCAGCTTACGCTCTGAAGGACGCCATCGCTGAACATCAGTACTTGAGCAGTTGCATGACGCTCCTACTGCAGGCCACCTAGCGTTTCGCATATTTACGACCGCGTACGGCCCCGATTCTACTGGCCAGGCCTGTACCGCTATGTGCATTGCGATGTTGTAGATTCTGCGCTATGTCAGCACCGCGAAAAAACTGCTGTGCAGCCCGCTGAACGCCTTTACCCCATTGATGTGTCCTCAGAACCATTCTTTCACGTCGGTTGCGACCTTCTCGGCCTTTCTCCGACGTAGAACTCTGGCAATAAGCGAATCGTAGTGACTGATTACGCGACCCGGTACGCGATCACGTAGCTTTGCGCACAAGCTGTGCAACTGGGGTAGCGGATTTCCTTTACATGACGTCACCCTCCATCACGGCGCATCCCGGTACCTCCTCACTGATTGCGGCCACACCTTCTTGCCTAGAGGTTTTGAATACGTACTTCGCTCCTGTTCTGCCGAGCACAAGCTTTGCATCGCCTACCACCCGGATACAAACGGACTGACGGAGCGCCTCAATCACACGTTGGCAGAAATGCTGTCTATGCACGTTTCTGACGGCCACAGTGATAGGGACAGCACGTTACCCTTTGTGACCTTCGGCTATAATTTGTTTCATCTCGAGACTGCTGGCTTTTCATCATTTTGCCTTCTGTTCGGCCGCCACCCTTCTTTGCCCTTTGACACACGGCTTACTTCATCGACGAACACTCCCATTAAATATGCTCAAGACGTCTTCGCCGTGCTCACACGGCCCGCCAGATTGCAGGCTACCGGCTCACTTATTCTCAGGCCACGCAGAAAATCCGCTACGACAGCCGACATAGGGATTTTCGATTTTCTCCTGGTTCCGTTATCCTCCTATGAACATCATGTCGCCGCGTCGGCTTGTCTGAAAAGCTGCTGCCGCGCTACACAGGGCCCTACGGGATAGTGCGCCAGCTCGGCAATGTGAACTACGAGAACGATTCGCTGGACTTGCGTTTCCTCACGGAGGTTGTGCATGTGTTCTGGCTGAAGCCTCATTTTGCAGCGACTTCCCCTCCCTCATAGTTAGCGCCGAGATGGCGCCTTTACAGGCGGGGTTTGTTACGGCACACTCAAGCGTGGCGTCAGCGAGAAGACAATTTAACGTGTATAGGGGGAATCGGTCTCGACAGCTATCTTTGTTATGCATCTCTGCCTCTCTTCTTAATATTGTAAATGCATCGTCGTACGTTACTTCTTCAACGTAACAATATTACGACCCGTTCTGTAGAGCCTCTTCCACATCCTGCCGGTCCACTCGACCGTGTCGGAATTGATTTACATTGACACGCACCATTCAGTACTGCAGAGAACGGATGGTTTATCGTCGATGTCGACCACCTTATGTGGTATGCCGAAAGTGCCACTCCACCCGCCGCCAGTGAAATGTACTCCTTTGCCATCCTTCGTTAGCGGTCTATGCTGCGACATGTCCGGCCACACAAACTTCTGAGCGACTGCACCAGTGTCTTCCTGTCATACGTGCTTGAAGCACTGTTGATGAGTGACATATTGCCCACCGTGCCAGCACGGCCTACCACCCTCAGACAAACGGCCTCACTGAGTAGTTTAGTTGCACGTTGAGCGACGCTCACGACCTGTTTCGTCAGATCAGGCCAACTGGGACCTCGCTCTCCTCTCTGCTACTGACGCGCACAGAACTGCTACGCAAGTCAATACCGGGTTCTCTCCATTTCCTTTATTGTACAGTCACGAAACCGTGTTATAACATAGACACCTTCAACGCAGAGGCGTATGCATCAGCAGACGTTTGGTGCGTTGTGGCACCACGGTCCCTCTCAAGAGGTTTCGACCATCCCGCGTGAAGCCATGCGCGACGGTGTCGTGTCTCGGGGAAGGGGTAGATCTGGGGGCTTAGCCGATGCTGGGTGTCCTGACCAACACACCTCTTTGTCCTCTGCCTCAAGTAGACGGCTGCTTCAGACTGACCCACGTGGACCAAATCAGTAGTCGGCTTTTCCTGAGCCCAACTTCAGTCTTTCTTTCTTAATCTCTACTGCTTTTATATTTCCTTTCATCTTTTCCCTGATGTCCACCAGGTGTAATTATCTAACCTTCGTAGTGTAGGTTGTAGTAGCTGCACACAACGGGTGCCTTCGATTACTATGGGCCTTGTAGCATCTCCTTGCTTGGCTCGGTGCTGAATGGCTGCCATAGCTACCGAAATTATAGCTAATTTAATGGCTTTCGCAATGTTTCCCCAACTCTCTGACTCCGCTCTTTTCAACAGAGGGTGCACCGATGACTCCCTCAAATTTTTCGGCCAGACTAAAGAGATATACCAAAAGTACCATGCCCTAATTTGTCAAAATCCCCAAAAAACTGCATGAGGAGGATCACCTTGTATCGTTGCGAAGTGTATTACTAAAAAACTATCACGGTGACAAGGTGACGCAAATGGCCAGTGGTGCTCTGTTGTTCTAAGTCCATGGCAAGAATCAGTTCGAGAAGCTGCCCAGACTTGTTCCACTTGCTAAAACCCTCGACTCGATAAACCCACGCGGTTGTCAGAAGAGTACACGTGGATTCATATCTGGGAAAGACCTACCAAACTTCAGACAAAGCGAGATCCTTAAGAGCTGGAAGGAAAAGCACGTGACAAATGTCCAAAAATCAAAATCAGGTTGGACGACAAAGAGATCCCTACTAAACACCTAATGCTGACCTTCCGCACAAATACTCTACCAGAATATATAGAAACAGGATATCTTAAAATCCAACATAGGAGCTGCATCTCGACCTGCGCCGCTGCTTGAAGTGCCAACGATTTTTTTCACGGCTCTCAGAGCTGCCGGGATGGTGCCACATGTGAAACGTCGCGTCCCACGATCGTCCTGCCCACAATTTTACTGAGTCACTCCACTTTGCAAACTGCGAGAGTCACCACCTTGCATAGTGCCGGCCATGTCCTTCTTGGAAAAGCGAAAATAAACAACAGCTTGATTTGGGCGAATGAGTTCATTCTTAATAACGTAATTACAGCGCAATAATTTTATAGGGACGAGAAAGGAATGGATAGGAAAGAACACTGATTTTCAACTGAGCTTATTGTGAAAGTCAGCGTGAGCAAAAGGCCGAAATCGGTTTAGAAATCCAGATAGAACACCTGAAAGCTGCTGGCTATATAAACAGAGCTTTCGCACCTGTTTGTGAAACCCTTCTTTAGATGATCAAGGGCAAATTGGTCATAAAAGAAACGAAAAAGGCCAAAGACCATTGCATGTCATTCTGTACGTACATATGTTTTCTCACAATCTGAAGAAAATAGCGATCAGATATGAAATCATTTTTTTCCGCCCCTTGTAGACCTACCAAAGTGTGTCTTAAAAAAGAACAAGACTATTCGACAGTGCAACATTGTTCACGAAAACAGATGTACTGACTGGCAATCACAAGTTGTTTACGAAATACCGATGGATTGGGGAAATATATATATATATAGGTCAAATAGGCCGCTGCTTTAATGAGACAGCGAGGCAGCAGGCCTATAAGGTAAAAAATGGGTATGGTAGCCACCTGGCTGTGGATTGCAAAGGATGCGAATGCAAGCCACAAGGCAAGATTTCTGAAAACGCGCGGTTCATGACCTGTACAAAATTGGCCGGTATTTATTCAGTGAACTGAGCTGTGAATCAGCGTTCTTTCATATCAATTCATTCCTTCTTCCCATAAAATTGTTGCGCTGAACCTACGTTATTGTTAAAACGAAGGAATTACGAAAGATTAAGGATAACACTTCTTTCAGGAAGCCCGAAAGCGCGTTTCCTTCTCCTACACATCATGGTATGCTGGCGCAGCGTGTAAAGGGGCAGCGCCACAGCAGGCAGCGGCCTCCGCCCAGGCGGTGGTGAGTGTGGCCGTGCCAGTGCCATCAGCCCACCACGTGACAGCAACCAGCTCTGATGAACCATCTCTGAAAGGGGTTCCATTGATCTCTGGGTTGATGCATTCCAAAGCCCTGCTATTGGAGGCAAGGCGTAGCCAGAAAACAACCGGCTCGAGTGCACGGAAGTTCAAGGGCACGCTTTAACCCAGACGGCGCAACCAAGGCATGGTTATGGCGATATTCTCGCGACCACTCAAAGAAAGACGAACCATGGATTAAGGGGCCTTGAAAGGCTCTGTACCCCAAGTTGACTCTTCTTCGCAACTAACAATGTGGATATACAAGTTATACACGGGAAGGCGAGAAGTCTTATCCACGACCTCGAACGCATTAAAGAACTTCTGCACAAATACAATCCAAAGGTGGTTTGTGTTCAGGAGAGACATCTTAAAACTACACAAACCAACGTTTTCCGGCAGTAGGCATTTTCCGGAAAGACCAAGACGACGCTGTCGCATTGTCCGGTGGTGTAGTAATAGTTGTCGACAATTCTGCAGCTTCCATTTGGCCTTTCAGGGGGCATTCGAGGAAGTGTTGTTTCGGGCAATTATTTTTAACAAATTGGTCGCTAAATGTTCCATATGTATTTCCAAGTACTCATCTCGGGGAAACAGATTTTGGTAACCTAAAGTTATTCATCGGTTATGGAACCCTGCATTCCTCTGGGCTATGTTAATGCTTGCGACACCTGTGGGGACAATCGCCACGTGACGCCAGAGGTTGACTCATACAAAACCTCCTTGAAAAATCTGGTGCGTGCCTCTTCGATAGGAAAGAAACAACATATTACAATCTTCATTTTAATTCACATTCACGAATAGGTCTGTCGGTTGGCTTTCGATTTTCCATGACTTAGTAGCTAATCAAGAATCCATTTGGAAGTGACCACTTTCCAGTAACGCTCAACTTAATAAGACAGCATGACTCCCTTCCGCATGTCCCTCGCTAGAAAGTATCAGATCACTGCAAATCTGTTTTTAAAATTTCACCTACTTATCACGACATCTTATGAGTAATTTTCGTACAGTTCACGCTGTATCATGCTTTACCGCTTTTACCACTGACGCAGCTAAGAAGTTTATCCCTCAAACAAATGCTACTTTCAAAGACAGGTTCCCCGGTGGAATGCTGATCTGCGACGGGCACGAAGTAAACAAAATAAAACCTGGTGCAAACTACGTGAATGTCCCACTGCTGAAAAGCTTGTAGAACTTAAACATGGTAAATTGCTGAAAGAATGACGCAACGACAGACAAAGAGGATAAACAAGGAGAGGTTTCTTTGAGGTATAAATTCATACACTCAGGAGAGGAAAGTACGGAACGGGATAAGATGGCTAAAGGGACAACAAATCCATCCGTTGCCCGTAGTGAAGGACGAAGCAAATAGCTTGGAAGACCAAACTTACGTTCTTGGCGAGTATTTCAAGCGCGTATCCAATTCCAATTATTATTATGGTGCATTCGTAAGACACCGATAGCAGAACTGAAAGGAATCGACAGCAAACTAACACAAAAATAACCACATTACCTTCGTTTCAGCATCGCCGAGCTGCAGTTCCTTGACCGCATGTCAAAGCTCTGCACCGGGTGCTGGCAGAATCACATACGACATAATTAAACACCTCCACAGTGACACTACAGTGACACTACTAGCAATTTTCAATGCTATATAGGCTGCTGGGTGCCTCCCATCTGCATGAAAGGAGCCATTGTGATTCCGATTTTGAAAGAAGGTAAATAATCTTCATTAGTAAGAAATTAACGACGAATATTCCTGACAACTTTGCAAACTCTCCGGAAAAATGATAAACCGTTGCCTTTTGCATTTCCTTGAGTCAAACAAATTAGTTGATTCATATTAATGTGGCTTTAGACGGGCGGTCTGCAACAGACCATCTCGCCTGGTTGGGAAGCAACCATTCGTGAGGTGTTTGTACACCAACAGTTGTACAAATCCGTATTTCTCAACATGGGAAAGGCGTGCAACACAGAGTGGTGTTACGGAATCCTGCGAGACCTGTCGGCAGTGGCTATCCGCGGGAATATGCTGGACGTAATAGTTAGATACCTGCATAATAGTACTTTCTGGGTCAAAATAGTCAATGCGCTAGCACGTTCATTAGCACAATAAACTGGGTGGGGGGCTCAGGGGCACACTTTTTATTGTTAATATGAACCCACTACGAACAGCATTGCCTGAAGCCATTTTTCATTCCGTGTACGTGGACGATCTACGGACTAGTTATCAATTGTGTAACCTCACCGTCTGTGAGTGAAAGGTGTAGCTTAGTCTCAACAAAGCGTTGACATGGGCAGAATAAATGGCTTTAAAGATAATCCTATTTTTAAGGAAACAGAAAGGTTCTCTTTTTAAGGAAGAGAAAGCTCATCTCCGAGACAATTATCTAACTACCCGCCCAACAGAATGTCATCAAAAAAGAACACAAAATTTCCTTATTATACTTGATTCCGTGTTAACCTTGATTGTCCATTTAAAGTACCTCAAGGGCAAATGCCTAAGCACGATGAACATTCTTAAGTTTATGTCGCACACAACATGGGGTAGTGACAGAAACTGCATCGTGAACCTGTACAAGAGCCTTATGCGTACACGCTTAGACTGCGGCCCCATATTGTATCTGTCGCCTACTCCGAGTTTGATTTAGATGCTGCACCCTGTGCACCATTTAGGTAAACGCTGCGCAACCGGTGCCTTGCAAACAAGCCCAATAGCGAGCCTCTATGTCGAGTCTAATGAGTGGTCTCTACATCTGCAGAGGACATACGCGAACTTCCTTCACTTCCACAAAATACATTCGGACCCTTAACATTCTTCATACATTACTATTATTAGAGTTTTAAATTAGTGAAATCCAAGTGTTTGGGGCTCTCTAATCCAAAACTCTCTAACGGCCTGAAGCGTGCTACACTGTCTTATAATCGGCCCACAGTGAGACAGCCCGTCTCACTTGTTAGGAAGCTCAGTAAAGAAATGGGTGTGCCTCTTCTGGAGCAGTCTAACGCTCCAGCGAAACGCTTACCGCCATGGCAGTCGCAGTTGGTTGATTGTAACACATCGTTTATTGAGGTCACTAAACATGCTCCAAGGGCACTTATTAGGATGCACTTTCTAGAACTGGGGCGAAATACTCTTGCCATAATCATTACACTGAGGCATCGATGTCAATTCTGGCGTGTCTTATGGAGCGCTCGGGTCCTCTTTCTCCGAATACAATTATCTGCACACTGAAACGAGTACTTTTACGGCGGAGCCATACGCTATCATGCCTGCAGTTAAACATAATGCGAAAACGAAATTGCAAAAAGCCGTTATATCCACCGACTGTTTAAGCGTCCAGAGATCCTTACGTTCGTTTCATAAAAGTAAACATCCAATACTAAGTGCCCTTTACCCATTTCTGTGTGCAACATAGATCTCTCGCGAGCATTTAACAATATACCTGGTCTCGTGACACTGAGGCGTCGGAGTCAATGCGCTTGCACATGAAACGGCCACATGAATAACAACAAAAGTCAGTATAGCTCCTCCTACAATTGACTTGAGGGATTTCTAACGAAAAGACCTTCGGAACTCTTGGCCACTCTCATTGGACACTGAGACATCTAATGACCTACACGTCATTAAGCGACAGTTAGCAAATTGGCCACCCATAACAAAAACACCACAAACAGATGTAATCATCTGTAGACTTAGAATGGGCCGGACGTATGGCAGAGACTCACTCCTGTTGACTGGTGATGAGCACCCTATTTCTAATAAATGTGGCGAGACGTTGACTGTCCTCCATGTATTGCTGGAATTTCGTGAATTGAAAGGTCACAGAAAAAAAGCACTTTCCTCTGCCATACCATCAGCAATTTCCAATCCATCTAGCGATGTTCCTTAACAATAACCCAATTTTTGACCACATATCAATGTTAACTTTCATAAAGGACGTTTATTTACTGCATATTATACAAGCTATATGAAACACAGCCCCTTATCGGATGCTGCTGCAGTGTTAAAGCAAGGATTTCCCTGCTCTTACGTACATGAGGACAAGAGAGGCATTAGTGCTAGTAGAAACGTTTACATTCTTAGTTTCCAATCATTTTACAACGTACATTATATACTCATAGTACGCCTCACATTTAATTATCATATTCTAATACATAGGCCGGATAGCTTACATGGAAAATTTGGGCCATTATACGGCGATGTTACATCTGCCATTCGTTACTGACTACATCACTGATTACACCATATTATTTTCTGGCGCTCTTTGGTCATCCTTGGGCCTTGCGCCACAAAACTCCATGTTCCCCATCATGACCACCATAGAAACATTATTGCCGTACGAACGCCCTGCCTCCGAGCATGCGCCCATTTTCGAAGCTGCCAGATGTGCCGAATGACGTCGTCAACTGGCCAGATGTTTCGCTAGGAGCAGCCAGCAGCGCCAAAAAACAGATGCGGGACGACCATCCTCCCACCACTACTCTCCTTCGCGCATTAATCGTATCGTTGCATATACCACACCGCGCCCCTGGTATGTCTTCGAAAATCCTAAGTATGACAAGATCTATAGGGTAGTCGAACGCACATGAACATCATCATCATCATCATCATCATCATCATCATAATCATCATCATCATTAGCCTGGCTACGCCCACTGCAGGGCAAAAGCCTCTCCCATACTTCTTCAACTACCCCGGTCATGCGCTATTTGTGGCCATGTTGTCCCTGCATTCTTCTCAATCCCATCCGCCCACCTAACTTTCTGCCGCCCCCTGCTACGCTTCCCTTCTCTTGGTATCCAGTCCGTAAACATTAATGACCATCGGTTAACTTCCCTCCTCATTACACGTCCTGCCCATGCCCATTTCTTTTTCTTGATTTCAACTAAGATCTCAATAACTCGGGTTGGTTCCCTCGCCCAATCTGCTCCTTTCTTATGCCTTAACGTTACACCCATCATTATTCTTTCCATAGCTCATTGCGTCGTCCTCAATTTAAGTAGAACCCTTTTAGTAAGCCTCCAGGCTGTCGAGTGCACATCTCCTGTTGACTGGTCGCCATGGTTATCTAGCCCCTTAGACTGCTTGCGGATCTACGCCGCCGTGGACAGGATAACACTCACGTCGACTGCCTCAAATCTTACTTCGATCCTCCATTGCCTGCCTCTTTATCGCTAGGATGGCTCCCGCTTATTCCGTTGGGGCAATTCTAATGAAGAGAACAGCCCATCGCAAGGTGGATTGCCAACATCATGCCAGAGACAAGGCTCGACCTGAACGAGTGCTCTTCGATGCATGCCTTTCTGGATCTACGGCCCACGTCCAACAACTACGTTTTCATAGTGATTATTACGAAACGTGGAACATACCCAGCGACACATAGAGAGGTTTATTGACAAGTAACACATACATATAGACCCAAAAATATTTTCTCGAGTACAGCCACCTTAGTGCATGCCTGCAACCTACTAACCGAATTTGGCATCAAAGTAGTTCAATAAAAGCGGCACATTTCCAGCGTACGAAGTGGGCGTGAAAGAGGGTCAATGAATAGCAACACATCCAGTGGAACATAGCCAGTAACCATTGCCGTAGAAGTGGTTCATTGAAGAGAAGCACATATCCAGTATTACATACGCAGTGACGTAAGCTGGTTGGACGGTTTGTTTATAACCCTGTTCCCTCGCCACAGTAACCCGATGCTCCCTATGCCTGACCACGGACTACAAAGAGGCCCAAGTTTACGAAAAGAGGCCAGGCATGGACATACATACATAGATGTATAGACACATAGACACATACCGATATAACGCAAACTGAGGGAAGCGCCTAAACAATGCGAATAGCATTAGTAATTTCGAGTAATGCGGGAGAGTCGTGTGCGATATTAAATGTCGCGTATTCTTCTCTTTCTAAATCGTGTAGACTTTGTAGTGATTGTAGTTTCACTACAGCTATCTTTAACGGGCCCGTCTAGTCTAAAATTTGACCTATGAATACAAAGCCATAGATTTCTTATCTCAGGTTCAGTGCATCAAAGTGTTACTCAAACGTTCGCAGTGGCCTTGTCGTTCTACATTCAGTGGCTCAGAATGAGGCCAGGGCTCGACACTCCCCAGTAGCTGTGATATTTCCATGCGGGTAAAATGCTACACTTTTCGTGTTCGCATTTGGGCTGTACCTTAAAGAGACCTTGTGTTTAAAACTAATCTCTATGACGTGCGGGTCCCTTATTGGCGCAATGCTAATTTTGCGATGTTATCCTCAACAATCAATCTTTGTTATTTGCACTAATACTCTCAAGTTTTTGCGCCTGCCCTGGAACTCGCGACTCTGTTTCCACCAATTCCCAACATTCTTTTTTTTTTTCTGCAGGTACTGCGTTGTGCGGCTTGTACGTGGCTTCGAATATCCTGCTCGCCCAGCATTTCGAGAAGCGAAGAGCGACGGCCATTAGCCTAGTGTTTACAGCGTTCGGCTTCAGCTCTGTCGTTCTTACGCCACTCATAGAGTTCTTGCGAAAGACGTATGGAATCCGTGGGGCGTTTCTCATTTATGGTGCGATTCTCCTAAACACGATACCAGCCGTTATTGTTCTCAGAAGCCCGCCGTGGCTGACGAAGTCGGAAATTGCAAAGAAAGTGATGCCCAATGAAGAGGATCAAAAAAAAGCGACATGTCTTTTGATTCAACCTGCCAATGAAGACGTCAGCATACCAAAAGCGATAGAAAATCATGACGCTTACTCAAGCAAACGCTTAAATTTTCAGCAGGAGCAGGAAAACATGTCGCATACAGGGCTGTTTACACGGAAAAGTTCTCTTAAGCTGATGGAGGCAAAGGAGGCTCTCCTAAATTTTAGTCTCCCCGCGGCGACAAGGCAAATCTTCACGTTGTCTTTCCTTGTCCACGCACTGTCTTTCGCAGCCGTAATTATCCCCGCGAGCGTGTTCCTTATAATAATGGGAGACATTACCGATGACCACGGCCTTAATCCTTCAAATGCCGTGTATTTTCTCCAGGCTTTATCGGCAGCGGATATCGCGTTGAGATCAGTTGTGGGCATTACTGTCGATTCGCAGACTTTATCCCATGAATCCGTCATGGTTATCGGATACTTAGTGCAGGGACTTACTTATGAGTGGCTTATCTGGGCGAATACAGTACCACAAATGATTGCCGTTTCTGTCCTCATGGGTGCCACGTACGGATCAAGAACGTGTCTGCAGGCTCCTGTTTTGGTGAAGGACTTCGGCATCGGCAATTTGCCTGTGATTATGGGTGGTGTGTTCTTCTGCATAGGCGTATCTCTTCTCCTCCGTCCATCACTGATCGGTAAGTCGCATTAGAAGAAGCGCTCTTTCTGTTTAGTGTGTTTACAGGTTCTCGCTCATGCACTGGGGGTCTTCCCGGTACATTTCATTAATCAGGGTTCGTTAGCGTGCAACAACAGGATGGCACACGATCCTTCTGCGATCCCGCCTCGATTTCTATGCGACCATAGCGGCAAAGAATACAACCCGTCATCTTTAGTATAGAAGCAGATCGCCATAGCCACGGAGTCCTTTCCGTCGATGAAAAGCTTTAGTGATCATTACTGAGGGCACCTATGTAGCTTGGAAGATTCAAGTACTGTTTGCGGAAACAGAGAGGACTATGAAGTGATTCTGAGGGGCAAGAACCTGTCTTCCGCTTCTCTGAAATTTCTAGTTTCCGTATACAACCAATAAATCCCGTTCATTTGCATTATGAGGAAGTGTATAGAGATAGCATTCTGTCAGGGACTGCAATACCATTAGGGAAGAAAGATGAATGTGGCACAAGCAAAAAAGTCTGCTTAAAACACAACCAGCAGCACATATGGGTCCACATTTTTTAGGCGACACTATATTCTAGATTGGGCTATGATAAGAAGCTCGAAACATACCACATACGGAGAAGTGGTGGCAATTCGCTACACGTTAAATTAAAATTCCGGCGGGAACTCCCAATGGAAGAATTGTAATACAGTGCGCACCATTTTTTCAAGTCATCACTTATGAAGCCTATGCTCTACCCTTGAAGCTAAGACTGGAGTATTTCAAAAGGGCCCCTCACCAGGTCCGGCCATTTTGAGCTGACAAGCGCAGTGCACCCAACACGCGCTAGCGTCATGTCTGCAAAGTAATACATTCCTGCGCGATGTGAAAAAGAGTTGAAATTTCAAACCAAACGCAGTCTGGTTAGAAAGAGTCGATGTTTTGCTCAGTGGCTATGGTGTAGAGCTACTGAGCACGAGGTCGCGGGATCGAATCCCGGCCGCGGCGGCCGCATTTCGATGGGGGCGAAATGCGAAAACACCCGTGTACTTAAATTTAGGTGCACGTTAAAGAACCCCAGGTGGTGGAAATTGCCTGACCACTCCACTACGGCGTGCCTCATTATCAGAAAGTGGTTTTGGCACGTAAAGCCCCATAATTTAATTTTTTTAGAGTCGATGTACGCGTGCATCGCCCAAGTGCGGCTACGCACATGGCAATGCTGTGACGACACTCATTGTGGCAGGTGACTTTCATAATTATTAAAGGCAACATCATTTATTTGTTGCTTCGGTTAATTCAATAGACGAATTGAAGTTGAAAGCAATAATAAAACCCACAAATCGAATGTCTGTGTGTCTTTGTTTTACTTGGTACCGTAGCAAGAGAGATGTACTTCTGTTTCATCTGCTTGTTCCCATGCCGTGCAGGGGCGCGCACAGAGAGCTAAACTATGTCATTTTCTACCGTGTTCCAGAGCGCGATGATGCACTGTGATCCGCATGCGGCTTGCTCAGTGCCCGCTGGTGAGGCGTTCTCGTGCCCGGCGCCAAAAATTTCGCGCTGCGCGGAACGAGAGAAACGCAACAGCTCGCGCGATTGACCGTCAGCGGAAGTGGGCGCGCCGCAAGAAAGCGCGGGAAAAAAAAGGAAGGTGGGGCCCATGACGTACGCATTGCGTGATCCTCCGGTTGGTTATGAGAAAATGCAGGGAAGGGCTATCGCTTGCATAGGCTAGACGGGAACAAGGAGAGAGAAGGATATGTTGATGCTGACGCTCGCCTCCTGAAATCATGGGTTCCCAGCGCTGAAATATATAATGAACCAGCAGGAGCTCGATGTGGACGAGTTGGTGTAACATACTTGTGTAACATACTTAGTCCGTGTCGTTGTAGCGCTGTTTTTTCTTGAATTAATATTAAGAAACAAATTTGAAAAATTCGTGCTGCAGAAATCTCCCTAGAGGGCACGTGACAACTTTCAGTGCATAACTAAAATTTGCTATGTGGCCTGGTAAAGGACCCTTTAAGAGATTAGCAACTCCAATAATAATAAGCACAATATGACAATTTTCCCGGGAAATTTCTTTTTTACCGCTAATCTCGTGTTTTATAACTGAAAGAAATGTTATGCAGTGCTTTTTTTCTCGCATTCTATGCCCACTGACGCACTCGCCTACGTTCCAACGCGTCTTCTTCAAAAGCTTCTCTCTGTTGCGGCGGACGCAAATATGTCGTTGCTTGAGTTTTGTGCGCGTACCTTGCGCGCGCAAGCTGTCGCCTGCGTTCTCAATGCGTTTTATTCTCGCCGCGTTTTGACGTCTGCATTCGTCGTCACTGATAACTCAGCATAGTTACAAAATTTCTATCTTTAAAGCAATACATGCAATTAAATCATACAGAAATTATTTTTCTGGCTTATTATGCAACACTTGTTCTCCGACGTCGCGTGCAATGGTCGTGTTTCGAGAAAATTCTAAGAACAGTTCATGTCAAACTGTTTTCTACAGCAATTACTAGAAGGAACTTTGGCACTACAATTGTGTAGACACCATGGAAGTTATTGATAGTACATGGATTTGTGTGATCTTCGCTCTTGTAACGTGATGCGTCCTTACGGATATTTAATGCACAGCATTCTTTGGCTAGATGCCCGGTACAATCTCTGCCCCATTCCGTTGGTCCTTCCGTTTGGTTTCCCAGAATACTCCTGCTGCCATCTAGGCGTAAATAGGTCAATTTCTGTGAAGCCTATACTGAAACGTTTCGTATAAGATCTTATGGAAATTATATGGATTCCGTATATTTTCCTTAAGTAAGACATGATATGGGAATATTAAGGAAGCATCTGGAAGTTATGCGGCGCATAGGGAAACTTTCTACGGATAATATAGAAAGATAAGGACAACAAACTGGCTTTCATAGACGCACCCGGAGGTTGTGCTGGACATATGGAAAACCTTTGTAGGAAGTGTACGGAAAGCGTATGACCGTATGCATGCGGAATTCATGCGCGTATTACAGACATGCAATCTATTAGTATTGGGCAGCACATATGGAATCTGTACAAGCATAACACACACGTGTAGCCTCATGAACAGGTGCATACATGATTACAGTATTCAAGCAATATGTAAGAGTGGTATAGAATGTATGGCTTAATTTTGTTGCAGGTGCGAGTGCGTGCACGCCCAAATTTTTTTTTTTGAAGTTTAAATGCCGTGCGCAAGAAAAAACACGTCCATATTTAGAAATGACAAAGCCAGGTTTCTCATCTACAGCATTTAAAAAAAAAGCTGGGAGCCGTATGAACTACATACATATTTTTTTAATATGCAAGATCTGCCACATAGAATGCCTGAAACAATAAATGCACAACTGACACTTTTAGTGCTTGCTGACAGAGCCTCCTGTGCCCTATGGTAACAGAAATGGTGCTCTCGGCTCTGACTAGCTTGCCAAGTTGGTAGCCATTGTCTAGAACACATAACACAAAACTCGAAATGAAAGGAGAAATACCGAAGCGGTTAGTGCGCCATCTATCATTCACCACAAGGTAATTATTTGCAATGCATTAAAAACTGGCCACGAAACAGCAAAAATCAATGCCCCTACAGCATTGAAAGAAGCTCTCTAAATAACGAACACGTAGCATATCACTGCGTTCGGGCACGTCGTGGACAAATGCAGGGAACACTGGAATTCGCTGGCTTAGCTAACACACTAACAATAAATATCACAGGCGCGCGCCCGCACACAAGCACACAAAGAGAACGCAAGCAATGTCCGAAAGCGCTAGCGATATTGTGGAAGTTCTCTTCAACAAGTGCACATGTGAGGAGCACATGTGCTCCTCGATTTTCGGCAATAGGCCCGGTAATTCACCCCACCTCATGCAAGTTCTCACACAACGGCATCCGTGAAGTTACAAGGACCGTGTGGATACCAAAATTTGAGGTGGGAAACCATTTTTCTCCGATTTAGGAGGATTTTTTCTACGAGCATAGTGTCGCTGCGAGCTATGCCTGAAGAAAGCAAAATAGCGGCCGTGCTTAAGCGTGCTCCGGCGGGGCCATCGACCTTGCCGGGGATCTAGAGGCGAAGTGCATCAAGAAAATGGCGTACGCTATGCGTGTAGAAGTGGAGGGTGAAGAAATAATGCCGGAGGAGGTTTCCGAGAAGTTTGGCTGGCGGGTCGCCGGGGAGAAGAAGACCCAGGAGCAAGAGAGCAAGCTAAGTCTAATACCGGTCAACGGGGGGCCGGCGGCTGCCGGGCATCGTCGCCCGCAGCGGAAAAATTTCAAGAGCAAGCTACTCAAGGCAGCGAGGGTGCCTGGGTTGCCGAGGCCAGGCATCAAGATCCTCATGCGTCCCAGGGGAGGTCTGAACCTTGGGGAAGTATCTATATTCGAGATCAGCCGAGCCATCATCGCAGCTGCGAACGTGAGTGGCAAGGAGGTGACGCAAGATGTTGTCTGCCCGAACAAACAGCAAAACATAGTGGTTATCAGTACGCCTAAACGACAGAACGCAGACCGCTACTCGGCCGTCAGAAGACTCACTATCAACGGCACGGCACACGAAGCCAGCGCCTACGAGACCGCGTTAAGTTAAGGGCGTCATCAGCGGTGTTCCGATGACGGACACTTTTAAATAAATCAACGACTACATCGTTCAAGAGCATAATCCCACTGCTATGCAAGCCAACCGCATTGGCAAGACGACGACGGTGGTCATCTCATTCGACGGCGACAAGGTCCCGAGCTACATCAGATACGACAACCTGCTCGTCGAGTGTTCGCTGTATTGCAAGCAGATCGATATGCGCTACCGGTGTGGTCGCCTCGGTCACCGGATGGACGTTTGTCCTAACGCCAAAGACAAGATATGCCGTGGTTGCGGCAAGAAGAATCCCAAAGAAAGCCACGTTTGCTGTAAACCCAAGTGCAGCCTCTGCGGGGGCAACCACCTCACCGCGGACAAGGAGTGTACAGCGAGATTCAAGACGCCATACGTCGTTCGTAAACGGCGTTGGGAACGTCAGCAACGAGAACAGGGGCAGCAGCAGTGGCAGCAGCCGAGGGGGCCAGTGTGGCAGCAGACAGCGTGGCAGGCGCCGAGCGAGCATCGCAGCCGCTCTCAGACAAGGCGAGGGAGAAGCACGGGCGATACCACATCCCCATCAGCAGCTGGGGCTCACAGGCGAGAATCTCGTTCGAGGTACAAGTCGAAGACCCGGCGGAGCAACGGCGCCGAGAAACAGGTGGGCTGTGCAGCGGGGTCTCCCGTCGCTTTTGACAATAGCAATTTCCCTCCCCTCCCCTCCTCGCGCCCTTCCAAAGACAACGAGTGTAGACACTGTTTGGAACTCAAGGAGATGATAGAGAGGCAGAACAATCAAATCAAGAGCCAAAACAATCAGATAAAAGCAATGATGGAGCGTATTGAGACGCTCAGTAGAACAAAGAACAGTGATAATGACGTCAGTGCAGTTAAAAGGAATATACCCAAGAGAGACACCACCAGCGCTGCACCAGCAGCGACGAAGCTGATCACGTCACTGGCGTTAACGCAGTCAGTGACGCAAACGCCACAGACAGAAACGGCAGTTGTTGCCATGGAGAAAAGAAGGCCGAGGCCGCTGTTCCTCCGACAATGGAGTCGGTCATGAGCATGCTTACGCAAATCTCCAGTCAAGTTTCTCAAATGTCTGCGCGAGTGAAGAGTCTAGCAGTAAGAATGGATAATGTGGAGGCCAAATGCAGCCAACTCTCCGTTAGAGTCATGACGTTGGATGCGAAAAACAAGCATCTCACCGTTGCCAAAATGAAGTCATGACGACTTAATTCATTTCATTTCATTTCATTTATTTTACCCTCAAGGTACATAGTACATTATAGAGGGGAGGGGCTAAGAAAATACAAAGTAAACATCGGTAAAAGTAACTCAAACAAAAATAAATAACAGCAGTAATAATTTCAAATATTGAGTTGACATCCGATGATAATAAACAGAGGTACAAAAGATACAAATACAAATGTGATGTACACAATGGTAAAGAGATAAAAAAAACATAATATGTACAGTAGATTTACAAAATGGATTGTTAACTTTTTGATTATGATGCTGTTGAAAACTGATGAAAACGCTGCAATAGAGAAAGGTACATACACATAGTCAAGCCAAATGGTAAGTATATTACAAAAGTTCGTTTTCAAGTGCGTTTCTAAACATAAGTGGAATAATTATACCTGTTAATGAAGGGGATAAGCTGTTCCAGTCTTTGCTAGTCATTGGTAAGAATGAATTTGCGCCCATGATAGTATTGAAATGAGATATGCTAACTTTCTGATTATGATCACGGCGAGAAGAAATAAAGGGTGCTGGCCTGATCCAAAGAGTGTGTAAAAAGGTATTATGATAATAGATTTTGTGAAAAAGAGAAATGCGTGAGTGTTTTCGGCGGTCGGATAAGAGAGGCAGGTTTAAAAAACATTTCATGTGTGTTACGCTTGCTGTCCGATTGAAGTTATTTAATATGAAACGGGCTGAACGGTTTTGTATAGCTTCCAGCGTATGTATTAGTGTTGAATGCCAGGGATCCCATATTGATGAAGCATACTCAAGTTGCGAGCGAACGTAAGTGGTATATAGTAATTGTTTTGATGATGATGGTGCACGAGAAAAACTTCGGCGCAGGTACCCTAAAGTGCGGTTAGCTTTGGACACTATGATATCAATATGCGTTTTCCAAGACAAATTGTTAGTTATGGTCACTCCTAAATAACGATACGAGGTGACACGTTCAAGTGATATATGAGTGAGAGAATAATTTGGAGAACTAGAGTTAGTACGAGAAACCCTCATAGTTTTGCATTTCTTAATGTTAAGTTGCATTTTCCACGTGCTGCACCAATCAGTTAGTTTATTTAAGTCGGTTTGTAGAGCTGTTACATCGCAGTGATTGGAAATTTTGCGGTATATCACACAATCGTCGGCAAATAAACATATCTTTGATGAAATATTAATAGGTAAGTCATTAATGTATATAAGAAACAAAAGTGGGCCCAGGAGAAATCCTTGAGGGACGCCTGAGCCGACAGGGGCTAGAGAGGAAGTACATTCATTAGCAGAAACAAACTGAACGCGCGATGTAAGAAAGCTACAGGTCCACTTAAGTAGTGTAGGGTCCATGTTTAAAATGCTTAGTTTGTGTAAGAGTTGAGCATGACAGACCTTGTCAAATGCCTTAGCGAAGTGCAAAAAAATACAGTCCGTCGTGAAGCCTGCGTCAAGGTTAGAGTGTAAATCGTTTGTAAATGTGAGAAGCTGTGTTTCGCAAGAGAAGTTTTTTCTAAACCCATGCTGGTGAGGAGTAAAGAAATTATTGTCGTCAAGGAAGTTAATGAGATGCGTGTAGATTACATGTTCCATAATTTTACAAGGTACTGAGGTAAGAGAAATTGTTCTATAATTAAAGGAATTATGAGTGTCACCTGATTTGTGCATGGGAATGATTTTTCCTGTTTTCCAATCTAGCGGAAGCATGCCAGAGTTATATGATTGCGAGAATAGATATTGCAATATGAAAGAAGAATATTCAACTGTGCTAATTCAAAATTAAAATTAAAAACTAAAAATTAAAGATCTTCGGGTCAGGCCGCGAAAAGTTGGTTCCGTGCGTAAATCTATCGCTCAGAAAGTAGAAAATGGCGAAGACTAAAGGAAAGCAGAAAGAGACTGCGACATTATTTCAATGAAACTGTAGGACTATTAGAAACAATATAGGGGAGTTACAACTATACGCTGATAAATTGGACCAGAAACCGGATATCATGGCGTTACAAGAGACCAACAGCCGGGCCAAGCTCACGGGATAAATTACTTATACGGACCCTAGCGAAACGGGTACTGCGATCTTGGTTCACAGCAACGTCGCGACCACACAGCGCGTGACCGCTCAGCGAGGCTGCGAACATACGCCCATCGAAATGCACAGCAGAAGAGGGGGGGGGGGGGGGGGGCAGGAACAGTTTCGTCCTGAATGCTTACTGCCGACCGTCCAGCAGGGTCATTGACTTTGAAGGCGCCATATTGGACTGCATTAAAGAAGCAAGAACAAGACCGATTTTAGTGATAGGAGATTTCAACGCCGCCCACACGATGTGGGGTTACAAATATTCGTTCAAAAGAGGAAACCAATTGGTTAAAGCTATAAAGGATCATGACATGGAGGTGGTTAACGAACCGGGTGTAATGACCAGGACGGGCACTAGCACGGTCAGAGACACCGCTCCTTATCTGACGCTAGTTCGGGGGAACCTCGACGCAAATTGGCGTAACACGGGGGAAAATCTTGGCTCGGATCACGATATAATTTTGTAACCCTCGGGGGGACCGACATCAAGGCGAAACTGAGTCAAGCCAACATTACAGACCGGGACTGGTTACGTAGAAGAGCAGACAGTGAAGGCGAGGACGAGGACCAAGACACCAAGACGTATGAGGCGTGGGCCATAAAGCAACGCGAATTTGTAAACAAATTTACTCAGAAGATTACTATGGCTACGCAAATTCCCTTCGTAGACAGCAGGCTTACTCACATGTGGGCGGCCAGGCACGGTGTTACTCGAAGGTGGAAGAGGCAAAGACATAACAAGAAGCTTCGCAGACGTATACACGAGCTCAACAAGCAAGTGACCGAGTATGCGGAACAACTATGCAGGGAAAACTGGTTGAAGATGTGTGACGACCTGCAAGGCACACTGTCTATGAAGAAGACAAGACTTGGAAGCTGTTGCGGCACCACATAGATCCGTTAAAAAGCAAGAGCGCATGCGCTAGAGACCTCACAAGAACGATTAACAGTTACGACGGGGGCGGGGAGAAGCTCATTCGTGAACTCACAAGTAAATGCTTCAAGACCGAGAAGAGCGTTAACCCGACTCATGAGTATGAAGGGGATAGCAACGTCGTGATGGACGAAGCCTTCACCGAACTGGAGCTGGTTGCAGCCATCGATGAAAGTAATCAAGGCAGCGCACCGGAAATTAACGGCATTACATACAAGTTGCTAACAAATATGAGCGACAAAAGCCGAGCTGAACGGCTAAACCTCGCCAACGCGCCCTGGGAGAAGGGTTCGTTACCAAAAGAAGGGAAAGAAGCGGAGGTGCATTTCATTCCCAAGCCAGGGAAACCTCCCCACGTCGACAATCTGCGCCCCATCTCCCTCACGTCGTGTGTAGGGAAGGTGGTCGAGCGTATGGTGTTCAAGAGACTACAGAGACATTTGGACGTCACTGATCAGATGCCACCGACCATGTTCGGATTCCGGAGGCACCTGAGCACGCAAGACGTCTTGGTACAACTACACGAACTGGTTATCAAGCAAGCGAAGACCCCTACGCCAAGAGCTATCCTGGCGCTCGATCTCAAGGGGGCCTTCGATAACGTCACACACGAAAGTCTTCTCCGAAACCTGCGCCCAACGGGATGCGGAAAGCGAACTTTCAAATATGTGCAGAATTTTTTAAGCAATACAACGGCAACGATCAAAATTGGAGAGAAGTCGAAACCGATAACCCTGGGAGACAGAGGCACCCCGCAAGGATCGGTTCTTTCGCCGCTTCTCTTCCACCTGGCACTCCTCCCTCTCCCGGCTTTGCTTCAAGACATAGAGGGCATAGATCACGCTCTCTATGTAGGCGATATCACTGTGTGGATGTCGAGGGCAGGGTAGGAGAGTTGGATGGAGGAGACCCTTCAGAGAGTGGCAAAGACCGTGCACGAGTTCGCTAAATGGTGCGGCCTCAGTTGCTCGCCACAGAAGTCAGAGTTACTCGTTATCAAGCCAAGAAGAGAAAAAGGAGACCAAGAGAACGTCCGCATCACCATCGATGGGACGACCATAACGCCAACCACGCAATCACGTATCCTGGGTGTCATCCTCATGAACAGTGGCAAGGCGGGGGCGTCGATCGATAAGATCAAGGTTTCAACGGAACAAATTTCGTACATGATCAGAAGAGTCACTAACAGACGAAGGGGATTGAAGGAGAACGATGCACTGACGCTCGTCGAGGCATTCGTGACGTCGCGCATCGTTTACGCTGCGCCGTACCTCAAGTTACTGAAGAAAGACAGGGACCAGTTGAACGTCATTATACGCAAGGCAACCAAGACGGCGCTGGGCATTCCGAAGCATTCTTCGACCGACAAGCTTCTCGGCATGGCCAAGCACAACGTCGTCGAAGAGTTGATAGAAGCCCATTTGTCTAATCAAAGAGTTCGACTCAGTCAAACGTCGGCGGGACGTGGCGTTATTGCCAAGTTGGGCTGCCAAGAGGCAGAGCGGAAGGAAACGGCGCCGTTACACAGGTTTTGGGCGCATAAATCCAAAGTAAGCCACTGCCTAGAAACATGAGGTCGGGTCGTAACGACGGCCGCAGAGTGGCTCGTATAGCGGCCTTGACGGAGACATTGGGTCAAATAGTAGAAGAGGAAGAGGGGGTCGTTCTCTTCACAGACGCTTCGTTACCCAGTTTTTCATCGAAAGCAACGCTGGCAGTTACGACGCGGCATGTGCTCGTAACCTGCGCCTCCATCAAGACGTCTTTTCCGGGGGTGGCAGAAGAGGCCGCGATCGCACTAGCACTCGCGCAGCCCAAGGTGGGAAGAATTTGTCACTGACTCGCAAAAGGCGTATAACAACTACAGAAAGGGGCGGGTGTCTCTTGTGGCACTAGTTATTATCAAGAGTAAACGCGACGTACCTGAAAGGAAAGCTGAGTTGATATGGACACCGGCTCACTCTGGGCTGGAGGGCAATGAACTTGCCCACCAATTCGCCTGAGCGATGGAACACCGGGTAGAGGAAGGTGAGCCACAGTCCATAATTAGTTATAGATTTATTACGAACCATTATAAGACGGAGAGGCGCCGTTACCCCGATCCTCACAAGTCGCTTAGCAGAGAAATTCAAGCGATCTACAGGCAGATACAGGCAGGATCCTTCCCGCACCCTTACCTTCAAAACAAGATGTACCCGGAAAGGTACGAGAAGGATTGTAATTTCTGCAAAACTCAGTTAGGGATGCTCCAACACGTCATTGGAGTATGCGATTTCATCAAGGCAATCCCCCCACCTCTTACCTGCCCCACTACCCTACCCCATCCCTCATCCACCCTCACCGAACGATGGGAGACCTTGCTCACCAGCACCGCCCTGGAAGACCAGCTCGTCCTGATCTCCAGGGGCCAGGCAGCTGGGGAAGCATATGGGTCCCGTGAAGAGGGAACCACTTCCATCGACGGCGTCTAAGAAGATGTCGAGCTCGGTTCAATAAAGTTGTCTCTCTCTCTCTCTCAACAAGTGCACAACAATGCAAGAAATTAGGCCGCCATGACAGTACAGTAGCGTCCGATTCATAGACGGCTCTACTCATCAACAATACACATCCGCAGGACCGCACAGAAACCAATAAAAAGGGTGTCATGGAAGCCTCTCCACTCCAAGTGAGTCGTCGATTACGCACACAAGAAACAGTCATTTTACACTACTGCCGCAGAATAACACATACACCCCGCAGCATTCGCAAACCAAATGACGATATGCGGCGAAGTTCAGCCCTGACCGGCTGATAAAGCTGCTCCGCAGATTGTTGTCCTCGCAGCTGAAAGTACCGTTGCTGAAACATGCCGAATACCACTCGGATAAGATAGAAATACTACGACATTCACGCCACCAGCGACCATCCATGCGATACAATTACCGGTAGACGATGTAAACAACATTGCCGCCATTACGTGAATCGGCTCATTTTCGTGTGCATTAACTACCGCAAAACCTCTGTGCTCTCGTAAAGCCATTAACTTACCGTATCTTTTATGCGGTGTGACGATTCCGAGCATTGCAGCTCTGGCCCGTTCGCGCTTTCTTTGTTCCCGGCTCATGAAAACCTGGTGCTCTCGCATCGAATGGCAGTGTACGGAAGGATTTGATAAAAGTCGTGTTATGACGTCCTAGAGTTCATCCCTAGTTTGAAAGTGTTTAAGCCGGAAGGAGGGCGGATGCCGGATATTTGTGGCATGACGGAGCGTTTGCCGAGCACGCATTCAGAGGTAAACAAGTTTGGTGCATGCGCCCGTTTTTGTGCGTTGTGGTTCATGTAATATGCCTTCTTATGCTTAACACAAGACGACTAGTACAACGACAAAAACTATAAACGTGTTTTTCGAGTTTGCGATGTTGATGTCGGAATGCACAGTTAAGAAATAGTTTCATTAAAATTTGCTTGAAACTTTGATTTTTGCAAGAGCTTTAACTATCGCTTGTTTGCTTCCTGTTATGAAGTAAGCTAATGCAAGTGATTCTCTAGACTTAATGGGCACGAGCATTTAGACTGGGAGAACTAACGCTTCCTTATGGAATTTCTAAGCGAGAAATGATGTGGGCATTCCTGCAAGTCTGTTGTGTTGTATGAACAGTTATGGGCAGTAACGAGCAGACTTTATATTGTATGCATAATTTTCTATGTATATAGTACAGTTGAAAAGAGCTGTCACGATAACCTGTGTGTATGCCAAAAGTCCTTATGTGTTTTCTTGTATTTCTGAAAGTTTATTATTTTGCAGGGAAGTCAACCTGTGATTGCACTGTTTCTATAATGTCACTTCAATAAAACTAAAATAGCAATGCTGCTTTTTTTAATCGAAACATGTAATTTTGTTTCTCTGACTCTCTCCTAAAAAGTAGCGTGTTTGCTCTCCTAATACTCAGTGCATCATTGAACATATGGGACAGCGCTCTGATGTACTACATCAAGAAATTACGTTTTATAACGCTCCTCGTCTTCAAGCGAATTTCCTTTATAATACAATTCTCATTGGACCTGATACCAATCTGCGTTTTCTTAGAATGTTTTATGTTATTTCCTTCACACGCGAAATAACTGCCAGTGATGTTGCAATGTGACATTCATACAAGCAGATGCAGGTTTATGTAGCTATGTGTGTGAGGCTACTCTCACATTTTAACACGATATTGTTAAATCGCAAGTCCGCAGTTTCTTGAATAACTTGAATATTTCTTACTATCTTATGTGGCGCGGATCTTATATTGAAGCGATGGCTCAAGGAAAAACCAATCTGAAGATTTTGAGTTCTGAACAAACCATGTCACTTTGCGATCACGGGATATTTATCTTAGTATGTGCTGCCATTCGCCTGACGTTAGATGAAGACCATGTGCGGCTTAATTGACATGCGCTTGTCCAGCTGCCCTGTCGGCTGCAACATTACCAGTGAAATTGCAGTGGCCAGGCATGCGCTCTAACATTATTCTGCAATTTCCTATATTTCCTTTTGTGAGTTCTTTTAGTGTCTCGTAAGCTAACGCCATGTTCTGCGAATTGCTGATGTCAACTTGAAGTGAACGCAAAGCTGCCGGCAGGTCACAGAGGATGACCCATTGTTCCTTTTTTTTGCATTGAATTTATGACCACAACAAAGACAATATTCTAAAAGCTCTACTCTTGTTGATATCGTGTGAGATGGATTAAATGTCTGTAATTGGTTCGACTCTGGAATTACAATGGCAGCTGTAGAAGAATTTGCTCGGCAAGAACCATTTGTATAGGCTTGAATATAGCCAGGGCATCGAAAGTATATCTGATATAACGCGAGTTGTTGTGCTGCTTGCAAGAATATCTCGTTCGCGACTTATTCCTGCAACCGAATGTTCAATTTCTGGAGCGAGGAGTTGGCATGAATCGCAGGGGATATTTGCGAACGAAAATTCTTGATATGGTAGTAGAGTTTTGAGCACCTGCATCACTGTATTGAAGTTCGCCCTGTCCCTCTCTATAACTGTAATTACTAGTCGGTGCCTTTTGGGTTGCACTGAAGCTTTAATGTATTGTCGACAACTTTAAACCTTCCTCGTAATAACAAATGAAGGAGGACGTGCCTCTGTAATTACTAAAAACTTTAGGTTGCTCGAGCAAGGCCTAAGCCTACTCTAATGCTCCTAGCCTTTAATCGTTGAAGCCTCCCTTCAGAGGAACGAGAGATTCCATGCAGAACAGGTGAAGAATATGCTATCTTTTGCTTAAGAATTGCATTATGCACTTTCAGTAGAGATGAAATGAACCCTCCCCATGTCGTGCCTGCTACGCGGCAACATTAGTGAGTTTTTTTTTTGTTCGAGGGCTTTATTGTGAGCATTTATAAAAATTTTGTTGTCTAATATAAGCCCAAGAAATTTGTTGTTTCACTACTTCTGAAGGTGGTCCCTCAAGGGACAGCTGAAAATCGTTTAGATACCTCTGTTAAAAAGCAGCACAGCTGCCTTAGTGTAAGACAGCTCCATTCCTCTTTTGTTTAAGAATTTGTTAACAACGTTTAGGCCATCCTGCAAAGTTGATTGACCAATGCCGGTACTTGAAGCAGAGGCCCAAATACAAACATAATCCCTGTATAAATGAAGTAGAGTAGTGCACGTGGACATATGCGCGGTAGATCCGCCATACCACAATAAAGAGAAACGGACTTGAAGCAGTGCCTTGTGGGACTGTTTAAATAATATTATGAGAGGAACTTTTCCTTTTGCTTGTTTGAATTGTTATTGATCTGTTATTTAAGAAGTAAAATATCCTAGGTAGCGTGCTTCCACAGAATCCCACCTGTAACAGGCCACACAATATATGAGCATTAGCGACTGTGTCGAGGGTTCGTTCAAAATATAAAAGAAAACCGGTATTGTGAGATTTCCCTAGCTCGTTCTTGCTCTGCATAGTTAACGATATCCAAAATTCAATCCGTGATGCGTCGCCGCCTTCGAGATCCTGCCATGTGACCGGGAAGTGTTTCTGTTTGCTCACATCACCGTTGCAGCCTAGTGTGAATTCTTTTCTCCGACACCATCCATAAACAGACCTTCAAGCTCACAGGACGAAAAGACTCAAGTACAAGGGGCGTTTTACCAGGCTTCAATAAAGATATAATGCCTGCTGTTTTCCAAGAATCAAGGGAGCATTCTTTTTTCCACGAGTCATTGGCTAACTCCAAAAGCGCCAATCTATCATTAGGTGCTATGTTTTGCAATATACTATGTGTAATGACAAGCCAAAGCGATAGTCAAAGTTGAGTTAGTATAATTCAAAGGAAAGATAAGATTCGGTGAAAAATAGTGACGAGGACCGCGGGGGAAAGGAGGAGTTACCCGAGCGGAGGGCAGAAGGGAAAAGAAAATGTTTTCAAGGCAAACAAACGAGTATTTTGCTACAACTCAAAGTAGTGTTGAAGTCACTAAGTAGTAACATGGAAAATCTGAACTTGCTGGCGCCATACATTCGAGACCACATGGTCAACGGCAAACCGTGTCGGGGTCTTCGCGACTCGGCAGCCACAATGGATGTGGTGCACCCGTCGTACGTGGAGGAAGGCCAGTTCATGGGAGAATGTGCTTGGATAAGGCAAGCCGCCGAGGCCTTCAGTGTTTGTCTCCCTGTGGCAAAGATTCACGTCGAAGGCCCTTTTGGAATACTCGACACTGAAGCCGCCGTTTCGGCACATCTCCATATTTGTTTTCTAACAAATCCGAGGATTTGCTACGACGCAGGGGAATCGGGTATAATGAGGGAATAGTGCAAGCCCTAATTCGTTCGAAGGCAAAGGAGCTCGCGTCCAAGGCAGTGTAGAAATGTCCAGTGGTGGAGAAAACAGGTCTGACAGAGGATTCGTCAACCACCACCAAACAGGACAGCCCTACAGTGGATATTGCGGAAAGCACACTAGCTAATGAAGAGGTCAGGAAAGCACCGGAGCCTGAAATGTCTCAAGAGGCAGAATGCGGGAGGAAGTTATTGAATGTAAGCCCTACCACAATGATTGCTGAGCAGGAAATGCGTGCGGCACAAAGCAAAGCTAAACATTACCATGACAGGGCGGCTCGAACGCGACGCTTTGAAGTTGGGGAAAAGGTAATGATCCTGAAACCCTCATTGCAAAACAAAATACAGGTTCAATGGAAAAGACCCGTTGACATAAGTCAGAAATTACGTGAAACAAACTACGTAATCACGGTACTGGAAAACCAAGGACGCCGCAAATGTACCACAGCAATCTACCGGCAGAGGGAGGCCATAGTGACTACTCCCTTAACCAACCTGTGGAGATGCCTGTCGACTTTCCGGAGTTAACAGCAGTGACGGAAGCAAAAGACATTCATGAAACCATTGACAAGCTAGTACAGCAGGAGGAGTTGAATCTCAATCAAAGGGCCGTACTGATTGAGTTCGTGCTTGAATTTAAAGACATATTTTCAGCCGCACCTGGCAGGACCAGTGCGATCGTTCACGATATAGAGTTAACCTCATCGGACTCAGTTCGTTTGAAAGCTTATCGCGTTTCACCTCGTCAACGTCAAGTCATGGCCGCTGAAATAAACAAGATGTTAGAACTAGGTGTAATTGAACCCGGAGAGAGTGATTATACCTCGCCTCTTATCTTGGTTGAGGTCCCAGGAAAGGAGCCACGACCGTGTATCGACTACCGCAGACTCAACCTAATCACGATAAGGCAGACCTACCCAATACCGCATATCGAGGAAAGGCTTGAGAGAGTTAGCAGTGCTAATTTCATCTCCACGCTCGGTTTAGTCAGAGGGTACTGGCAGGTTCCGTTGACCGAGAGGGCAAGCAGGCTTGCGGCGTTTATTCTCCCGATGGGAACCTTTCGGTCGCAATTCCTGAGCTTTGGATAGAAGAATGCTCCCTATTGTTTCTGTAGCCTTATGGAACAGGTGCTACGGGGAATGGAGGACTTTGCACTTCCGTATCTCGATGATATTGCAATCTTTTCTTCATGATGGGTGGACCGTATGCAACACTTCGCACCGTGTTGTGTCATCTAGGAGAGGTCAACTTAACGGTCAAGGCTCCCAAATGCCAATTAGGGCGCGTGGAGATAGCTCATCTAGGTCATACAATAGGGCAAGGCCATCGTCAGCCTTTTGAGGTTAAACTGACCGCAATAGACAACTTCCCGCAACCACACACCAAGCGGGACATCAGGTCATTCCTTGGCTTGGCTGGTTATTACCAAAGATATATCCCGCGTTATTTCGAGATTGCAAGTTCTTTAACAGATGCTCTCAGAAAAACAGAACCACAAACGCTAAAGTGGGATGACGAAGAAGAAAAGGATTTTAGTATGCTAAAGAAAGTACTAACGAGTCAGCCAGTGTTGAACGCGCCCGACTACTCTAAGTCATTCAATATTCAGTGTGATATTGTGTTGCTTTCTCAAAAGAGAGATGACAAAAACGAATACCCTGTACTGTACGCCAGTATAAAGCTTGCAGTTCGTGAGGAAGCATACAGTGCATCAGAAAAGGAATGCGCCTGCGTAGTATGGGCGGTGCAGAAGCTAGCTCGCTATATCACTGGTTCAAGGTTCACCATAGAGACTGACCACTGTCCCCTCACATGGCTGCAGTCCATGTCTACGAAAAACGGTCGTCTTTTGCGCTGGAGCTTAGCTCGTTAACAGTACACCTTCGATGTTCGATACAAGAAGGGTAAGCTTAACGGCAATTCCTACGGTCTGAGTCGTTGGCCATAGAGTAACGAAAGCCTCAGGCCCACTCGGCTCGGGTTTCTGTGGCATTATTTCGTTGGTATTTTTTTTTCATACATCTTTTTTTATCGCGAAGTTGTAATTGATTGTTAGTTGATTTTAATAACCACGTCTTAACGCTTTCAAGAAATGGCTGTTTTAGTGTTCAGGGGGAAGGACGCGTGACAGGCATGGGAAAGCTGTAGCGGGTTTTCTTTTTTTTTTTTTTTTGTAAAGCCTGGTGTATCTTGGGGGAGGGTGGCATTGTGCTCGCCTCTTTGTGATTGTGGGTCCGGCACTGTTCTCAGATGATTGCTTGCCCAAACAGGAGACGTAAAGCTGCGAGACCGGTTTGCAAGTCCACTTCACCAGACCGGACCAAGCAGAAAAGGCACAAGAGTGCCACAAGGACTGATGAACGACGCCCAGGAATCTACCAACTATGAACCAAGGGTTCGTCACTCCTGAGGGAAATTCTACGGCTGAAATGCCTATCCCTCGCCCAGTGGCTGCTGGCCCCTACGCGTCGGGATCTTCCTCCCCCGCGGGAGATGCTGTTACGGTTGGCGTATAACACCCCAGGAAAAAACGATGCTCTACCACCATGCCTCATCGAAACGAAGGGTGGATTCCTAATTTGCTGTGGTTGTCTCGACTGGTTACCGGTCTGGCAGGTGCGCCGCAGTACTTACAGGTCCCTTCGTGTGTATCCATGCTGAAGCGAAACGAAGAGTGGATTCCTAGTTTGCTATGGTTGTCTCGACTGGAAGCCGGTGGACACCCCGCAGTGTTCACAGGCCCCTTTGTGCGTGTGCGTGAGAACCTTTTCCGCAAACCAGACACGACCACCGGGCTGCCGCCAGCGGTGGCACGCTTGTGAAGACGTCAACTGGCAAAATAGATCAATCGCCCATCCACAACCAGACGCCCTTGCCGCGAATCAGCAACGCGCGAAGGAAGTGATCACCTGCCTACGATCCCCAGGACCCGCGAGTTGCCACCAGCGCAGGCATACGGGGGAAAATATCGTTCTGGGAAAGTGGGTGCCGCCGCGAAGTGCCGTGGGACTCAGTGCATGTCACGTGAGGTTGACGTGAACAAGATCCCGCCTGCGATTTTTCCGTTGTTGCTGTTGTCCTGAGTGGCCGTGGCACATACCCACAGTGGGGCATTGGCCGTGAATCGGGTGGTTAAATGAGCTGGAAAATAATAATAAGGGAGTTTTTACTCGGCCAATTCAAAGGGCCCGCAGTGTACTATTTAACTTCATTCTCTTCTTCTCATCTTTCACGAACCATTGAATAAACCGAGCAAGTTTCGCACTAGAAATTGTCTCGTGCCTGCCTGATCGGCATGGTCTGCCGGACGCCTGTAGCCCGCCGACAACGCCACACTACCCAATAGTAACTCCGGTCGAGCTGCGAGAAACAGGCATAGCAACAGCTGTCGGCAACGGTGGGGTTCGCTAGCCTGGAGAACGCAACAAGGGGTAGCCGGTTACGACAAGGGGATACCTACGCCATAGCTGCCCACGATGATGTAGTACCGGTTCCCAGAGCGGTAGCGGCTTCGGGCTACGCAATATATCGGCTACACAAGGTACGGGGGTCCCCGGACCCCGTAGTGGCTAGCGGCAGGGCCCCCAAGCTGCTTCCAGAAAACGGCTCTCCAGAAGAGACCGTTCCACGCTCCTGCGCTTGTGGAGTGGCGGCACCAGGACTGCGGCCCGGCTGTACGCCAAGGACCGCGCCACGTCACCTGCCTGCAAGAGGTGCAGGGACCCTGAGATTCTGGAGCACCTTCTCTGTGCCTGCCCACCCTTGGCGCACGAACGCTCCATAGTGATCAGCGCTTACGGACGCCATGGCCTTCCAGCAGCCACAGAGACTGACCTGCTGTTCCCAGTTTGTCCCCGGCTCCCTGCGCTGCAAAGCCTGCTGGAGTTTATCAATTCCACTGGAATGGACACTCTGTGGGCGTCCGCTCCAACGCTGGTCACTTTACTGAGGAGTGCCACCTGTCGCACAAAGTGGAGCATAACAGGCCACATGCTCCCTCTTTCTCTATCATCTTTTACTTCCTACTCGCTCTCCCCTGACGACGCTTCGCCGTGCTGTCTCACGGGTTGCAGGATCAAGCGTCTTTCTTTTCTTTAGATCGCTATCATCAACATCAAAGATAGACGGGGAGCCAGAGATGCCAAATGAGGCTCCTGATGAGATGGCCAGTGAGGAACCGGACACTCCTTCCATCATCATCATCAGCAGCCTGGTTACGCCCACTGCAGGGCAAAGGCCTCTCCTATATTTCTCCATGCTCTCCGGAACGGAGGAAGCCTAAAAGCAGTGAAGAAGAAACTAGGAATTGGCAAGAATCAGATGTGTGCGTTAAGAGACAATGACGGCAATATCATTACTAATATGGATGAGATAGTTCAAGTGGCTGAGGAGTTCTATAGAGGTTTATACAGTACCAGTGGCGCCCACAGGTAACACCGGAAGAAGTCAAGAAAGCCTTGGGAGCTATGCAAAGGGGAAAGGCAGCTGGGGAGGATCAGGTACCAGCAGGTTTGTTGAAGGATGGTGGGCAGATTGTTCTAAAGAAACTGGCCACCCTGTATACGCAATGCCTCATGACTTCGAGCGCACCGGAATCTTGGAAAAACGCTAACATAATCCTAATCCTTAAGAAAGGGGACACCAAAGGCTTGCAAAATAATAGACCGATCAGCTTACTGTCCGTTGCCTACAAAGTATTTACTAAGGTAATTGCAAATAGAATCAGGAACACCTTAGACTTCCGTCAATCAAAGGACCAGGCGGGATTTCATAAAGGCTACTCAACAATAGACCATATTCACACTATCAATCAGGTGATAGAAAAATGTGCGGAATATAACCAACTTTTATATATAGCTTCCATTGATTACGAGAAAACGTTTGCTTCAGTCGAAACCTCAGCAGTCATGGAGGCATTGCGGAATCAGGGTGTGGACGAGCCGTATGTAAAATTACTGAAATATATCTACAGTGGCTCCACAGCCACCGTAGTCCTCCATAAAGAAAGCAACAAAATCCCAATAAAGAAAGGCGTCCGCCAGGGAGATACGATCTCTCCGATGCTATTCACAGCGTGTTTACAGGAGGTATTCAGAGACCTGGATTGGGAAGAATTGGGGATAAGGATTAATGGAGAATGCCTTAGTAACTTGCGATTCGCTGATGATATTGCCTTGCTTAGTAACTCAGGGGACCAACTGCAATGCATGCTCACTGACCTGGAGAGGCAAAGCCGAAGGGTAGGTCTAAAAATTAATCTGCAGAAAACTAAAGTAATGTTTAACAGTCTCGCAAGGGAACAGCAGTTTATAATACGTAGTGAGGCACTGGAAGTGGTAAGGGAATACATCTACTTAGGACAGGTAGTGACTGCGGATCCGGATCATGAGACTGAAATAATCAGAAGAATAAGAATGGGCTGGGGTGCGTTTGGCAGGCATTCTCAGATCATGAACAGCAGGTTGCCATTATCCCTCAAGAGAAAAGTTTATAACAGCTGTGTCTTACCAGCACTCACGTACGGGGCAGAAACCTGGAGGCTTACGAAAAGGGTTCTACTTAAATTGAGGACGACGCAACGAGCTATGGAAAGAAGAATGATAGGTGTAACGTTAAGGGATAAGAAAAGAGCAGATTGGGTGAGGGAACAAACGCGAGTTAATGATATCTTAGTTGAAATCAAGAAAAAGAAATGTGCATGGGCAGGACACGTAATGAGGAGGGAAGATAACCGATGGTCATTAAGAGTTACGGAATGGATTCCAAGGGAAGGAAAGCATAGCGGAGGGTGGTAGAAAGTTAGGTGGGCGGATAAGATTAAGAAGTTTGCAGGGACAACATGGCCACAATTAGTACATGACCGGGGTAGTGTTCAGCGCTTGGAGCCGCAGTGGATGGTGGTCTGGTCAACCCAAACCTAGAAAGGGAAGTAAGGCTCAGCGAAAATGTCAGCGTCACTCATCCAAGAAATGCACGCGACGCCGCAACCACCGTGACTGGTGCCGCGGGTGTCTGTTCAAGCTGTCGTGCCGACAGTGTGGCTCCGCTTGTGAAAGTTGCTAACTGCTGTAGGTCTTACCGTTGTTTTACGCTTGCTATTTAAAATCGATATGTCGCTAGCCTCATGGCGCGTGGAAACGCTCAATGTTAGAGGTTTCAGGCGAGACGCAGGCAGTGTCAGCTCCGACGTGCAATATTGGAGGAAGATTGGGATATGTGGGCGATTCAGGAGGCAAAAATAAGAGCAAGTCAGACTGATGGTAGGGCTGTACAGGTGCATCATTACGATATTTGCGTTAACCTTGCTCTTGGCACAACTCCCGGTTGCTGCATATATATTACGAAAGGTCCGGGTGCAGTGGAATAAGCATAATTTGTCAGAGTTGAAGATTCCTGCTGTGGATTTTGTTTCTCGCAGTATGGAATTCCGAACATTATGTGTGTGCGCACCAACAAAAGTGAATGACCAGCTAAGCTTCTTTCGAGAAATATCACAGTACATGAAAACAGACAGATGTCTGATAGTTTTACAAGATTTGAGTAGCGTTTTGAAATCGGGCGATCGTTAGAGAGAGGGATACTGGACTGATAAGTGCGTTGTGTTCCTAAGGCGGGCCATAGGAAGAGCCCTGTTGGAGGACAATGCACAATACGCGATTGGATGTAATAATTGGCATTATACTCAATTACAATGCAAAGCTATGCAAAGTTGACAGAGCTTATGTTTCGCAAGAAATTGCCGCACTGTGCGTTGATTACAAGGGGCTGACATAGCATTTAGCGACCGTTGCTTAGTAGACTTTACAATAGGAGAAACATCAGCGCCAAACCTTGAGTGAAGTGGGAAAGAGGTAAATTACCGCAATACTCTGAAAAGACGATCAATTTCTGAAAGGTATAGGAACAGAAATTGCTAAAGCAAATAGTGACTGTGAAAGAGAATTGTGTGAGCGATGGAAGAGGTTTAAAGAAGCTGTAAAAGTGAACACCATAGAGCCAGCAGTAAAAATACATTTTTAAGAGCTCCAAGAAGAAAATAACCTGAAAAGAATTATTCGAAAATTGATGCATTCTGAAACTGCAGCGCCGGGCACCTTTGTGGAAAAAGCAAGAGAAGCAAAGATTAAAATGGAGTCTATCGACGTGGGAAAATACCGTGGCGCACTTGTTGAGGCACAAACGGTTAAAAAAAATGAAATGCCAACAAAGCGTGCTTTCGAAGCTGACAGAACATATATATGCCGGGTGTAACGAAATAGATCACACTGATTTCAAGGAAAAATTATGTATAGATGCTGATGAAATTATTTATGCCTTTAAGGAATATTATAGAAAGCTGTTCAAATGTAGAATACCAAGCAAGCCTGGTTATGGCAGCCATTTTCTGACCACTCTAGTTGCAATAAATGCCCCCGAAACGGAAAGATTGTCAGTAGGTACCACAGCAAACGACTTCAAAATGGCTATTGAAGACCTTAACCCTAGAAGCTCACCAGCATCAGACGGCTTAACAGCAGCTATTTATAAAAAACTTCTGCTCGCGGATAGCCACAGTATTAGAACTCGTTTTTCAGGAGGCTATCAAGCAGGTCACCTGCCACCTTACTTTAAAAGGTCGTATATAGTCTGGACACCAAAAAGCTATGACGCGAATAAAGCTAATTATGTCACAGGCTACACTCCAGTTACGCTGACAAACGCAGCTTATAAAGCTTTGTTGACGATATCTGCGCGGAGACTGAAAGTTATTATTGGTGCTTTGCTAGGACCGCATCACACTTGCGAGATTAATGGAGGCCTCGATTTCCTAATATCTAAATGGCTCCTATCTTACTTCAAACTTGTAACGCATATTTTAGGAAAGTTCGTATGCTACAAATTGATTTAGAAAATGCGTTCGACAAAGTATGTCGCAATTTGCTGTTTTCAATTCTTCATTATGTCGGAGTTGGATCATTGATAACAGAGATAAATAAAATGGCGTATAATATTTGCATAACTAACCTCATTATAAACTATGCGGTAAATGAAAGGACAGAAGTGTGGTCCTCTGTTCGTGAGGGATGCCACGTGTCCCCTCTTTTGTTCGCGATATAGCTAGAGGCCCCGTGTAAAAAAGAAATTATTAATAGTCCAGATGTGGTACTGTTTCAGCCAAGAAAGGAGTGAAGAGCGTGTATGAGCTTACGCTGATACTGTCGTTGTTTTCTGCTCTGATAAGGTGAGTGTTCGAACTGCTCTGACAATTATGCGCAAGTATTGTGACATGACACACCGTAATGTAAACCTGAATAAGTGTTGTCGGTTTCTGGCATGGCCACTGGCCAACAACGCCATGTGTTTTTGAAGGTGTACTGTTGAGTCTCACACCTGGGATTTATCTTTGTTTACCTTTAGGCACTCAATGAGACACCAAATAGTTATGGAATGGAAGGGTACCGGAATCAACAGCTGAAACTGATAAGTGGGTGGGGCGTGACCTCGCAATATTCACAGGTACGGCCATTAGCAGGACCTTATTCATGAGAAAGCTTTGGTATCTCATGCAAGTCCTGACCTGTTCCCGATAATATTTTAAGAAATTTCGTAGAGCACTCACCTTATCTGTATGGCTATCACACTAATAAAGAAGAAGCAGGAATAACTTGTTTCGGAAGTTAGTTCCGGCGCACTTGTCATTACCGAACCTACATTTCAAGCAACTGGTTTCTACATTTTCGGTTTTGCCAGACACGACAAATCCTTTCTCGCGAACAGTTATTGAAGTCAGATTGAGCAATAACTTACCTAATTTTGTTGTCTCAATGAAGGAGGGTGGGTGTTACGTAACGAGCAAATTTCGACGTGAAGTAGTCGTGGTATTTATAACTTTTAAACCACAACTTTTCCTTCGAACATTTGGCTGATTTGACCTGTAAGCGGAGAAGCTCGCATGTATTAGACATTGTTCTCAGGACCATTGGAGCGATTAGTGCAGCACGAACGCAAGGCGAAAGATGCGTGAAACTGTGTGAAATGGATGATGGCACTAGGGGAGTTAAACCATTTTTTAAACTGCATTACATCGCATGTGAAGACATGGCTCGCAGAAGAACGAGAGTATTTACCGTAGGCTACTTCACTGTTTACTTTGCAAGAAAGCAGAATCCATGGAACACATGTTTTCGCTGTCGGAGTGCGATTTTGTTTCGATAATAGGCAAACAACTGTTAAAAAATGAAGTACCCTTAACACCACTTGGCATTCGTTACTTAGCTACAGGGCAAGACAGTATACGTTTGGACATGTCCTTCCTCCTCGGCCTTCACATTTGCGAGTACGTCAACTTAACATTTGCAAGTACGTCAACATGAAATTTGTGGGTGAGCCAACTGGAACGAGGGAGTGGGCCGACTTAAATTAGGGGTTGGGTCAACTTCAAATTTATATGTGGGCCAAATTAAATTGGGTGTGGCCCAACTTAAATTTAGTAGGGGGCGAACTTAAATTGGTGGGTAGGCCAAGTTGAAATTAGAACGTTAGCTAACCTAAATTTGGGGATGGGCCCATTTGAAATTTTGGGGTGCGTGAAGCTAAATTTAGGGGTGGGCGAACTTGAAATCGGGGGTAGGCTAAGTTATATTTGGGGACGGGTCAACTTGAAATTTGGGGCGGGCAAAGTAGGAATCTGAGGGTGGGCCAACTTACATTTGGGGGGTGACCACATTGAAATTTTTGGGCAGACCATCTGAAATTGGGGGTGGGTCAACTTAAATATTGGGTTAGGCCAACTTGAATTTCCCTGCAGGACAAGTTAAATATAGGGGTGGGTCAACTTGATGTTTCGGGTGGAGGGTGTCCAACCTATATTTGCGGGTGGGCCAACTTCAATTTCGGGCTGAGCCTACTTGAAATTTTATGTGGACCAACTGAAATGTGTAGTAGGGCCCACCAAAAATTTGGGGTGAACCTACTTAAATTTGGGGTGAGCCAACGTGAAATTCGGATGTTGCCTAACTTGAATGTTTTTTGTGGCGCAATGTCTAACTCAGAACGCTGCTAAGCGTCCTTCGAGTTAGGAACACCTCGCGGACAATCGAGGGCCTTGAAATGCTTCGCGCGTTTTCATTGGTCCTTACGAAGGTGCAGCCAGAACGCAGGCGAGAGCTTGTGTGGACAAGGAACGCACGCATAATACAGGCTGGCGAAGGTGACAGCGAAGGTGGCATGGCTTTGCAGCGATGTACTATACCCGAACGGAACGCCTCACGCAATATTGCGGCAGCTAGTGTCCCATTTGACCACTCCGTTCTGTCGAGGCACTATTGTGTCCGGTGTTCCGGCTCAATTGGTATGATTGCATTGAAGAGGCCGGATACGAAGAGAAGATCTGACAATTGTCTGCTAAAGCGTCAGCATTCTTTGCCCCAGAAAAGGCTATGGGTAGACGCCCATAAGCTAGAAAAAGCAAGTAAGCAAAACTAAGCAAGAACAAACTCACAGTCAAGCCAAGATATGCTTACACATTGGTAGGCAATTCTCTGAATTTTGTAGCTTATTTCTTCATTCATTCCTAATAGTAATCAGCCGCAATGGCCTACAAAGATCAAAAATAGGTTGTATTCAGGGGCAATATTCTTGAGCGATCTCTTCTGTTAAACCACCTCCTTATAGACACTTCGCGTCGTTTCATCGAAGACTTCAAAGAAGACGAAGGAAAGCATTTGTGGCGCAAGTCCAGTAAAACTCTAACGCATAACGGGGCGCTGCATTTCTCGCGTGAGTGAGCGCAATGCCTCGGCCACGGTGCAAACAGCGGCGATAAGCACCCGCGCCACCAGCCTCTTGTGTGAGAACAAGGATGCTTAGCCGGCTTTATGATCGGCCTCGAATTCAGCGTTGCAAATCCGGGCCACGCTTCCAGCTGTCTTGCCTTTATAGAAAACAGCTGACTGTTCTTCATGTTGAGCTTACTTTCCTCCTTCTGTTAACGTTATAATTTTTTTCTCTACTGAGGTGCGCCACACTCCATGACGGCGGTGAAACGCTACAACTGCGACAACGGAAGCTTGTCTTGGGAACTTCATTTTGCTTACCCACGCCCTTGGTTTTGAGAATGGACAAGTTTCTGATTTACCTGCCATCACCGTTTTGCATACCCATAACCACAAACGTAAATGACTGAGACAACAGAGACAAACCACGAGGGCAAAAACTAACGTTCCTTGCAATTCTCAGCTGATTGTCTCCGCTATACGCGAGATGGTATTTGAGGTGATCTGGCCCCGCAGTTAGCACAACAACTTAGAATTCCGGTGAAGACACTCCGCTCTCAATATATTGGAAAAAAACATTGTCCTTTTTCGTCTTCGTGATGCTGGCCTTCATCATCGTCTCCTGATTCCTGTTGTCTCCTGACAGTCGTTGTACAAGTCGCAAACAGACCCCTCACGCACACAGTGGGACTCGTCATTTGGCCAGATGCTGAAGCACGTTGCTGGTTATCACATCCGTCGCGTTAAGTTAGGAGGACCAGCCGGGGCTGTTTTAGGAGCTATGGCTGTACTCTGCAAAGCACGAGGTCACGGGATCATATCCCGACCCCTGCGGCCGAATTTCCATCTGGGCGAAATGCAAAAAAAATAGCGGTCAGTGTACAGTGCATTCCTCGGGTGGTCAAAATTAATCAAAGTCCCCCACTACAGCTTGCCAATAATCAGATGGTCATTTTGGCCAGTAAAAATGAAGATCTTATTTATTCATAAACTTAGGACGGAATGGGGAGTAGAGCGGCGACATATCGGTGCCTGTTGGGTTGCGACGTCCGTGATACGCATGGTTAACACCATCCGGTGGTGTAACAGTATACCAAGCTTGTGTTTTGCCCCAATGAAAGCATCTTTTAATCGCAGAGATAACCAACGACGACGAAGGAGACGACACGCAAAATAGCGGTATATTTTGCAAAGGAAAGTTCACGTTAAAAAAACGTGTTGCCTGCACGGCAGGCAAAGCATCCCGTTTATTCTTGTCAAAATGGCTCCTGCTAAACTGCCATCGGGACAGGCTTCACAGCATTCCCGAAGGATAACTTACACCTCCGTTTCACCTATGTTCATTGCTCCTTGCTTGTTTTGGCGTGCTCTCTAGAAGTGGTTTTTATGTCGCAATAACCACACCAAACGTTCAACGCGATCGTTGCTGTCGTTTTTGTTTGTATTTGGAATGAGATCTTTCAATTCTTTGAGAGACACGCTAGTGCTTAGATATGCAGAGCGGCCATTGCTAACAACTCAAACAAAAGATAGGACAGCACGCAAACGCTCTGTAATATTTTCTTAATGAACGTAGGCATTATAAGTTTGTCTTGGCTGAGCCCATGCGGCCGTATTAAAGTTTGTTTTATCAGAAGAATGGCAGATACTTTATGGCAATCACTGAGAATTTGCTGACTGAATATCAGAACATGTGAGTACACTTGGCGCCCCTGAGAACATGTTCATCTTTGTGTTTATTCCCATTATTCAGCACTGTTCTGAAAAGTTAGGCTCTGAAAAGTCTGTGCTGCGAAATATGCGATGGAAGTCATAGTTGTGCTTCGATTTAGAGTGACCACACGGGACGCGCTGCTTAATTTTCATAGTGCTAGAACGCTTTCTTCGCTATAAGACTAGTGTCAAACAACCCCTCAGCTTGCCGCTTGTCGACCATATTTGCACGACACCTCCGAGCAATCACTGCTTTCCCCATGTATAAAATTAATTACTTAGAACTACCAACAATATAGCGGGCACCACGTTTGCTGTGTATGTCTGCATCTTAAAAAAAATTCTTTATTAACGATCAGTGTTTAGCCAGCGTATATTTGACTACATGCGACTATGCAGGCTTAAGTTGACAGAAGAAAAAGAAAGCTCGTGAAGAATGTGCGCAGAAAAATGTCACTGAAATAATGACAAAAAAGCGCAGGTCTTCTTTTAATTTGGGTAATGTTGAATATTACGACGAATAATGCTAAACACTAGCATTTTCATTGATATGGAGTTTGTCAACACTTTAGAAGGAAAAGGTGCTGTCAAAATAAAAGAAGACGTATTCAGGATTTCAGGGCTTGGCGCTGGCTTCGTGGTCAATGCGAAGAATCAAGCATGCGCTTGCATATCAAGGCACTTGAGTCGAGTCTTACGCTATTAGGCGCTCTAGGGCGGCAGGGAGCATGCACTTGTAGTTGCGAAGTCAAGCGCTGTTTTTTGAGAGCATGAGTGCACTTGTGTGCGCGGTGTGGCACCACCTCCGGCAGAAGGCACCTATGCCAGCAAGGGGACTGCTCGATGAGGTGGCGGGTGCCATGGATATGAGGTGACCGCCCGAGACCGAAACGCGTAGAAAGCTCGGCATTGCGGAAAAGCCGCCGGTGCCCTTGGACAGCTTATCCCGGCATGGCGCAAGAACTGGAGAATGCTCGTTAGCGCGAACAGCGTTGTTCGAAAAAGCAACCAACGCTGCATCTCAGATTTTTTGAAGATTACTTTATTGTGCTATAGAGCTCCTAAATCCGGGATCCCCGCGTTTTGCCCTTTGTCGGTGTTGTTAGGGCTAAATGAAATTATAGAGTTGCGCTTTCAGTAAAAACTCCAAGAGGCTCTCCAGTACTTCCTCTCGATCTAGCGGTCGTATCATGCGACGATTCCGCTCAAGGAATGAGCGAGGTGATTGATTCATAGGTAGCTATTCGATTACCTTGTGCCTGTATCACGAAGGTGCAAGTGCTCTGATGTAACGTGCTCCAGGTTTGCCTTTCCTACTGGGGCTGTGCACCAGGAACGTGTTTCGTACGGATGTGCGCATGTGCCTGACTTGTGTTTTGCCTCGCACATTTGCCGCGCTTTATGGAAGTAGGCTGGCACGGGGAGGCATGTTTTTATTTCTGCTGGTAGGCTTGCTGTCTGAAGGTTGCAACAGCACTCGCCTTGCAGTAATTATGGCTGTGCCAGTACTGATTCTCCGCAGAAGCACCATTGATACCCGGCCGTAGTCAGGGAGTCATTTTCAAAGGGGATTGTATTTTTGAGCGCGTCTATCCACTCAGAGATTTCGCCAAGGAGTTTTTTTCTTCGCAGTCGACTTCTTCTTGCTCGTCGCAATCGATCTTATCTGCGTGAGCAACAGTTCAAGTTGATCGGCGTTGAACTTGAGAGATCGGGAAAACTGCCACCTGAGGTCATCTCAGCGGTCGGACCGCACATGAGTTCCAGCTTCTTCATAATGAACCCCCCCCCCCCCCCCCCGAGATGCCATCAACGCTGCCCCAACTAGCATCGATGGATTCCTTACATCGATCAGAACACGCGGACACCAAAATACATACTATGCGTATCTTGCTGCACGAATTAACGATCTTTAAGCTTTATAACAGGCGTTAAAAATTAACAAAAGCAAGAGCAAATTTTTACAGACTGATGTTGTCATTCTGGGAGAAAAAAAAACAGCTTACCCGAGGGGCCCGATTGTTTATTAATCATATCAAAAGAAGCCAACAAACAAGTCTATTTGTCATTTCTTTATTTCAATTAGTAAGTACAAGTAACTTCCCCTATGTTGCCCTTGGCGTTATTGTTTGTTGGCTTTTTATGATATGTCTTTCTGGGAAGAGTTTTTGACGTAAAACTAAAACAACAAAAGTGGCCTCTGTACAAAGGATGAAGAAGCTCGTCAAGGCATATGACCTACACTCACGCCGTGTTTTCCTTGGACTCGCCGGTAATTTCCGTGCGCTTATTAAGGATTACGCTGCGAATTCCCGACGCCTCACTCAGCTGACGCAAAATTATGCGCCATTAATGCGGAAGGAAGAGCGCGAGAAAGCTTACCAGCACCTTGTTGAAGCAATATCGTCGGATCCTGCGCTTGCGCTAGCTGACAACAAGAAGCCTTTCGAACTGCACACAGACGCTTCAAAATACGGTATACGCGCCGTTGTCTACCAACGAGACACAATCTAGGAGCAAGGACGACAACTCAAAGTGATCGGATATTATTCTTCTACGTGCTCAAAAGCTCAAGAAAATTTTCTGTGGTCGTATAAAGAGGCTCTGGCTGTTGTGATAGCACACCGGTATTTCAAAAGCTACTTAGAGGGTCGCCATTTCCTGCTTTTCACTGGCAACTGAGCGTTAACCTACCTCTTGGAATTAACCCAGCCTAAGGGCAGGGCGCTGCGTTGAATCAGTGAAATACAGCATTCAACTTTCGATGTAAGCCGTTTACCTGGTGATAAGGTCCCTGGTTGCCATTATCTTTCAAGAGAAACGTGTATAACGGCTGTGTTTTACCAGTACTCAAGTACGGGGCATAAACCTGGAGGCTTACGAAAAGGGTTCTGCTTAAATTGAGGACCACGCAACGAGCTATGGAAAGAAGAATGATAGGCGTAACGGTAAGGGATAAGAAAAGAGCAGATTGGGTGAGGGAACAAACGCGAGGTAATGACATCTTAGTTGAAATCAAGAAAAAGAAATTGGCATGGGAAGGACATGTAAGGAGGAGGGAAGATAACCGATGGTCATTAAGGGTTACAAACACGATTCCAAGGGAAGGGAAGCGTAGCAGGGGACGGCAGAAAGTTAGGTGGGCGGATTAGATTAAGAAGTTTGCAGGGACAACATGGCCACAATTAGTACATCACGAGGGTAGTTGCAGATGTATAGGAGAGGCCTTTGCCCTGCAGTGGGCGTAACGAGGATGATGGTGATGATGATGAAGCTCCCTGATGCAGATGCTGTTTCCCGGCTCCAAATCTCAGAAGGGAGCACATCTGCTCATGCATACGTTTACAGCTTGTGGAAAGGCACCGAACATTCGGATAATGGCAAATTCTGCGTGCCGAAAAGTTTGGTGAAAAAGGTTTTGAAGCTGTGCCATGAGAGCCCAGAGTCAGGAGGGCATGATGGTTTCTAGGTAACTTATTGGAAGATAAAACATCGATTCAAGTCGAAAAATATGAAGGAAGATATCAAGAATTACGTGCAATCCTGGCACCAGTGCCAGATTAACAAGGCCAAGTTGCTTATAGATGTATTACGCTCACTGTGATATACACTGTAGTACTGTTGAGTGTGTAGTCTAAAGGGTCGCTGTTGCTGCAGCATCACTGTCGCGGTTGCTGCAGCATTGGAACTCATGATACCCGGCGTAGCAGCATCGCGACGTTCGCTGCGGCACTTTCCATTATGATCCGAAACATTTGCTGCTGCACCCTTGCTGAAAACCGTGGGTCTGCCGCAATTGCTCGTCTATATGTTAGGGTGACAACAGCTCGCCAACCCACGACGCCACCCACTGCCACTTAGGTAATGCGGAATACATCTGTCACTGGTAAAAGCGTCACTACTGCAATATTTAACTGTCTTGTTCAGTGCGTCTTCCACGCAGAGCGTCACTGCTGTCAAGATTTAGTTCTGTATCAGGTGCTACACTAAGCTGTTCTCAAATGTCTCTTCCGGACCACTTTCAGTCGCACTTCGCTCATCGTAGAGGTAGGGCATGTTTCGAGTAAGCTCATGAACAACACTGAGCAGTGTGATGAATGTGGTTTAAATCATGCATCCGCAACATGAAAGGGGTGCGACGTATTGCTAACGCATTTGTCTAGCATTTTCCACTAAATTGTCACTGATTTTTTCATAGCTTCTTCCTCTCTTAGAACGCAATAGGTTCGTACGAGCCATCTGCATGAGCTGATCGTGCAACGTGATTGGCGTTCTCATTGACCGTAATGCCATAGTGTCCTGCTATGTCACTGAAAAGTGCGTGATGACCAGATCGCTAACAAGAATCTAGGGTTGAGTTAGTTGACGCAAGAAAGGCCTCTTTAGACGTCACTGGTACAGTTGTTCGTTTGTAATGGGCTTGTTGGGGATCGTTGGGATGTCTAAGTATGATCGCATTCTTCTCTAGTGAGGAAATGTATACGAGTCATGGTTTACACTAACCCGACAAATTTCCATGCAGCTTCTCCCCGTGGCATTAATTTTGGAATAACGCAGAGTTTATGCAGCACACTTCACATTTTTTTATAAACCTTTCTGGCGATCCTAAGCTGCAAATAGAGACTTTTAGCGTGTCCTCTATTTCAGCAAACAGGGGCGGTTTGGGCTGATTGCCGGATTTGCGCGGGCGTAAACGTGAGCGGCCAGAACGGTGCAGCCGCCTGATGGCGTAGAGTTAAACCAGGCAAACACAGAGCTAAAACTGCAGAAACCCACTATATCCTGCTTCGCTGCTGGTGCAAATCTTTGGCAGCGGCGTAATCATGTTCGCATTTATGCCGCTGTCGAAAATTTACAGCAGCAGCTAAGCAGAATATAGTAATTACCTTTATGTTTGTGTGGTTAAGCTTCGCGCCACCAGCTGGCGCCACTAATCTGGCCGCAAGCGTTTACGCCCCGCTAAACCAGCAAACCGCCCGCGTTTGCCGGAATACCGGATGCACTAAAATTCTCCAACAAGTGCATATCCAGCCAACAGACTGGCGGTCAAGGTAGAATCCGAGATTTAATGCGATAAAATTAAGGAGCCTATGTCGCGGAAAATTCGATCTCGGTGTCGGCGCCAGCGGAGATGCCGTGAGCGAAAATTGCCGTATATATTTAGGTATCTGTATGTGCCACGCCTTGATATATGGTATGCGGTATATCAGCGCTATATTACTACACCATTCGAGCACAAACTTTGATCATACCTTGTCTTACATTCTTGGCAAAGTTATTCCTCGGAATTTTGGAAATTACAGCCCGCAGACAAATGTTATGAAACAAAACACCGAGAGTGCATGCCTTGGATGTTAAATGTTGTCACACTTCATTATTAAAAGTGCGAAACAATGACAGAAACTTCAAAATGATCTGTTTTTTACCCCGGTTGCGGTGCTACCTCAAGGAGCGGCCCACGCATGATGCCGGGTTTCCACCAGATAGCTCGCCTTCGTCTACACCGTTCGCCGCCAGCTTTTCAGGGTTAACATTACGGTTGCATGAGCTGCGGTTGCGGGGAGGCCTGAAAACCAGTCAGGGATTTTTGAATGCTATCGCTTGCCACTCTTAAAGGATATGCTTCAGCATCCTCCAAATTTTCCTATACAATTGATTTGTCCTTTTAGACCAAGGCCGAAGCTTTTTAAAAATTGCACATACTTAAACTTGCCCATGAGTCGATAGCATATAGGCGCGACAACATTTCTACTTCCCTCAGCCTAACGGCGTATTCTTTCGTTCCGTTAGGCGAAATTTTTATAAGCGGTAGATCATGGGCGTCATAACGTAAAGCTTTTCCAAACTGTTTCTATTTTATTCCTACAATCACGCCTCTACGATTGGTCAAAATATTGCGCGATGCCCTCACTTCGCCTGTCATAGATGCGACGTCATGAAAACTGCAAAAGTTCATCTGTTATAACATGTATGCACAATAATAATGCCAGATAAGACCTAACAGAGGAGGAAATTTGGCAGAAACACTAAGGATTGCTTGCGTGTGGGAATGCGAAAGCATTATAGTCTGTTTGATTAAAAGTTTTAGAGCGCAGCCCCTAGGCGCCCATTCCTCCGTTGAGCTTACGAGGGACTCTGCTATCCCTCGTAACCGAGCGAACGAAAACAGCGACGGATGAAAGAACGAACGTATATTACAGCGGGAGATGAAAGACGGTGAGAGAAGAAAGAGCGCGATGTGGAAACCAGAGGAGGATGGTGCAGTGGAAGCATAAGGAGGGAAACGGAGGTGGAGCGTATGCTGAAAGGGCGAGGAGCAATGTAGAGACCAAGCATGCGGCGAGCGCTATAGAAACAAAGTGCTGGCGTGGGCTTTGGACTCACAACGCGTGCGCTACTTATGCTGCGCCGCCGCCGCTAAGGAATGAGCTCCGCGCGAGCGACTCGTTGCCGTGTTCATGCTTTCCTTCTGAACAATTAGCGACGCAATCGGTGGAAATGAAGAAGCTGCGCCTGCCGCTGGTGCTAAACGAGCTGCCCGAAAGGAGACCCAGCGCTCCCGCCGAGAGGACCCTGTCGTTCAGTATCGAATGCATTCCCGCAATGTATCGCGAATTGAAAACACCTAAGCAGTAGCGCTCAATATTCGCGTTAGTGAGTATGGTAATCGCCGGTGAATTTTTTTCGCGCGTTCCTATTAGGCGCAAGCCCTCGCTTGCTCTCTAACTGCGCCTCGGTAAGGCGAGATCGAAACACACGAAGCATCTCACGCGTCCGCTTGTTTCGAGGATTCGTAACTCGAAGGACCGCTCGCTGGCATTCAATTGGACATGAATGCTTTTTTTATTTACTAATTTTATACACTCCTGACGCGGCGCCGCTTCCTGCCAATTGGCTGCACCGTCACGTGCCCAAGGACGCACGCACTAGGCGACACGTTTAGTAAGCGAGAACCGTTGCGCCACCGTGGCGTCGGGGAAGCGTGCTCTTCTAGCGCCCCGCACACCCGGATTCGATTCACACGCAAATTTCACAGCCGATTCACAGCCAAATTTTCTTCTCAAAGGCAATAGTTTAATCTGTTCGAAGGAACCTCCCTGAGAAGTTTGACATCAATTCCAGCATTTTTTTGTCGTGTTCTTACTGTTTGCACCGTCGGCCATTTCTGGTACCATGAATCGGTGACGCCACCGATTACGAGGAATCTTCGTTTAAGGGGCCATATAATCGCCTCGCATGAATTATTATTTGCGATTCCACACCTTTTTTGCTGTCTGCCTCCGTTTAAGGTCAAAAGTTTTCGGGCTGCGGCCACTTCGCCTTTTTGTCACCAGAGGTCACAAAGCGAGAAAACTCACTACGCGAAAGGGACTTAATGCATGAAACAATAAATAATATGCCGAAAAAAATATGATTTTTTTTTTCAGAATAGCTGGACGCTACCCGGTTCCGATCGCAATGGAACGCCCACTGATCGCTCTGGTATTGGCTACTCGGAGATGCTAGCGGAAACCAATTTTTTTATGTGTAGTAACAAGTATTGCGGGGCAGCATAATGTTGTGGATACCGTTTTACGCATATGGATACGTGTATCCGCCAACTTTCCCTAACTGAGGTTTCATTTTAGTGGTATTTTTAACTTTCCTCATGACTTCCCCAACCACTGCAAGTTAAACAAGCGGAAGCAGGCCAATCGCAGACGCCGGCACTACTGTCCTCAATTGGTTGCTACTCTCACTGCACTAGCCTGGCCCCAACTAAACCTTCTCCACTTCTGTGTGCTCCTCGGCTCTTGTCAGCCATGAAAAAGAAATTCTCGAGGTCGGCAATAATATTAGCTTCAAAAGGAAACAAAAATGTTCCGTTATAAACGAGGAGAGTGTTTTATTGCGTATTTGAAACAACGCTGCGCGTGACTGCGCGATGCTTGCGTCGGCGGTTACGTAAACGTGACGTCAGCAGAGGGGAACAAAAGCAGACTGGAATAGTTTTACGTTAGATGGCCACGTACATTATTTGTACATTGCGATGCTTTATTTTTTTTTCTTACTTCGCAGGATACTTCAGAGACACTTATGGCGACTACAACGGGCTGCTCCATTTGATGGCTGCACTCAATGCATTGTTCATGTGCATTTGGGTGGTGAAGCTCGTTACTCAGAGGAAAACCGGGCGACTATGACATCTCAGAGTGCGCACCATGTGGATGTATCACACTGTTCTACCAATAAAAATGCCAACTGTATATAATATACACCTGCAAACATGCTCAGAGGCAAAAGCAGAACTTTCTCGCCTGCTGTAAGCAGTAACGTGTTCATTGAACCACATGCGCTGTTCAAACAAAAATAATTTGAATATTGGTGTTCACAGAAGCAGCTGAACACTTAATTGAGGTAAAAGAACCCTTGAAAACTGTCAGACAGGGGGAAAGAAAATTGGCAATTTCGACGAGATGGCAAAGTATTGGGAGCGAATGCAAGCGTAAGCTTTGCGCTCGAGAGGCTCGGATGGTGTTCTGAAGAAATTCCGTTGGCGATTGACCTCGTGAACGCGGGTTAAGGCAAAGCCATATAAGGGCAAGCGTGGAGACGCCGCGAACATGCAGAACGCCGCGGTGCGGCGTTGTCCATGTTCAAGCCGTTCAAGCCGTGCATGTTCAAGCCGTGCATGTTCAAGCCGTGCAAGCCGTTATCGCTAAAGACCGATAACGGCTTATAACGATCAGAACGTCATCAGCACGCCTGACCCGTCGGCCGCACTTACCGGCAGTAGTTTTCTTGCGTCTTGATACACCTTGCGTCGCCGTTCGCAGCAGTTCGTGTAGCCGTCTAGCTGTCGTTTATACTGGTAGGATCAGGATTTATACCATTCATAATGACACCGGGCTGTGTGGAGATAATTGGCACGATGCTTAAGCATACCAACACAACTCCCAGAGGAATTTCTGCGTGATTTTCTTTTTCCGGTTGAAGGCTCTGCTTGCAGTTTTGGAGATAAATTTCAAAGTGTCCAACAAAGTGCATTGGAGTACCAAATAGTTTATGCTTGAGTGCTTGAAACAGCGTTTCCTTAAAAATTAAGTTAAGCAACAGTGCATTGTTACCGCAAGTTTTACAGCGCATATCTTCAAACCAGTGCCATCTTCAGAATTCGTTCCAATTTGATATGCATTGCGTACACCCTATGTAGAATTTGTAGATTGAAATATGCGCAGTAAAGTAACTAATAAAAAGGTAATTTGCGTAATTATATCAAATATTCAGTTTAGCATTTGATTTTTTGTAAGAATAATGGGCAGCCTCATCGAGTATTGTAGTACAAGAATCAAAATTGTGCTACCTGCCACAGGCAATATTTTAAAGATTTGTTCAAATAAAAAATGCCTTGCAATAAGAGAAAACAGGCAGTGGTACGATTACTGCTACAAGTGCTCACATCTGAATCATTCTGTTAAAGCTTCTAAAGGTTCAGCCGCGCCGCAGAATCTCTGAGGCCACCGTGAAATAAAAACTAGGGAGGGCGCCGCAGGAGTGCAGGGACCGATTTAATCTTGAAAGCGTTGTTTTACTCTCAAAATATGGAGTGGTGTGAAATGCATTGGTCATTCCATAATCAAGGAGAGAGTGAAATGTGCTTTTCTCTCGGCCCTTCTGAGAGAAAGTAGAGTGCCCATTTTACTCTTGCGGCCATACAGAACAAAACGTAGCGTAACCTTCTGCTTCAACTGTAGGAAGCTGGCCCCGAACATGGCGATGTATCACTCATGCACGCTGAGCAAGGAACACACCGTTTTGCTTCTTAGGGAACAGGCAGCCACAGTTAAACCGAACGCGGAGACAACGCTCTACTTTTTTTACTCGGAGTTGCCCAATTTAGCGCGCGCACATCATCTCGGAACATGCCAGCACCGGAGAAAGGCGATCCCACCAGCGAGCAGCAACGAAGGTCTTCCAAGGGAGATGGTGTGTCAGCCATCTCGCGTCGCCGCGAAAACATGACAGTAGTTCGCCATTCGTTGGATATAACAACAAATCCTCCGCTGTAAGTGAATTCTAACTTAGCTGCACATTCTGCATATATGATGCCGATGCGATTGACAACGGACTAGGCAAGCCTGCTGTGTCTGTTGATGTCAATCGAAAAAGGCAGTAGTCGCGGTAACGGCATTTGATTTTATCACTTGCCGCTATCCGTAAGAACTTTGAAAATCGCAAGCGCTGCCAGAATCATGGTATGTTCAATAGGACGTGAGGCGAGAGCACGCTTAAAATGGTTTGTTCTCCAGCCCATGATTTCGAGCCTATGCGGAGCGGGCTTAGCGTGCGTTTTCTGTGTTTGAATTTGTTCAGTTTGGCAGTCTACTCTGCACGGAACGCTGTTGAAATAAGGAGTCACATAACAGACGGCGTCATTTTGCTGGCCACATGCTTTTGTTATAAATAAGCCGAGCACTTTACGGTGTCTTTCGCCCATGGGTAATCTGCGAAAACTGAAGTTACGCGCAGCGCAGGTGCTGGTTAGAAACTTTGCCTCAGGCATTCAGCTTCAGGCTGCAAGAGGTCAGTTGGGCGTGTTATCTTGAACTTATTGAAAATGCATGAGGAATTCATATTTTATGCTGAACAATATATAAACCCCATATAAGCGATGTTGCGTGCGACAGCGAGAAGCGATGCGATGGAGATGGCTGTCGCGTTCGCTCATCGCCTACAAGTCGTACTCCGTGCGAGCGACGATTTTGAGTGACGTCTCCCCAGTGTTGCCGCTATGAGGGCTGCAAATACGCACCGAAACTAGCGCGACGCGTGCTTTAGAAATTTAACTTGGTGTATTTTACTGTAAAAAGCAGCCTAAAATATTTCTGAAGGTCTTGCAGTAGGTTCCTTTCCTTGCAAGTATAAAAATTATATCCTTTGCTCGTTCCGTGCGACAACCAGTACTGTTTGAGTGATGTACATCCAGTTCCGGCTTCGCGCTATTGGCTAGTCACTCATAGGACTTCGGGGTGTCGAGCGATGATTTCTAGATTTCCAGAACCCAGCGATCTGTTCAAGCGACGGCCCGTTTTGTCGCTCGAAGAGGTTGCTCGAAGCCGTCGCGCACAAAATAGCTCTCATGGGGTTTAGCCCTAAGAGTAAACTGTTTTTGCTCATGTTTTGAAATGTTGTGATTATACATCTGATTTTTTTATGTCTCCTGTTTCTGTTTTCGAGCACAGTGCTAATCTTAAAGGGTGATTATGTGTACGAACTCGGTGAATCGTGAAGAAGCGAGTTATGCATCGGCATCGAATAAAAGAGCTGTTGCGTGGAATTACAAATGCAGGGGCGTTTTGCATACGTTTACTGTTTTGGACATGCCTGTGCATTTGCTACTAGGCATTGGTGCTTCTGAGTTAAGTCATATCAACAGCTAAATCACACTTCATCTTGGGGTTACAAGCGTAATGTGTGCATTTTGCTACTGCATGGCCGATCAAAATGTGTTTATCGCTTTAATATTTTTAGTAGAGGATTAAAGTATCAAATTAAAACGTTGCTTTAATTCCGGGTTACCAGTCGTCTGTCGTAGACAAAACAAAGAGTTTATCGAATAAACTAATAACTGCGGCCTAACTGCAACTTTCACAAGCCTTCAAGAATTAAAAATGCTAGATTTCAAACTGCAGCAGTAGTCGAGTCTGTAAAAAATGAACTCCACTGCGCGCCTCATAACTGAAAATAAGTTCATGCCTTTTAGTAAGCTTAGATACAGGCCGCAGTGAACTGTTTCTTGTTAGTGTTGAAATGTGGGTAAGCTTGCCATAACACGCCTTGTTGCCCATTCTTATAGGCACATCCAGTCATATCCATTGAACTAGAGGACCATATTTTCATCCCTACTGAGAATCATGTTTGCAGATATGATCCTCAAATTATGGCTTGAGCACTGGCACAACCAGACATGGTGCGGGGGGCACACTGGGCACATGCTCAGGATGTGCCACAAGTGGTGTTTGCGACACACCATGCAGACTAATGACACACTTATGATAACTGATAATGGCCAAAATTATATTTAGTATTGTAACATTGCTGCTGAGCGAGGATGATCTGTTGGTTATTCCTCTTTTCTTTAAATATAAACATTGAATTTAGTTTAGCAGTTGACTGTTGCAGTCATTTCGATGTTTCGCATGCATTTCAGTAGGAAAACTAAGAGCTAAGGTTTTCTTTTAATGCCGTGACCTCATTTCTTGACTGTGTTGATGTTGTTTTACGCCATGTCCTCGTCTTTGCTTTTGCACATGATATTTTTCAGGTATCATCTTCATATAATGCAGGAAGGCAACTTCAAGGACGCAATGTCAAAGAGCCAGCCCAGCGCGACCCACGTAGTGCAGAGCGCACGCCAAAGAATCAAAATACATTACCATGCAATTTAGACGGGAAAACGAGAATGTGGTTATATTGGGTGTACCATTTGACTAAATGTCAACAAAACTTTCAAAATACAGTATGCAACAGCAAGATGCAAATTCTCACGTGCTCTAGGCAGGCATCTTAACATGGTATATTTATGTAATGTCTCTGATGGGAAACTCAAGCCAAAGTATGCTCTTTGGAGACAAACATATAGAAGCAAGTGTAATTGAAAAGTTATAAATGTGTTTAAATATAGCTGGTAAGTTTTACAAGAACTGGCTGCTTTTTGTCTCGCGTCGCAAACATATATATCCATGTGATAAAAAATAGTGGCACAATGAAATTGCACGTTCGCTTAGTGACATAATACATACTTGCAATGATCACGGTGCCTGTGTTCCTTATAAAAAACAACAGCTGATGCTTGGTTAGCTCCTCACATAATTTAACAGCACGTGAATGTAAGGGCGAAAACCCAAACCACTGTCATTCTTTATTTAAAATGCTGACATGAAGCAAACAGATTTTCATGTCTTCCCTTTTTCCCCTTTATCTATCTTTTACGCCTAATTTTATAAGTATGGCTTCCTCTTAGGTTCCAAAAAGAGGAAGCATTGGGGGCAAAACATCCCATGTTTAAGAAGTCATTATCGTTTACGTGCATGGGCCCGAAACGAGTTCATTAGAACCGCTCGTGCCTCCCGAAGCGAAAGCAAGAAGAAATTAGGACCTTTAACTGTGTGCGCCGTGGTGCGCACCTTACGCCTTAGAAGCCACAGAATCACATGCAATTTAAAATTATTTTAAATAAGTAAAATTGTGAATTATCCTTCTGTGAAATAGTCATGTGATAGCTTCTGGCAAGTATTCGATATTTAGATTTGGGCGACACAATCTACATGCCAACCATGTATGCTAGTGGAGGCAGATATGTGTTCAATGCAAAGAACTGAGAGCATCTGAGTGGAACACTTGCTAATCAGTTGTCGGATGAGAACATATAGTTTAATCAAGCAAAAGCCGCTTAGTTTGATGGCTTCTGCAGGCATGATTTTTATAAGGCAAAATAAAATAGGGCATTTTTGCACATGGTATATTTCTGGACTTAATATAAAGGGAACAGTGAGGCGACGTATTAATCTTCACAGACACATATGTACTTGTTTCGAGACGAAGATAAGATTCTGTGAAGCGTGATGATTTTTCCTACTTTAGCGCATCTTAAGCACTTCAGTGGGAAAAACTTTGGTTTCAGGTAGTTGGTTCATTGTGCAAGTATATGCATAGCCGCATTCGAGATCGACATGCATCGAAGGGATATGTGAAACGGGATGATGACTTTCCCGATTTCCGATTTGCTTCTTTGTCTTTTTCGTGCACTTCTCTCACTGTACTCATGCTTGTGTCTCCTTTGATGCATCATATTCATCACATCTGACTTTTCGTTCATATGTGAAGCCAGGCTATAGGTTAGTTATACTGCATTTTCAACTAGTCACAATCACTGATTATGTAATTATGCAAGCTGCTCCTCAGAAGTATAGCATTCTTGCCGTAATGGGAATGAAAAGCTACCATATATGACAAAAAAGTCGACGCGCAAAATTTTAATGCCAATGCTTCTTGCACTTTTATACTCATTTGCTTCACACTAAGTAATATTGCAAATTTAATTTTATTTATTTGTGAGAAAGTGTAACAGATCAATCCCAACAGCACCAAGAAACCACTTTCGTGAGGAGGCCGAGCACTGCTGTGCCGCCATTGCTGTCGAATGTGCTCATATTATTCATGCCTTGCTGATTTTGTCCCGTGATGTGGAAAGAAACCCGGGTCCTGACATTCCTGAAAGCCTATTAACCGAATTGCAAAAACTAACCGCCGGTCAGAACCAGCTGATCAGTGAAATTCATGGTCTTAGGTCACAACTTACTTCTGCCGACAAAGCAATTACTGATCTAAGCAAACGAATGAACGATCTTGAGGGTCACTACCAGACGCTTTTGCCCATTCGAAACGAAGTGGATGCAATGCGCACCACGACTGAGCGGGCTATTTTTCGTATTTCCGAGCTCCAGGCCCGTATCGATGATGCCGAAAATCGCTCACGGCGGGACAACCTAATTTATTACGGCATTCCTGACCCTTCCAGCTCGGGAACTACTGCCGACTCCGAAAGATGGATTGTGGAACTTTTGCCGCGATACGTTGCTACTAACCATTGACCCAAAAGAAATAGAACGTGCACATCGCATCGGTTGTCACTCCTCCAATCACTCTCGCCCCCTTATAGCAAAAGTTACTTTCCATAAAACCAAAGTTAACATCCTTTCGAGTGGCCGAAAGCTTAAGGGCACTGACTACAGTATTAACGAGGACTTTTCGCGATCAGTACGAAATTCCCGAAAACATTTCTGTGCGTTCGTAAATGATAAAGGCGTTCCGTTTTCTCTCCGCTTTGAGACTTTGTTCATCGGTTCAAGATACACCTTTGATGCCGCCTCGAGTAGTGTCAAAGAGTTGGCATAGCAGCTACATCACCCCAAGCAAAAAAAAATAACATAACACCGACTTACTCCAGAGATAGCGCTTCGCTTTCTATAATATACACGAACGTGTGCAGTTTCCTCCCAAAGCGTGTATTGGTGTCGAACATAGTTTTATCAACCGGTAGCAACATACTATTACGGCTGAGCAGCGCCGTTACTGATAGCGAAGTTCTAGCCGACCTGCCCGGTTTCTGCCTCTATCGGAACGACCGCGCAGGAACCCGTGGTGGTGGTGTACTAGTCGCTGTTCGCGAGCAGTTGCCATGCTCTCTAATTAACGTTACATCACATCTTGAGATGTTATGGGTGATAATGCATACCTATCCAAAAAAACTGCTACTTGGTATCTGTTACAGACCGCCCAGTGCTACTTCTGATTTCTGCCATCAACTTAACAACGTCATAAGCGAACTGGTAACCACCCGCCCAAACGCGCAAATCGTGCTCTTCGGTGATTTTAACTTCCCACAAATAGAATGGCGTACCATACAATCATTCTCGGTATCCGAACACACAGAGGCCAAGAATTTTGTCGATTTCGGCCTTAACTTTAACCTTTCCCAGCTAGTAACTGAACCAACCCGGATTTCGCAGCAAACTGCTGACGTCCTCGATCTAATACTAACCGACCACCCTGACAGCCTTTCATCCATTTATTCTTTGCCTGAGATCAGTGATCACAAAGTCATCCATGCCACTTTTTCGTTCAATTTGTTGACACGGGATACCTTTAAGAAAACAAGATGTCTATACGACAAAGGAAATTACGAAGCTATAACTGAAGCTATGAATACATTCTTTCCTATATTCGAATCAACTTTTCAAGACCGTTCCGTTAAGAGCACTGGGCGCGCTTCAAGAACAAACTAAGTGATCTTGCAAATAAATTTATTCCTAAAGTCACCTTTCGTTCTTATCAGCAAAAACCATGGTTCAAAGGCCTTAAAATGCCTAGAAAACAAAAAAACAAAAAAACGTCTGTATCGCGCCGCCAAACAGAGAGGACGCCCATGCGCAAACGATAAATATTATGAAGCCGAACAGAGCTACGTTGACGCACTGCGTCACGCTAAACACTCCTTTTATCACAATAATCTACCAAACCTATTAATCAATAACCCGAGGCGATTTTGGAGAGTTATAAACAATAGCGAAACGCACACTATTAAGATAACTAACGAATCGAACGAAGTTAATAATGATTCCGATTGCGCCGACGTGTTTAATTTGGCCTTTGCTTCTGTGTTCACAAACGAATCTAATGCGCCTCCCGTTTCGTCATCGCTTAGTATAAACTCGTTAATGCCAGCTATTGCTTTCAATGTAGACGGTATTTGTTCGATAATTGACAAAATCAAGTGTTCATCATCTTCCGGCATGGACGAGATTAACTCAATTTAAAAATAACACTAAGCTTATTTTTGCAGCATATTTGTCTTTGATATTTGCCCGGTCTCTTTCTTCATGTTTCATTCCAGATGACTGGAAAATTGGGAAGGTCGTTCCAGTCCACAAATCAGGTAACAGAAACTCGCCTCTTAACTACCGCTCCATCTCCCTTACAAGCGTGCCCGGCAAAATCATGGAACATGTCATCTACTCTCTAATCATGAATTTTCATGATTTGAATCACTTTTTCATCCCGCCCAGCACGGTTTCCGCAAAGGTGTCTCCTGTGAAACACGGCTGGCCGTTTTCCTGCACGATGTTCACACTAACCTTCACAGTAACATACAGACTGACGCAATTTTCCTGGATTTCTCTATGACCTTCGATAAAGTTCCTCATCAACGTCTAATATTGAAACTTACAAGACTCAATTTTGTATCCTGATATTTTGAATGGGATCATTCAATTTCTTACCAACTGCTCCCAATCTGTCATTAAAAAGTAATCACCTATCTAACCCTGTGCCAGTAACATCAGGCGCCCCTCAAGAATCGGTTCTTGGCCCTCTATTATTTTTAATATATACTAATGACTTACCTTAATATGTGTCCGGTAATATCTGAATGTTAGCCGATGATTGTGTCATTTATCGCACTGTACGAAACACCTGCAATCAAACAGCCCTGCAGAAAGGCCTCACCAACATACTAACATGGTGTGACCATTGGTTAATGAAACTTCATGGGCAAAAATGAAAAGTTATGTATTTTACTCGTAGCAGTAATCCCCTGGTATTTCCCTACCAAATTAGAAGCATGCCTCCCGAACTGGCAGAGTCCTATAAATACCTAGGTGTCACTGTATGCAATGATCTGTCTTGGCATGTTTCTAACATCATATCATCTGCTAATAAAACACTAGGTTTTTTAAAACGTAATCTCCGCCAGGCACCTCAAAACGTAAAACTGCTTGCCTACAAGTCCCTTGTTCGGGCAAAACTTGAATATGCACCTGCCATCTGGAGCCCGCACAAAACGTATCTTATCACCCCACTTGAATCTGTTCAGAACCGCGCTACTACGTTCATTAACTCACAATATTCATATGATGTCAGTATTTCCGCACTTAAAACACAGTCCGGACTAACACTACTATCTAATCGCCGACGCATTGCTAGTCTTGAACTCTATCACAAGTTCTTTTTCAGTACCCTTCATCATGCGCCATACATCGTTCCTGCGGCACGCATCTCTTACCGCACCAGTCATCCGCAGCAAGTCGCACGCCCGCGTGCCCGAACCACTCATATTTCCGCCTCGTTTATTCCTCGAGCAGCTAAAGACTGGAACGGCCTTCCTGCTGACGTTGTTAGCATCCCTTGCCTGTCTTTATTCCTACAGCGTGTGATTTATCACTTTGAACATAACTAATGAAGTGTACCAAATGTGGAACTTATGTTAAACCCACCCCTTATGTAATACACCCTCTGGGGGTCTTTAAGGACAATAAACTGAACTGAACTGAACTGAGGCCAACCGAATAGGAAATATGATACGCCTCCGTACCGCTTTGAGGCCGGGCAGGATATTGCTGCTGAACAACGACAAGACACGCTTAGAATCAATGGGGTGCAACGCATACATGAATGACTTTATGTGAAATATAAGCGAAGCTAGCTAGACGTGCGTCCGCACATAAAAAACACAGCACATTTACAAATGCACTGTACTCTCAGTCAGGAACATCCATATGCTGTACAGGAAGTTATCAAATGAGGTGCTTGATTAGAATATTGCAGACAAAAAACTTGCTTGCCCATTGTATTTACGTTACCAGCCGCGTGCTTAGCAGCTCATCTGGTAACCTCTGCCATATAAGTGCATGCGTTTTGTACCAGAACTGCGTTTGCTGGCCTGTAATGTGGCGCAAATTTCTCTTCGAAATTGTACCGTCAGTACTTAAAGAGTTTGCACACGTTTGTTGTATGTTTATTGTATACTTTGTTTGAGAAGGTGGAGTGAAATGAAAAATAAAGGATATTTGCACAGTATAATACTGATGAAATTTTAGAGAATATATTTATGCTTTATTACAAGATGTGTAAAGTTCATGGGCATCATTGTAATCTGATTTTATGTGTTTGTCAGTATGTTCCTGATATTATTATTCAGTTTCTCTTTTGACTGACCAATAAACATATTGACCTATTAACAGAGGAAATGTTTCATTTGAGTAACTCGGCGTCTACAGATTACATCCAATTCACCAAGCATAAGTGCAGGCGCTACTTACAAAGGAATAAAATATTGCCCACATGTAAGGATTGTGACGCGACCATGGCTCTACATCGTACTTTTAGACTATTGGGAAGAGTACTAGCACTCTGTTCTGAAGGAGTACAAGCAGTGTTTGAGGAATAGAAACACTCGGCTTGAAGGAGTAGAAGTACTCAGTTTGGAGGAGTAGAAGCACTAAGTCTGAACGAGTACTATTACCCTTGTGGGGAGAGTATTAGCACTCTGCGAAATAGTACTAACACTCCCTAGCGGTGGAGTAATAAAACTGTGTCAGGAGGAGTTATTCTACTCTCTCTCAAAGAGGGTCGATCTATTTTCGAAAAGAGAGTGAAATATCGTAAAAACAGGTGCTCCCTCGAAGAGAGTTCCCGGAACTGTTTGTTTTAGAGTGAAGATGGGTTTTGGTCAGTGCCAGGAGGCGGTCGCTACCACATAATGCGAAGAGTGCTGTGACATCTGCCATTTATCAGGATAAATGAGCTGAAGAGTCACTGAGCTAATCTTATCAATGTACCACGTGCCAGTACGTGCTCGCACATCATGGAGGAAGGAACTTCTATGTCGCGCATATAATCGCTCTGCCATTAAATCCTGTGTGCCATAATAACCGATTGTGCGTAGTTTACGATAAAATTCTGTCGGGGCTAGTAGTGCGTGCTTGTTCGATTATGCGTTGGTGGCGCGTCATGCATTCATACTGTCCACGTGGCCTTGGTCGGAGAGGTCATCCTCAACCGACGACGCCAACTTCGCGCATTCGGCAAGGCAGCTGTATCATGGTGCATTCATCAAACTGAAACTTACGCCCTGGCTTCTTATCAGCTCCTTTGTTGTGTTGTATTGATCTGTGTGTGTTCGTATACGCAGCAAACTTGTAGCTCGGCCATTTTACTAGATGCGCGACTTTATTACGAAGTGAAATTGTTCTATTAGGTATTATCATTCCACCTGACTGTATTGCCGAGAGTTTCTTTGGGCCTTGATGTGGCTCGCTTCACCGCTCCGGACGCGCAATACTTTCTTTTTTCGAATACGCTGGTTGACTCAGCATCACTGCGAATGGTTGTAATTTGTTCGTGAGTAGTCGCGTACGTCGATTATCTTCTTTGAGAATAATACCAATGGTGTGCGTCGTTACTCTGGGACCATTTTTGATGCAGAGGAACAGTTACCGGGTGATACTCATTCAAAATCACTGTTGACTGGTACAACATCAGCTACAAAGCCCTCGGCCATTACCACCATTGCATATAGAAAGCAGCTTAATAGCATAATTTAATGGTTTGAAGCAGTGATATGAATAGCCCATTGGGCGTGTCCATGTTTAGTAGTCTCAATATACTGTGCTGTTACCGGCAAGCTATATTTACCGCTAGGTAAGTTTACCTTACCGTTCAGGCGAGGATGTCAGGAGGAATTGAATGCCTCGTTAAGGCTAGACTAGAAAACACACGAATCGAACGTCCTATTGTGTGTACTTATGTTGTTCGCGCTTTTAAATATATAACTTGATAACGGTGTCCTGTATGGGTGGCATATTTATTTTTGTGTCATCATTACCTGCAAGTTTCGGACCCAATGAGTCTTGGAATTCGAGAACCGTCTGATGAGGTAGCGATATATTTTTTCGCTGCTGCACTTGGTTTCTGAGAAATCTACTTGTCCTACTAACTTAAACCACAAGAGCGTATAATAAGTAGATTTGCGCCGTATTCAACTGTTTATTCATTATCTTGCATACCTTCCAACAGAATAATAAAATTCAGCTATGGGTCAGTTTTCTTTTTCTTCGTCGAGTTTGTGCTTCAGTTCGATATTCGTCGTACCAGTGTGCAACGGAGCTTGCTCAAGCAAGATGCCAGATAAAAAAAAACAACCATGGGACAATGTCTGGTCGCGCACTGTTTAACATAGCTGCTGGCAGGGCCATTTCAAAAACATCTTGTATTTCATGTACTTAACAATTTCGTGACTACTGGAAAATCGAAGTTTTCAGGTGGTCTAGGAAATATTGCTTTTCGTACCAGAGGATTTACTTAATGTTTAAGGGTATGGTATCAAACTGTAGAGGGAGAATTATCTTTCCAACAACAATTATTTCCAACAACAGTTTTATAGTAGAACCTCGTCCATACGTTTTAGAACCTGCTAACCGGGAAAACGTACGATCCGAACTAAAAAAAACTGACAGACTCAACTATTGTTGGCATCTGCCTAATGCGAAGTGTCATGCAGATGGTTGCGGTACGAGACGCCGGCGCGCCCCGAGCTGGTGGTGTTCCGGCGGCCCTAGACGCGTTTTGTTGTTTTCCTATTGGGTGGTGTGTTAAGAAGGCGACGGAAAACCGAACTGAAATCGTCCTAGTGGGCGACGTCGGGTGCCGCCTGCAACAGAGAACGGCGGCGCGTTTGGGTTATAGGCTACTAAATACATACGGTATACCAATGGCGCTACGCACCACGCACTGTAAAACAGATTGGGGAAGATGCTTATCGCAATAGGTTCGGCGGTGATAGCTGTGAGTAAGGCGTGCGACGACCCGGGGAAAGATTTGCTCGTACCGGAATAAGAAACTGCGCGCCGTCGTTTTCACGTGATACGGGCGGCTATATACTACTGTCAATCGAGCACCCATCGCGGCTTTTCTTGTTCACATGGAATCTGGCGGCCGGAGAACGTATACTATCCCGGTCTGCAGCAGGCAACCGCGGCACGTTTCGTTTATCACAAGCAGTAAAATAGCGCTAAACAACAGGACGAGGAGAGGGACACAGACAACAGTGCTGTAGTCTGTGTCCCTCTCCTCGTCCTGTTGTTTAGCGCTATTTTACTGCTCGTAATCATGAACCAACAAGCCCAAATCCGTACACTTCTGCAGTTTATTTCGCTTACCGTTTATCAAAAGTGTGCGCCGCACTTTCAACGCACCACGCACTGTGAAACGCATAGGCGAAGATGATTATCGCAATAGGATGGGCGGTGATATTCGTGAATGCCACGTGCGACGACCCCGGAGAAGATTTGCTGGCACCGAAATGAGAAACTGAGTGCGTGCCGACGTTTTCACGTGAGGAGGGTGGGCGAGAATTGCGGTGAAGCTGCTGCGGCTTGCAGCTATATACTGTTCTCGATCGCACGCGCCTCGGCCATTTTCTTGTTTACATAGGATCTAGGAAACAGAAAGCATATCCCACGATCGCAGTATATCGCAGCGTATCCCACGGTCGCACGATCACGTTGGTGCAGAAAAATCGTGTTTTCCGGGAACGTATGAACCGATAATAAATGAGCATTACATTATTTGGTTATTTTTTGTGTTCTCGGTTGCGAACGTGCCGGGAAAACGTACGTAAGCGGGAACATATCAACGAGGCAGTACTATATCAAAAATAGTATGAAAAAATCATGAAAAAAGAAAGTTGTAACAAAACCGAAAAAATGATGGAAACATTACAGCTGCATTGCACAAAATAAGCCTAAAAATTTGAAATATACATTTTGAACACCAGAACGATATGCACGAATCCTGCAAACATAAGCTCTGTATGTACAAATCTTCCTTAGGGTAGATAGGAAAACATTAGCCTAGTGAGCCACCATGCCCTTATGAGCCACTGCGCGGCACTCCAGAGCGCCATGCCAGGTCTACCACCGGCCGTCTTTATGCGCAATACTTCTCTCTCTCTACGCGGCCACCGGCTGTAAATTTTCGTCGTTCAGTGTCGGACGAATGACGTTGAGCCCTGCGGATAAGGACTGACCTTTAGAAAATGTCGAATATACCTATACTATGGCGTCGGCTCTAGAGACACTAGAGAAGAGATGTTGATAGAATTCATGTAAAGGAAGAAGCTACCAATAATGAACAGCTTCAGAAAGCGTAGCAAGAAAAGTACGCCTGGTAAAGCCCTCATGGTCAAACAAGGAATGAAATAGTTTTCATAAATTCTGCAGATCGCAGCATAGTGCAGGATGTTGAAGTGGTAGGTAGGGTAAAGTGTAGTTACCATAGGTTAGTGAAGTATAAGATTCACCTGAATTTGAAAAGAGAGAGAGTAAAATTCATCCAGAAGAAACGGGCCATCCTAGACGCAACAAGGACAAAAGGGGACCAATTCAGGCTGGTACTTGCAGACAAATATACAGCCTTAGAACAGCGAGCTGTAGATGACATAGAGCTAATGAATGAAACCGTAACTAGGCTGACTACAAAAGCAACACTTGCAGTAGGAGGCAATGAACTAAGGCAACCAGTAGTTATGCTCGCCCAACCATAGAAAGACCTAATAAAGAAACGACAAAGCATGAAGCAGTCCAACTCGATAGGTAAGATAGAATGCGCGGAATTGTCAAAACTGATGAACAAGGCGAAAATAAAGAATGTTAGAAATTATAACGTAAGAAAGACTGAGAAAGCAGTAATAAATGTACGCCGCATGAAATCAGCAAGAAGAAAACATGGAAGAGGACAAGGCAAGATGTATGCACTGGAAGATAAGCAGGGCAATATCATCAACAATTTCTAAAATATAGTAAAAGGAGCAGAATAATTCTATACTGTACTACCCAGAGCAGCCAGCGCACCTAATTTGAAAGTAGTAAACAACAGGTTACAGAGGCTCCTTCTATAACTGTCGGTGAAGTTGGAAGGGCCTTAGAAGACATGAAACGAGGAAAGGCGACAGGTCAAGATGGAATAATAGTCGATTTAAGCAAAGAAGGAGGAGGCATCATGCTTGAAAAGCTTGCGGCACTTTATACGAAAACTCTCACGACTTCAAGGGTCCCAGAAAACTAGAAGAAAGCCAGCATTATACGAATCTACAAAAAGAGGAACATTAAACAATTGAGAAACAATAGGCTCAATAGCTTACTTCCAGTATTGCATGAAATATTCCCGAAGATAATTTCCAATTCAATAAGGGCAACACATTACTTCAGTCAACCAAGGGAACTGGGTGGCTTCAAGAAGGGATACAGTACAATAGATCATATCCATGCAATAAATCAGGTATTCGAGAAATCTGCAGAGTACAATCAACGTCTCTACAAGGCTTTCATTGATTGCGAAAAGGCATTTGATTCAGTGGAGGTATCGGCAGTCATAGAGGCACTACGCTATCAAGGAGTAGAAGAGGCTTACGTAAATATTTTGGAAAATATCTACCAAGATTCCGCAGCTACCCTAATTCTCCACAAGAAAAGTTGGAAGGTACCTATAAATAAAGGTGTCATCTGACAATATCTGACTCTCTTGCTATCCAGACTACAGAAGAAACGCTCAATCCTAACGATAGCATTCTTCAGCCTTCATACTCAGAACTCCATAGTTTTGAGCTGTCTACGAACAAGTCTTCCGTACAGAAGCCTAAACGTCTAATTTTTATTAACACTTTTTGATCAGCGCCCTTTCTTTTTTTTCTTGTAACATGAACTCCAAAATCGGGAGAACGCATAAGCCATACGAAGCACTGAATTTGAATTTTCTTCCCTGTTGCAAAGTACGCAAGTTAGGGTGAGCAAAAAGTTGAAGACGGCAGAAATTTGCTTATTATACGTTCTTGCTGTTTAAATTGGTAGAACAAGTAGATTTCTCATTAACCAAGTGCAGCAGCGAAAGAAAAATGCTACGTCAACAAAAGGTTCTGGAATTGCAACACTCACTCGGTCCCAAAATGAAGACACAAAAACAGATATGCCGCGCATACAGGGCACAGTTATGAATTTATTTATTTGAAGTCACAAAAAACATATGTACACTAAATAGGACGTTCCGTCCGTGCATTTTCTAAAGTATAGATTCATTATCGAGGCCGCTATGACGTATTCAGTTTCTCCTGGCATCCTCGCCTCAATTACCAAGCTCAACGTACTTCGTGGTAGATTTAGCATGCCGGTAATAGCACACATTTATAAATTGAGGTTAAACGTGAACATGCTCAATGGGACAGTCATATGACTCCTTCAAACTGCGTTTTAAGCCGCTTTCTATGTGCACTGGTGGGAATGGGCAATTACTTTGTAGCTCATTTTCTAGCAGTCAACGATAATTTTTATTGGTTATCAGCCGGTCACTATTCATCCGCATCAAAAATGGTTCCAGAGCTCCGACGCGCAACAGTGGTATTATTCTCAAGGAAGATAATCGACGTATTCGACCACTGACGGAAAAATTACAGCCATTCGCGGCAAGATTGAGTCAACCAGCGCACTTGAAAAAACCAAATACTGCGCGTTCGGAGCGGTAAAGCGAGCCACCTACAGAAACAAAAACTAACGGCATACAGTCATCTCGGATGCCAATAACTAACGGAGCAATTTTACTTTCGTCGTAAAGTCAATAAGCCAGTAAAATGGCCTAGCTACAAATCCACTGCGTTATGAGCACACAGCAATGAATGCAACGAAGCAAAGCAGCTGCTAAGAAGCCAGAAAGTTTCAGTTTGCCGAGTTCACTATGACACAGCTTCCGCACTGAACGCGCGAAGTGTGCGTTGTCGGTTAAGAATGACGTCTTCCACTAAGGCGACACCGGCAGTACACACCACGAACGCATAATAGACCATGCAAACACTACTAGGCCCGAGAGAACGTCATCAATGACGCACAACCCGTTACTGCGCACTTAGCTTAATGGCAGAGCGCGATACGGAGGTTTCTGAAAGCTTTTGAAGTCAATGCGACGCATATATATAGCTGCCTGCAAGTTGCAGCTTGAAATGGTGCATGTGAAGGACATGCTGTGAAATCGTTTCTCCGCGTGGTAAAGGTATGCTGTGCGCGAACTGTGATTGCATTTACCTGAACAAAAGATGAATTTTCGAAAAGTGCTTGAAGTGGCGCGTGTATGACGTGAAAACAAAAAATGTCGCTTGCAACATACCTAGATCATGACCTTCTGGGATAACACTTTGAGCCTTCTTGGATAACGCTTTCGTTATCGCCAAGAATCTGGATTTCACGGCAGTATCCCGGCTGCTACCTGTCAGACTACGCAAAAGGCTGAATCGCAGTGATTGCATACGCATACGCAAGATACCTAGGTCGAATTTCTAACACTTAATGTTTGCAAACAAAGCTTGCGTACAAATAAGTGGCAACTCTTATCAGTCATATGGAATCCCTTTGTAACGACGTTGCAGGGAGAGCCGAAATCGCTTCAATATGTTCATTACTGCTCTTCACTGCAATGCATGCGTAATGAAGTGCACAAATTTGAACTTGCATATAAGATGGTCGTACGGCCAGTAGAACCGTTACATGGCTACGTGCGCTCAACAGAAAACAGGAAAAGAAATTTCAGCGTCCTCAACATTGGACTTCTTGGCACATGACACGATTGCGTTTACGATAGCTGCGTTGTATTTCAATGTGATGGTCTCTCGTTTCTGCTTTCGGTTGGCTTGTCTCTAGCATCGCGAAATGGCGACGCCGTTCACGTGCTGCCGTTCAAGCAGCACGTGGTACACAGGGAGGCCTGGTCTCTGAGATTGTACCGGTGCAATCTCTGAGGCCATGCCAAGCTGCGCTAGCCTGCGCGGTTCCGTAGTGAGAGAAATTGCGAAGGCGATAATGAGCCTCAGCTTATGCGCAGCTACGCGCAGTGGTGAGAAAGAACATTAAACGCATTAAAGTCGCATTAAACGCAAATACCCAAACGCTTTGGCACCGAATGTGTGCCGAACGCCGCCGAACGCCGCCGAACGCGACGGAGCCTGCACAGGTTGAGCATTTTTTGTTTCGGAGACAAATCAAACTTGCATTTCAGAGACAACTGAATTTCCGCATACTTATTGCCAGGATAATATTACTTCGTTGAAACAAGGTTATGAAACACGGACATCTACGGAGATGTCAAAGGAGATTTCATTTTGTTACATCGAATAATTCGTTATGCCCGTTTTGTTATAACGATGTTTCACTGTAACATGTATTTGTTTAAATCTTGTCTTACCATCTAATTACAGGGAGCAGATCTGTGCTCAAGCAACATTAGGAACAAGCTACACTGTCGGCAGTGCATCAGCCTGCGGAACTGTCTAAGCCAGCTCCCTGAATTATGAAGTGACTAATGTGGGATAGCGGACAGTAACAAAGCAAATCTCAAGAAAGTGCATTAGAAACATTTTGATTATGTAGTGGTATTATTGATTTGATTTATTAAAAATTCTATGAAACCTTTGGCCACTTCTGCGCTTCAAATGTCTGATTAATAATGCTTTATTCTACACGTAGCTTTAACGTTGTTATAACTTTGCGGCCTTGCCAATATTTCAGTGGTGGTAGGGTGGGTTGTAAGAAATGGGCCATATGGATTGGTGCTTTCGGTGTAGCCAAAGGTTTTTTTTTTCAATATTGCGAGGATGAGGAAAATTTTCATTAATTTGTCCATTTAGCAAACATCAAGAGACACTTAATTCCTTTATAGTTAGTGCTATAGCGAAAGTGTGTGTTGTGTTCCTAAATTCATGTGTGTGCCAAACATCTATCTAAGAAAAAACTTGCGTGATAGTGTTGCTGTAGTCCTTGATAATATTCCATCGGCAGATCTCGAACAATGTTGGCAAGGTACGGAAAATCCTTTTCGGTATTCCCAGACCATCACATATGTGCTGTTTATGCCGTTTCTAGACAGCTTAATGAAGCTCAGCAACATTTCGTTGAACAGTTGATATCGAAGGAGACACACAGTCTGGATTGCAATGTTATGACTGAATTTTAGCGTCTGGAGACAACTTAAAATGTCATCATTGTGCTAGTTCTACCCTGTTAATAGTGTTCCCGCTGTATATTGACAGGTTTGGTAGATCTTGCTGTCATTTTTACAACACCCTAGCCCTATGAACAAGTGGTGGTTTTCGATACCGCTTTAAAGTATGGACGCTGGCAATGAACGCTAAACACTCTTGACTAGAATTAAGTGCCGCCACTGTTTAAAGAAATTTAAAGGGTTTGTACGTACGCCACTTTACGGCCTTTACCTGTCACTCAACAGATTTACAAATGTAACTGAACAAATCTCTTTACAAAGTTATAGGGCTACATTACACAAATATTGTCTATAAGGTATCATACCGTGCTTTTCAGAAATCTGTTCATTATGTTGGGAAAACCCTTTTAAGACGGCTACAAATCGTGTCGCAAAACTGTTTACAACCATTTTTAAAACGCCTTTAATATGTTTAGCAAGACATCTTATACCTAATTCTAAAACGGCCACGAAACGTCTCGCAAAACGACTTATAGCTGTTTTTAAAAGGGCTACGAGATGTCTTGCAAGACGTCTTATATCCCTTATTTGGTGGTGTACTAGACGGTCTTCACGATTGCTACAAGACGTTTTAAGAGATAGTTTTGTTAAGACGTCTTCAAGAAGTCTTAAATATTTTGCCAAGTCTTGAATATGTCTTGTAGACGTTTATATTGATATTTAAGATGTCTTCCTGATCATTCCAAGTCATGTTGTAGACGGCTAATAGACCAATGCGTGTTCAGTGGGAATACAGTAGATTCCCGGGACCGTCCTAGTCAAGTCGGCCCGGTCAATGATCCCTTGGCCTAGCGAATCGGCCAGGTCGTTCCCCTGAAGGCCTGTGTGACCTGAGCGCCATCCGATCCGGGGATGATAAGTGAATTTCGTCGGTAATATTCAGTGACTCGTTTTGGTCATATGGCCCCTCAGAAGCAGGCGCCATGCTTCTTCTGAGTCTGTGATTATTGTGAGACTCTTGTGCGCGCGTTCGGCGTGAGCGAGAGCCATTGCCACAACGAACGTTTCGGCAGCCGCCGAAGTACCTGCCCTGATGGATGCTTTAAACAGTTCCTTGGCTTTCGTGTCCACGATTGCCACTGCCTACCTCTTGTTCCTTTGTGCATTCGCTGGCGTTGGGGTTTACATTCGGATACGGGGCTGCGTCCGTGTATAATGTGTTGCACGCATGGTTATTTTCATACACTGTTCTAATACGTTGTGCGCACGCTTTTGGCCTTGCTTTATTGTATTTCGGTGCATGATTTGAGTATGGGGGCCACGATTATTTGAGCTTGTGTTGAGGGTGGTAGTGGTAAAACGCGTTCCCTAATGAGTTTTAGGTGTCGGTGAATACGTGCTCTTGTCAAAGGAGCCCATCATGCCCGAGTCTAGCCCCGGTGTTCCCTCTGAGAGTGTGTGCCTAGTTTTGACTCTTCGAATCTTTTGTGTACTGCTAAGGATATCAGGTGCTCTATGGACGTCTTCCTGGGTAGTCCGAGGAAGGCTTTATCTGCTGGTATTAAGATGTCAACCTGCCTCTCCTTTTCAAGACTAAGGAAGTGGTAGGGCAGGCCGTACGTCACTTGGTGTATCACTAGTGCCTGGACGAGCCTTAGCATGTTGTTTCCTTGCATGCCTGTTTTGCAATAAGTTACGCGGCTGGTCATTTGTGCGATGTTATTCTGGTGGTTTTTGGTGTATTGATGCTGTGCGACTTTTTCCTGCTAAGTTTGTGCCATAAACCCGGGATCTGCTTTGTCGTAACTTCTTGGACCGTGTACCCTTCCGCAACGAAGTTGACAGATCCGTTGGATATGTAGCCCCTCGAGTGTACCCTAATGACGTGAATTTTTTCGCGGGCATATTTGAGGCCACTGCTCCTCGAGAATTTGTCTGTTCCCTCGGCTACTTGTTGTATTACGTGTTCTTTGTATCCCAGAGGGCCCCTTACTGCCCACAGAGTTATGTCGTCTGCGTGCAATGTGTAACCGCAATCATGGAGTTGGTCCAGCGGTCAACGCAGACAACACATCGCTATGTTGGACCGCAAAGGTGAGATTATTGCCCCTTGGGGTGTACCTCTACTGTGCATCTTGAACTTGTGGAAAGAGATTTGACCGATGCCTATTGTCGCGGTTCGGTTGAAGAGAAAAGCCCACACGTAGTTGCACGCACGTTCTCCGCATCCCGTCAGTTCGAGTTTTTCCAATATTGTTTTTTGATAAACTTTATCAAATATGCCCATGAGGTCTATTACGAGCACTGGACTTTCCTCTCCGAGGGCCATGTTAGATATAAGGTTTATGATCGGCAAGAATGCGGCGTCACAGGATAGCCCCATACGGAGCCTTATCATGGTTTTTGGGAACCATATTATTTGTTCAAGGTACCGCCACAGACTTATTTTTACTTCTCGTTCGCACAGTTTGCGCACGCAGGACGTGAGTGAAATGGCCCTCATAGCGACAATAGAAAGGGGGGGAGGCGTCTGTTTAGGTTTGGGGATCATGATAATTTAAATTCTTCCATTCCATTGGCAATTGGCCTTCGGGCCAGCTCCCGCAATGAAACAGTTATTAATTGTTATTAATCAGGACTCTAGCGTCAAGCTTCCGAAGAATCGTGTCCGTGATAGCATCAGGGCCGGGAGCAGAGTTTTTGGTGGCTGCTTGAGCTGCTTCAAGCTAGTTTTGCAATTGTCAGAGGTACGTCTAATTTGGGATTGCTCTTCCCAAGGCATGGATGCGTCTCATTTGAGGCGTCCGTGTTTAGTAATGGTCCTATGTATCGTTATTTCGCTCTCTGTATAATTTCCGCGTATGCGCTAGAGAAACTTGGCTCTCTAAAGGTCGACTCAGATGATCCTAACTTTATAGTCGGCGGAATTTGCCGAGCCCCAGACACAAACGAAGCATTCTGTGACATGCTAAATGAATTTCTTCGTGCCATCCGCCATTACTCAAGCAATATGGTAATAGGCGGTGATTTCCATGTCCCTTCAGCTACATGGTATTCCAACTTTCCTGTACTGCTTTCAATGAAACTAAACGCTTAGTTGATATAATTCTTTTTTATGATCCAACCAAACTACTTAAGCAACCCTCCCGCATCCAGAATGCTACCACCTCAATCCTGGATCTCTTTTGTTAGCAGCGGCATGTTACGTCATGTGCTGGACACCCACGTGTTTGATGGACTATCATATCATGAACTGGTCTACGTGAGCATTTTGTGCCGGATACCTATGTGTATGATGAAATATCAGATCATAAACTGGTCTACTTGAGCATTACCTAGACGAAGTTTCAAAAAGCAAGAGGGAAGAATGCGTGGTCTCTGTCTCCTGGCGCACCAATGATGTAGAAATGCTAGAAACATTGCTTATATTTTTCTCGATTTACCACAGTTTCCTAATCCGGAGCTTGTACTGCTGACAGTCCTTGGCGCTTCCTCAAGAACCTCGAATTGCGGTGCCTTCACGATTTTCTACCGACAATAGTAAGAGTAGGAAATGTAAGCCCATGGATTAATAAGTCAGTTGTTTGCTTGGGATGAAAGGTGAAGATTAAAAACGGCATCTCGAGAACCCATCATTGCCTAACATGCATAAAGCCTTCATCGTGCACAAAGAGCTAGTGAAAAGTATCGAACAAGCAAAAATCTATTATTATAACTTCATTTCGGACACCTTACTTTCGTTTCCAGCGAAATTCTGAAAGCATTTTTCACCAAGAAAGTAGTCTTTCCTTAAGAGGAAGCTTTAGCTCGGGCCCAACTCCAACGCGGCCTATTCAAATACATGTAAAAACGCAAAAACGTTTTTCTGAGATAACCCCTGGACTGATTTTAATGAAATTTGTTGCTCTTGAGAGAGAAAGTTAAATTCTAGTGACTGTTGGAAGCGGAATTTTGATTTAGGGCTTGAATTTTCTTAAACAGATTTACAAAAATTCAGCAGTTTGAAAAAAATAGAAGCACAAAGTTTACAAGCTAATAGCTCTGCATCAAGAACAGATATCGCGGTTCTGTAAACGGCATCCATTAGATCATTCAAAGCGGACAAATTTTATATGTCATATTTCATCTTACGTGAATTTGTTACGTTGTTTACGAGGGTTCTGCAAAAGCTGTAATTACACATTTATAAATTTTTTGAGATTCATGTATAAGATGTCAAATTTGTCCGCTTTAGATGTGCTATTAGGTACAATTCACAGAATTGCGATATCACCTATTCTTGCTGAGTTACAGAGTTGTAAACTTCATAGTTTCGTTTTTCTGAAAATTTGCGATTTTTTGCCAATTTTTTAATAAAAAATTGACGACCTAAATCGAAAATTCGAAACCAACAGTCACTAGATTTTAAGTTTTTTCTTTTAAATGCAACAAGCCCCGTCAAATTTGGTGCTGTGGTTGCCAAGAAAAACGAATTCTCCTTTTACATGTATTTAGATAGGAGCACCCGAGCTAAAGCTTCCTCTTAAGATCTCTATACATGGGGCTGTTGTTATGAACAACGAAATAATTGTAGATTCATTTAATACGTCCTTGTGCTCAGTGTTTATCAGTGCTGGTGGTAGAAAACCGTGTTCAATAGCGGCGCATAATATTTCACCAGTGTCTGACATCTCGTTATCGATCGAAGGAATCTTGCGAATGCTCCTTATTATTGATTAAAAAATGACGTTTCGTATAGATGACATAAGCGATGCATTTCTTGTTATATGTGCCTTACTTTGACGTCGAGCGTGAAGGTCTCCGGCCAGCGTTGAACCAGCTGGACTCTAGACCATTTTCGGAAATGAAGATCCTTGGACCATGGCAGTGCGCGTCGATGTCACAGAAAACCACTAAAGCGTTGTTGCAGTGCCTCATGTCGACAAGTCTTGGCGACCATGTGTAGACTCGGCGCGAACATTTAAAGTGTGCGAAAGTTTGCTCTCTCTCTCATCTTTCTCTCTCTTTTCATCCCTATACTCCTTACCCCAGTGCCGAGTAGCAAACCGGACGCGCGTCCAGTTAGCCTCCCTGCCCTTCCTCTGTTCTATTTCTCTCTCTCACTCCATTCGGCTAGAGGAGCAACGACATGGGCGGTAGCAGAATCCGATTACAAGTGTTTACACGCTTGCAAGATAACTATCGACCAACAAAGTTTCCAGGGCATCACTGACGAAGATAGGTGCAACTCTTTCGTCGTTGACGCACTTCTCAGAATAAGGAAGAGCTTTCTCTCAGCCTTGCCTTTCCGAAAAAGAAATGTTATGTTTATGGTATGGAATTCGTCGCGGTGATATCGCCGTAAAGCTCGAACCTATGGCTCCGTTCCTGGCGCGATTGACGCGAGGTTGCGAGCGTCGTTATGATACGGATGGCTTTGGAAGTTCTGTCGCAACTTGTTTCGTTCTTGCACAAGTTTAATCCACGTGACGGAAACCGGATGTTTGATGTCCTAAATAATGTTCACAAATGTCAGCGACAGTGAAGTAAAACAACACACTTTTATTCTCGCAATAATAGTTTGAAATTATCGTGCTTGCACCGCCTTTCGCTGTTCAAATTTTCGACATCAATCAAATTGCTTTCTCTAGCTTGTGAAGAGCAAACCATTTCCAAATAACAACTGGTGGCTCTGATAGTCGCAAGCTCTAAACAGCACTGAAGCACTATGTATGGTAAATATCTAATTAGGTAGGCTATCTAACAAAGTTGCCTCACAATAAATTGTATGCTACTAGCCACAAATTGCACTTAAGCAGAGTTGTTTTCTGTCGCTGAATTGTCCCTCAAAAAGCATACTCTGAAAATATTGGAGGCTTATGAAAGCCTCATGCTCTGGAATAAAAAGTTGTGGAAAATGCACTTTCATTGAGTGGCTTTGCAGCTATTGATAGAAAGGTTTAAGAGTCTGCCTTTATTTCTCGAAAGTGAGATTTCAAAGTGCACTCTTGCTGTCACAGAAGAGCATTTATTAAAGTAATGGCACACTGCTTAGAAAATAGTATGCATAGAAATTTTTCCACATCCCAAGGAACCCATCCAAGTGGTGGCGACTACCAAACCCTTATCTGCCATAACTTATCGCAGATCCAGTTTCGCGACACCTGCCTGCCACGATGGCTTAGTAGATATGGCATTCCGCTGCTGACCGCGTATTTTTGGGTTAGTTTCCAACCTCAGCAGCTGCATTCCGATGGGAGCGCACTGCAAAAGCACTACCGTCCAAAAGTCTACCGTCCATTGGGTGCACCGTAAAAAACCCAAGGCGGCCAAAATTAATCCGAAGTCCCCAACTACAGCTTGCGTCACAATCAGATCATCGTTTTAGTAAGTAAAGCATCAAAATTATTTTTCAATTGTTTTGCAATGCGTCCAACGTACCATTCGCTTGTTCGATAGCCGGAAGTTTTCAGCTACGTAATTTATCAAATGAAAGACAATTTGCCTTATGGAAGGAATCTGAAGGTTAGGAATCGAAGCAGTGGGGACGATCAGCGTGTTAATGCAACGCATATGGGAGAGGCCAAACTGAAAGGGTATCTAGGATTTCAGCATTCCCAAAGGAGATGTCACTCGACTATTGACAGCCAAAGTATAAGCGCTTTCTAATTCTCTCGGCAGCTTGCACGGCTATTTCTGTTGCAATTTTATTTCTTTGTTTTAACCACCCTGTTTTGAGATTTCAATGCAATACAGATTAGTTTTTGTAAATTTGTGAGGTATAACAGAATAGTATCAAGATGCGTACCCCCATCAAGTGCTATATTCCAAGCATAAATTGATCATCTTCTATTATTGATGATGATTTGGAATTTTTATGGCGCAGCAGCCGTGCAGACTTTAATGCGCCAACGTCTTCTATTAAGAAAACTGTCTAAACACATTGCCACAATGCACAGCATACATCGCCTGAGTACCCCTACAATAGCGAATACTTTTGACGTGCTACTCATGACATTTTTATTGCTCTTAGAAAGAAACGTGCAGGTGAAAGAATGCAAACGTGCGAGATTTATTGCAGCGAATTTCAACGAATAAAGCTTGGTGCCCTGCAAGCGACACGCCAAGGCCTCGCGTAAGAGAAATAGGACTTGCTAAAAATCAAAGTATGGACCAGAATTATTAAGGCACATGGTAAAACGAAGTGCTGAACTTTGTTTTTCTAGCACTGAAACTGTGTGGCAGAATTATACCCAGCAGTTGTGCTGTGGTTTGCTGGCGAAAGGGAAGTATTTGCCCTACCTCAATAGGGTATTTGCCCTGCCTCAATTTTCTCTCTTGCGACACCTTTTGCTATATTTTCTCCTTTCAGTACGTGTTTTTCCGGCGAATGGTAGCGATAAGGCTGTGCAAGCCCTCACCATCTACTCGAGGGTATCTTTATCAGTCGTCGACTCCTTGTTTTCGCAGTAAGAGAAACAGCGATTTCACAAGTGCGGCCCATCGCAGCACTTCTATTAAAAACTTTAATTGTACCGCTGACAGGGGAGAAAAACCTTGAGCGCAGTCAACGTACCAGCTCTCTTCGAATCGCATCGTGAGAAACAAAATTGCTAACACACTTGAAAAACACAACAGGAAATTTTCAGTCTGTCATATTTTGGGACGTTGTTTCTGTCGTTCTGTTGTTTGTAGTTCTGTTGTCTGTACTTCTGTTGTCTGATGTTCTGTTGTCTGTAGCGTGACGTCCTGTGGTCGAACGTTCTGTAGTTCCTGATCAATATTTAATTAAAAATTGACAGAGATCTCTTTAACGATATGTAAATTTAGTAGTACAAAAAAAGAAAAATATCAAAGTAAAAAAAAGTATCCCGACAGGGATTCGAACTTCGGGCCTGAAGATCCCGAGCCCAGTATCTCACCACTGTACCACGCCAAACTTTGCTTTGCTTTCTTTCATGGTATTTATTATAGTAGCATTCAACCAGACGTTCACCAGGGGTGCTAAGCGAAAGTTTGGCGAAACTCGGGATCTTCACGAGCTCTGGCGACACCCCAACATGAAAGCACAAATAGTACCAAGACACAGTTTATCTTTCGACAAGCCTCCAGTTTCATGGGTTTATCTAGATACATTGTGGGTGGCTATCATTCCTTGGGCGTTGCCTTCTGGGTGGTCGACAAACTGGGGCTCATGTGATCATACCGCCGGTGCATGGTCGTGCCTTCTTTCCCTTGTTTGTCGTTCCCCCGAGTGCATTACATGCAGAAGCAAGTTATAAAACAAATGCATTCAGTACAATATTATTAGTTACTTTACCGTTGTTTAGAAGAATTTTAAAGCTTACAAGATGTGCACTGAAGCGTATTAGACTAATTTGTAATTTGGTACGCTTCGCATTATACCACGAGGGAACGCTGTGGTGGCGTCATCACATTCGCTCACCGGGCGAGCATGGCGGCTAAGCATCCAAGAGGCCCAATGTAAACAAACTCGTACAACGAGCTTGCAGTGCGGGACGTAGTGATCAGGCTCGACGATGGCCACTATTTCTTGGATAGTTCTGTTCCTCCATGAGTAATCTTTCCGAGCACCCCGAAAAACTGCCAATAGCTTCGGCGATTTTACAGATCGTAACGCGCTCCTACTGTTCACGGCGTAATGCTGAAGAAACTTGTCCGCTGCTGTTTCTGTGAGTGCAGCGAGTTCCTCCACTCTGCGAGCGTCACGAATATTACATAGTGTGTGGAAAAGAAAGACAGCCGATATAGCTACGATGCGACAAGGCGGTGGTGCCGACGATGGATCTCGCAACCAACACAGTGACGGAGGCATCGACAAACTGCAGATAAGTATATTTCTACTGTTTCATATTTAGCATAATAATAGTGCACGGATTAAGTCACTTTCGTAGTAACGAACTGAATGTCCAGCAGTATAAAAAAGGCATTGAGAACCAATGAGTGTTCGCGCTTTTACATGCACGTGGGCCCGCGAAAATTTAAAAGTGATCACGTTTGCCCGAGCTTCGAAGCCATGCCCCTCCCACCAGTAGGCATATGTCATAGCCAGAAGCGTGGCGGAAAGGGAACTCGCACTACCTGCAGCAAAAAAGGCTAGGTCGTGGCGTCATGCGCCTAGACCTAGAGTGAGCATTGGAAGGTTGTATAATACGGAAAAGATAAAGGTAACCTTCACTAACTTGGTGAGATAACAGAAATTCATAAGTGACCATCAACCCGCAGAATCTATGGAAGAGTATCTTTCCCCAGGTGAAATCTCAATAGCAGGTAGTGACATAAAGCAGGAAATTTATACAAAAATTTCATGGGTTGAACAGCACATGGAAGGCATTACCGAATCGTGATCGCCACGTTACCAATATCCTTAAAAAAAGTTCAGAATCATTGCATTCTACAGGTTATGCAATATGGGACAAAATCTGGAGGTTAACAAAGAAACTTGAGAAGTCAAGGACTGTGCAGAAAGCAAAGTAACAAAAATTGTTGGAGATAGCATTAAGGCAGGAAGACAGTGGCGTAGTAAACCGTGGCAGCTGATTTGCTAGTCGAGATTAAGAAAAACAAATGGAGTCGGCGGGCAGGCCATGCACGTCTTCAATCGCTTGTGGCCAATTCATAACAGGTGATTACATAAGTGTGACAGAATGGATCTCAAGCAGACAGAACTGCAGCCGAGGATGGTAGAAATTTGCGTAATGGGACAAAAATATGTTTGTAGGCATAGGATGCAATCAGCTCGCATAAGACGGGATCGTAGGGAGAGGCATTTGTTTTCGACAGACCAAAAATAGGTTTGTGGTACTGACAGTAAAGACTCGTGAAGGCACCTTAGCTGCTGGCACACTAATCAACATGACAATTGGCTCTGAAAAAGACAAGCCCAGTTATGAAAAATAAAGCAACGTTGTCCCGACATATCGTTTTATTATTCATACTACTCTAAAGCCTTCCACAGTTGAGGACGCTTAGTACCAATAGTGCAACGAGCATTTTTCTTTGTAAATAATGGTTTACTTGCGGTTGATTCATTCCAACAATTCACTTTTTTTTTGCAGCAAAACATTCTCTGCTGGAGGCACTCAACCGCATGGTGGCAGTAGGCGAGTGCCAGGCACGTGCTCTTGAAAGTGTGGCAGAGGTCCAGAGGGCTGATCTTCAACAGCAGTATCTGTGCCCTCACTGCTCTACAGACGAGCCTCCAGTATACATCTTATAAAGGAGCTATCACTTTATTATTCAAGAGCATGAATAAAAATTATTGCAGTAAACTTAGTGCTGTGCATATTAGGACACTTGTAACACGCACTTGGTGTCTCTTCAATATGGGCAAAAACGTAAGACAACCTGTGCCACTCTTGGACCATGTAAATGAAAAATACACTAATGCAGCATACACGTCACTGTGCTGTTTGTTCTTTCTATGTACAAGAATACAGTGCGTGTTGATTAGCCACAAGATGAAGTGTGTGTGTAATTCACAATGAAAAGACAGGAAACACAACAAGAGCCTAATAATGCTAACACCTATAGACTGCCCTTATGAATGCAACACTCCCCAATTCAAACGTGCCATTATATGCATGTTCAATACCACATATTTGCATGTACTAATTTTCGCATAGCTAAACCCTAGCTCCCCCAGCATAGCTCACTTGTGATGTATCCGTTTCATAGGCCAAATAATTCTATTTTGTCCTTTTGTGTTGTATGAAAAGCAGCATCCCCTACATTTGGATACAGCCTCAGAAGACAGGAGGCAGTCCAGATGAGCAAAGCGCAGCAGCCGATTGCCTCCCCGTCTAAACAAATAGTCCCTCTCCAACGAGCGGGTATAGTGCATGCGGCGGCACGACATCAGTTTAGAGTGTGTGCCCATTGGTGCAGGCTTGTGTTCACCTTCCTTTGAAGTTAAGATTCCATGGCCTCCTAAAGTTGTATCCGACTATAGAATCATGCCATGCCTTGCACCAGTTGCATAGACTTTAGCAACTTGATAGCACACAATAATCAGGAACAGAAATCTATAAAGGCATCCAAGCAAAACTGGCTGGCCACACATCCATTATGAGGGGCTGCAAAAAGGTTTCACCAAATATTCCCATGACGTCCTTGAAAAATATGTGGTGTTTGGCACTTCTCTGGAATAAAAAACAGATTACAGTGAATGTTCTGTACCACGTCAAAACAAACTGAGCTTGGTTATCTGCACAGTATGTGGGAAGCTTGTGCTTCACATAGGAAAGAAACTGCTCTGTCCAGTACAATTGTCGAGTTCGGTGTGGATCCTATTATGTCATTAGCGTCAACATAAAAATTACACTTTTCAAAGGCCATTTATTTCACCATTATTTTTGTATGACGGTTCTTTCAATCAGTGCTTGTATTACATGAGCAGGTGGATTTGAAAGTAAAGCTTTGTTTGCAAACCTTCAGACTTCCATAATTGTGCAGCAAGGCACTGGCATGTTGCCGAATAGCGCACACTTCTTCGGTCTGCACCAAAGAAGCCCAATGCTTTATTTGAAGTTGGATCGTGCAACAATTCGACAACACACAAAGAAGAGTAACACACACAGCAGAGTGTTCTGCTGTGTATTTCTCCTCTTTGTGTCCCGTCTAATTGTTGTGCAATTCAACTTCAAGGTTCTGTACCAATACACCCTGTCTTCAATCTCACCAATGCTCTAGTTGTGCGCCACTCAAGATGTGCGCCATCTTTGAAATGTCCCAACAAAAATTAACTCTCCAAAAAATCACCACAAGCATTAAATTTTGCAGCACAGGTGTATGCGCGTGCCATATTCTTTACCACTAAACTCACAGGAATAAAGGGTCAAGCATTAACCAGCCTTACTGCTGCCGTTACCATCACCATCATGACACCAATGGAAATACAGTGCCACGTTTCAGTAAAGGGAGTGCTGGAGGGAAAGGAGTGACAGCGAGGCTTACAATAAAAATAGCAGTTACAAGACATGTTCAATGCCAAAATATGCTGCATGTCGCTCATCCTACTTTGGCATTGCGGCAAGTTTTTACACGCTTGAGCATATTACGTTTTGTTTATTCATTGCTCTAATGCTGTACGAAAGGTCTACTCGCTCTGCAATCTTTATTTTTGTCGTGGCAGGTTAAAGACCCACTTTTCATTGGCATCTGCACCACACTTCTCTTGAAATGTAATATTGCCTTGGTGGTTCATGACATCATCACGCACACAGAGTTATGCAGAGCATTGGATCTGCATTGTTCTACTGATTAAGAATTAGAGCCCCATTATGAGAAGAAAATATATGATTTGTCCATCCAGAATAACACTGCCCTCCCCCCCCCCCCAAAAAAAAAGATACACTGAACCTATGGCACATGCATCAACAGTGAACAGAGCAAACACTCTGAAGTATTTTCTTCATGCAAACCAACACACTAAGATTCTCAATGCATTTTTATTTCGCCACAAATGCATAGGCACAACCGGCTTAGCGCAAGATCCGCATCTCGCGTTGCAACGAAGACAAGTCTCCACAGACTCGTCTTCGCCTAGCTCGTCACACAGCCAGCGCACTGAGGTCTTCGACAGGCGAAAATGACGCTGACACTCCACGTTGGTGATGCAGGTGAACGGGTCCAGACGGTCATACTGCCGCTTGCTGCCGCAGGATGCAATGACACAGGCTGCTGCTGCCGCCGCAATGTTCCCGAGTTGAACTCGGAGGGGGTTTCGCGATGTACGAGTTTAGCACGAGTTCGGCTGTCAATCAAAACCAGAGGTAACGCCCCGCGCGAGGCATGTAACTCTTGTGCGCCCACCTACCACGGTTGGGCCACGCCCAACTTATCTTTCGGCTACAGCGACGAGCTGCCGAGCTGAGAGGCATCAACAATTTTGACCGCCGACATAAAACACGCGCAACGCACTGTCATCGGTAATGTACTGAGCACCACTACCAAAAACAAAGCGTTGACTATCGCTGGCTTATGCATATATATTCTCGGGCTGAGATGGCCAAACAAGACGGTTTCATTGCCTGCATTGTGGCGACGTAGCGCACAGTAAATAATTGTCGGCACGCCACTGTAGCTGCTTGCAAGGCGTCGATGCGCCGAGGGGGACGACGATCCTGAGGAGTGCGTATCGCAGCAGTGGTTTGAGATGGCTGCTCTGTCATCGGTGAGTATCGGAGCCACAGCGCCGTAAACACGATCAGCGTCCGAGAATCACTCGCTTTTCTAGACACAGTGCAATGCATTTCATCAGCACAATCACTGCGCACTCAACAGTTCCAACACCTTCCTGCGTTCGAAGTCTCATTTCATAACTGCACACAAGAGCCCTCACTTGCCAAAATGCGATTGCTGTGGTGTCGTTACGATATCCATCTGCGATCGCTGCTGGATCCAGCAGAGGTAATCCGCAAGCACCTTGGAGTGCACAACACATCCAAATACAGCGTAGATGCGCTCAGAGGCACCTTCAATGGGCAAGTGATGACAAGCGATGAATTGTGCCGCTGGGAAGCACGCACATTGTCGCGATGCATCGCAGAGGCTTCGCGCACAACGATAAATTGGCAGATTTTCACTGAACTGCGTCGCTACGGAACATAAAATAATGCACCGCCATTTTGCAGCGACAGCCGTTGCTCCCGTATCTATAACTAGTGTATCGTTTTCAGTTGGTAGAGCGGGAGCCTTAATAGTCTAATGAAGCACCTGCGATGAACAGCCCTACCGCGGCGCTGTGTTTTTATTCCCCTAATAGAGAAAGATTGACTTTATTGAGAATAGCACTGCAGCGCCCCTAGGCAACTTATCACCGTGTGAACTCCCTCGTGCGTGCTACCCTTTTCAATGTATCCGCTTCTAAGCTTTCGCCTCAGTGTCGCCACTCGCGGCAAGAAGTGCAAAACTTAATAATTTGCTCAATCTCCGTTTGTCATCGGAAATTTCTAGCATTCGAAACGAAAAACAGATGCCTAAAGAAATAAAAATGTTTGTTATTTTATTTGTTGTATTTTAACATATTCGTTTGAGCGAAAGCGTAGGTGGAAGAATGCGCTGCATGTACCCTGTTCGCGTTCGATGGAGGATAGAAAGAGAGTGCCCGAAAGAGGAGGCACGCCCTTGACGCGCCCGGGAAAGGCGTGGCAAGCGGCTCACGGCAAGTGTGCAGACAGACAGCGGGACAGTCGCGGTATTGTTAAGTTGCGATAATCTGTTGATAACAATACGCGGCGCTCGCGCGTTTCGTTGTGCAGCCTTCTGCGCTTGAAACGTGAAAGCAGTGGGCCGCACAGGGTGCGCTCATATTGTCATACGCGGCTTTTTGTCTACATATTTTTTTTTCCTGTAGCTTTTGCGCGTTGCACGCTATCTCCGTTCACTGACTGCCGTCGAGCAAACTCAGGTAAAACTCGTGTGAACGAGAAACTCGGCGCATCCTGCATAGCACCCCAGTTCTGCATAGTCAGAGAATGGAGGGCACAATGGAAGTCACACACACAAAAGGCAGCGTTCATACTGTGAGTAGAAACGTTCGTTTCACTTTAGAAGGGTGGCAAGGACAAGCACCTCACGAAAATAGGGTACCATTCCGGTTCTACCCCAAGTCCATCATAAACATGTTTTAGGTGGAGTCATTTGGATAAAATGTACCCTTGTAGGTACCGCCGTTTCGGCGTTTCGGTCCATCATTCGCGTTTTCCACAAACTGTGCATTCCCATGACAAAAACATATCGAAAGGTGCACTATTATCAGAGGTTGGCAGCAGCTATCGCACAGTATGAGCGATACCATATCGCGTATGTCAAGGTAGATTTTGGCTAAGTCAACAGTAAAAATCGCAGTCTGCGTTGCTGTTTTCATTTGCACTTAAAAAGCCAGGACGCACTTTTACTCCACCGCGTCAACTGCCGCATCTCTAGAAGAGCACAAGTGTTGTTACCATCGACAGGTACATCGTGGAATGCGAGAACCTCGATTTCGCTGTACGATATCCATATTGAATAAGAGAGAGAGAGACAGAGGAAAGGGGAAAGGCCGGGAGGTTAACCAACGGGGAAGATCCGGTTTGCTACCCTACGCTGGGGAGAGAGGGGGAGGTAAAGTGATAACAAAGTAGAGATAAAGAAAAAAAGGAGCGAAGATACACAATCACAGTCGGTCACTGTCGCCGCATACTGCCACCGCACTGAGCAGTAGCACTTGGAGCACTATAAACATCTGTTCAGGCTACAGCCGCTTGTCCAATTGTGTCGCCCTCAAACACCACAACGCTGCCCTCGTCACCCTCTGCTGGGATGGATTGTGATGGTGGCATTTTAAAATAAGTTCCTCTGTGAGAGGTCTTCGGTCAAAGCGCGCTATCGCGATTGCGAGGGATCGTCTATATATATTATAGCGAGGACAGTCACAAAGAAGGTGTTGAAGAGTCTCCTCGTCACCACAGTCATCACACGAGGCGTCGTCGGCCATGTAAACCTCTTAGCAGCTTCAAAGGCTATTTCTGTGATCTTGACTTTTTTTTACTCTTTCCATCCACCTTGAGAAAGCTTTGAGTTCACTATGGTATTTTAAGTTTAACATGTTGACTGGCGAGAGGCTTTAGAGCGTCGATAAGATTATCATTCTCATGGCCACGACTTTTCAGCGATCTCTTTCTTTCAGGTGATCATCTCAACAGCCGAACAGAGCGGACGGGTTGATAGACAGAATGATAAATAAACTGATTAGAGAGATAAGCAAGTCAGTTGACCAGTCAGACGCTATGTTAGTTCATCGGTCAGCTGCTTCGCCACTTGGTCAGACGGATGGACGGACGGACAGGCAGACAGGCAGACAGACAGACAGACAGACAGACAGACAGACAGACAGACAGACAGACAGAGATATGAAGACAGAGATAACCTAATCTTTCTATCAGGTAGACATCGGGGGACACGCACTTACATGATAGAATAATAATCAGTTGCTCAGTTCAAATCCAATCCAAATACATGGGTGAATGATCGCAGAGGCATGAGTTTGAATGCAGCAAACTTCAAAAGGAAGCTTCGTTCCCTGCAAACGGCTAGTGGGGGCCTCGTGTAAGAGAGTCGGACTTGCTAAAACTCGAATTGTGGGCAAGGATCGCTGGGGCACATTGTAAAAGACCGTGACAAACTTAGTTTTCTAGGCGAAAAAGAAATGGTGACAAAATGTTAACAGCAATTGTGGTACTGGGCTCTGCCAGAAGAGAGGCAGCTTTCGTTATCTAGACTATCGTTTCTCTATCGAGAGGGTCGTTTACATCGGTGTACCATCTTACTGTACTTTTCTGTATTTTATCCTTTCGTTGCATACCATGCGAGAGAATGGCAGCGATAAGGCAGAGCCAGCCCGACGCGTGTACTCAAAAGTATGTTTATCTGTTGCAAGGCTTGCAGTCTGACTAACAGTGGCAGCTGTTCGCTGAACCCAACCTCTTGCAGTCCCGCCAAACACACATTGGTCGTGCTGCGAAGAGGCGGGGACGACTTGAGCGCAGTCCCCATACAAGCTGCTTCCGCGTCGCATCGTCTAAAACAGAAGTTGTGAGCACCGCAATCAAAGGAGCCCTCCTGAAGTGATCCAGTAATTATCTAAGAGGACAAGCACTTCTTCAGCAGCGATGATCACACCTCAACAGTGAACGCTGGGCATATAGACAGCACCTCTTAATTCACTACGGTGGTTGCTTAATGCGAGTGGCTTTGATGCACTCCCGAGCCTGAAATAGTCACGGTTGCCAAGTTTTCATGCGGCGAGCGTCATGGTGAGCGCACCACGGCTTAAGGATGACCCGCTGTTTGGAGTCGACTCTCGGTGGAGTTGGATCACAGCCTTCTTCTGTGCTTGGGTGTTGTTCCTGGCCATGGCGACGCCCCGTATGGCTGGCATTTTCTTTTACGGAATCGTCGAAACATTCGGCGCAACCAGAAAAGAGGCTTCGTGGCCGTTGTCCCTGGCAGGTACCTTCACAGTATTAGGAGGTACGTGATTAACAATGAACTCTTCATCGTCGAATTTAAATAAAACTTCACTGGAGAATAATTTCGCTGCGGGCTCCAAAAAACCAAGCTTGTTTTGTGGTATTTATTTGTTTATACGAGGACTATATCACGTATGACTATTTTTAAATACTAAGGATCCAGGGAAAACCTGTAATAAATTGCAAATCTTGAGCTCCGCAGGGTCCTCAGAAAGGTCGTGCGCTGCACTACATAGTTAAATAAACGCTTGGACAAAGGCTTTACTAAATGGCGCATGAACCTTTCTAAAGAGGTAATTACTGCTCTCCGCAGACGGTTATTGGGAAGTATTTACAGTATTCCTTTTTTCTATGGACCCTGAGCACTCCAGCGCTAAACGAACAGTTTTTAATGCGTAAGCATTCTTTGGCGAGTACCCAAGCCACGTCAGGCGAAAACTGTAATGCCATGCATCTGCACAAAACTGCGTAATTTGCAAAGTTAACACATTTACTCGTTATAACAGTGTAAAGGTAGATGAGTGGCAGCTTTATAAGTGATAAGGAACAATTTAAACCGAAAAGTATTGAAAAGAGAATAGTGATAAAGATACATACGGCTCCTTACAAAACGCATGGGGAAATTTACAGTATGGGCGAGCCAACTAGAATTTCGCGTTGGTCAACTTAAAATTTGGAGGTGAGTCAATTGTAATTTAGATGTGGCAGACTCTAACTTGGGGGTGTCCGAAATTAAGATTATGGGTGCGTCAAATTGATATTTGGGGCTGAATGGTGACCCAACTTACTTTTGGGAGTGGGCCAGTTTGAAATTTGGCATTGCCACAACTCAAATGTCTGGTTGGGCCAACTTGACGTTTGCGGGTTGACCTACCTAAATTTGGGGGTTGGCCAACTTGAATATTGGGTACGGGCCAACTTCACATTTTGGTGCGACCCAATGTCCCATTTAACGCTTCTGAGCGTCCCTCGACTTACGAAGTTGCGGGCAAGCGAGCCCGTCCAGATGCCTGGCGTATTTTGATTGGGCCTTGCCAAGACACAGTCACAACGCAGGCGAGAGCTTGCGTGGACGAGAAACGCATGCAAAACACAGGCTTGTGGGGGCGATAGCGAGTGTGACATGGCTTCGCAGCGATGCACTCTCCCCTCACGAAACGCCTCACAGGCTACTGCGGCAGCTGGTATTCCCTTCCGAACACTATGCTCCGTCGAGGCTCGCTCGTTCCCGACGTTCCGCCCCAATTGGTACGATTGTATTGAAGGGGCCGAATTCGGCAAGAAAACCTCACAGTTTCCCACAAAAGCCTACTTATTCTTTGCCTCCAGAAACGCCATGCGTAGGCGCGCATAAACTGGGTGAAGCAAGCTAGCTAAAGTAAGCAAAACCGATGCCATAGCCGAGTAAACAATGCTTGCACACTAGCAGCCAAATGTCGGAATTTCTGTAGCTTTATTTTAACATAGCCATTAATTGGTCAACCAAGTGAAAGGTCAAATTTCTCGCATGAGTTCATGCATGGCACTTCTATACGTTTAGGCAGGATACAAACAGCTCCTGCTTTTGGCATTATGTCAAAATACAGCCAGGCAAACGTAACATTATTTGTATGACTTGCACACAATTAAAGTTTGAGTTTTGTTATAGTGCGGATAGCTTTTCTCGAGTCTTCCGCAAAGTTTTGTGGTGGTTAGTGGTCTTTGCACTTTCATCGCAGATGCAAATACGCTGATCACATAGCAGGTCCTCTCGTACAACCGAGTAGCAGGGTACATTCGTCACCGAATGCTAAACAATTATTAGCACCGAAATGTTAGTGGCGCCTTCTTGTGAGTAACAAGAAGGCCAGGACGCCGCTCGCACCGGCTCACTCGCCTGCCACGCGCGCTCGTTCCTTTGTGCATGCTTGGGGCATTGGTGGCTCGAGCCGTACTTGATAAAGGATATGTCGACTTCTTTCTGCTTCTCTGCCTGAATCGAAGTTTTTACTTCAAATCCACGTGAGCCGAGAAAATCCGCGGCTTGGATATCGCAAGCTATGTAGATTTGAAGGGGTTACTGATTTTGAGTTGCATATATGCACCGTGTGTGTCCATCAATTTTGCGTAAAAATAACGTCTGGAAATTCAACATACTGACACGTGTGCTTATCCTTATCGGCCGACCACGTTTCGCCGCTTAACAACTGTAATCGCACAGCGAGGGACGCGCCTGCATGTATCCGACGTTTCTGGAAAGTTATCGATGCCTCTACCCGGCTGTCTGTTGTCGCCGAACCTTGTGTTATCTGATTTCATCGCGTGACTCGAATGTTGTAGAACTTTGTGGAAGGCATGCGGGTCCCAACGATTAGTCTGGAACATTCGACGACTGTTGTATAAAAGCCGACGCGCTTGACCCGCTGATCAGATTTTCGACGATCGCCGAGCGTGTTCGCCGCTATCGTTGTGCTATAAGTGTAGCCTGTTTTGTGGGCACAGGTTCGCTCAATAAAAGTTTGTTTTGTCGTTCACAGTATTGCTACTGTGTTATTCAACGTCACCACCACGTGACATCTGGTGGAGGTGCTTTTCGTTCATGTACCGGACGCCCCCGACAAGCCGTGATCCAAGCCCGGACCGCAAAGAGAACACCAACGTAGTCCCGGAGCATCGAGCAAGCCGCCGTCTTCAACAGCTGCCCCCGGAGCACGGACTTCTACCTGAGAAGACCAAGAAGATTGTGGACAAGGCAACCCCAATGGCAGCCCCAGCGTCCCCCATCGTGCTGCAGCAGCCCAGGGAACCTCCGACGTTCCGCGGATCAACATTCGAGGACCCGCAAACCTGGCTCGAAACGTATGAGAGGGTCGCTAAGTTTAACAGTTGGGACACGCCGACCCGGAAATGTCGGAGGAGAAAAAAGTTCGCTTCCTGATGCGCGGCGTCAAGCAAGACCTTTTCGCCGGACTTATTCGTAACCCACCGAAGACTGTGGCTGAGTTTTCTGCAGAGGCATCGACGATCGACAAAACTCTGGAGATGCGCACCCGGCAATATAACCGCCAGGGGCACACGCCGCAGTATGCCATCCAAGGACTGGGTTCGGACGACCTTCAAGAGACCATCAAGGCCATTGTGCGCGAAGAACTGCGCAAGGCCCTGCCTTCGTCGCAGCCTCAAGTAGCTTCGATCGCTGACATCGTGAAAGATGAGGTTCAGCGATCGCTTGGGGTTCCTGAGGTGCAACCTCAATTACCGCAGCCCCAGCCGGAAGCGATGACCTACGCCGCCGTCGCACGCCGTCAAGGTCCCCCTCCGCGACCACGCCAGGGCCCTGCAACGACGCAATTCCGTCGTCCGCCGCCGCCGCCGCCAGCACGTCCACCTGTCGCCCAGCGCACCTACGCGAGGAAGACGGACATTTGGCGAGCCCCCGACCACCGTCCGCTCTGCTATCACTGCGGAGAAGCCGGCCATGTGTATCGCCGATGCCCATACCGGGAGATGGGACTGCGAGGTTTCGCCGTCAATGCTCCGCGCCCACAGCGAGGTGAACGCCCTCGCGATATCGCCGACTACCTCGCCGCTACTCAGTGGAGTTCTCGACGACCGTCGCGTTCACCATCACCAGGCCGCTACCTGTCGCCGCAGCGCCGACCATACACTGGCCCAGCCCGGGGCCGGTCAGCGAGCCCGTATCCGGAAAACTAAAAGCAGCAACCGATGGAGGTGCGGTTGCTGTTCGTCGAACTGACGAAGATCCTCCGCCGCCGACGAAGACGACGAAGAAACCATCTCGACGACCTAATGACGACACGCCGCCGTCCCGACGAAGTCAGGAAGCCAAGACTACACCGACGAAAGACGACTTGACGACGCGGCGTTCCAGCTTCAGTTCAACACGACGCAGCCGTGATCCGACGCCGAGACCTAACTGTAACGCAAGACAAAGAACCACCGACCTCGACGTGCTTCTCGACGGCCACGCAGTCACCGCCTTAGCAGACACAGGAGCCGATTACTCCGTCATGAGTGGACCCCTCGCCGCCCAGTTGAGGAAAGTTAAGACTGCATGGGAAGGCCCTCAAATTCGCACCGCTGGAGGACACCTGATTACGCCGACTGGGATCTGCACGGCAAGAATTACCGTTCATGACCGGACTTACCCTGCCACCTTCGTTGTCCTCCAACAGTGTTCACGAGACGTCATTCTCGGCATGGACTTCCTGAATCAACATGACGCAGTCATCGACCTGAAGTCGAAATCGATAACGCTGTCACAAGATCAAGCGATACCGCCGGAGAGCTGTCGTAGTCACCACGCCTTGAGTGGGCTCGAAGATCAAGTGAGCATCCCGCCGCGCTCCAGCATTATTATTTCCGTCGGCACTGAAACACCCGCTGACGTAGAAGGCGTCATCGAGGGCGACCAACATCTACTGCTCGACCGTGAAATTTGCGTCGCAAGAGGGATCGCTCGACTCCACGGAGGGCAAGTGGAAGTTATGCTAACCAACTTCAGCCAAGAGTTCAAGCACATCAACAAGGGCACGACAATCGCATACATCGAGGAAATTGTGAAAACAAGCAATGCCTTTGTCCTCTCGGATTCAGCCGCATCTACCCCGATGAGCATTGCCCCCGAACCAGACTTCGACGTGAATCCAAGTCTTCCTATGAGTAAGCAGCAACAGATCAGAAGTCTTCTCCGACGATACAAAGACTGCTTTTCGACGTCATCGAGGATTCGACAAACACCAGTTGCAAAGCATTGCATAATAACCGAAGAGAGCGCTCGACCACTCCGCCAGAGCCCTTACCGAGTTTCGACGCGAGAACCTGAAGCTATTAGGCAACAAGTCGACGAAATGCTGCGCGACGACATCATCCAGCCGTCGAAAAGCCCGTGGGCCTCTCCTGTAGTCCTGGTAAAGAAAAAGGACGGAACCCTACGCTTCTGCGTCGATTATCGTCGACTGAACAAGATCACGAAGAAGGATGTGTACCCCCTTCCACGGTTAGACGGCGCATCGGATCGGCTCTGCAACGCTAAATACTTTTCTTCGATGGACCTCAAATCTGGCTATTGGCAAATAGAAGTCGACGAAAGAGATCGCGAAAGAACCGCCTTCATCACCCCAGACGGCCTCTACGAGTTCAAGGTCATGCCATTTGGACTGTGCTCGGCCCCTGCAACGTTCCAGCACGTGATGGACACGGTTTTAGCAGGATTGAAGTGGCAGACCTGTCTCGTTTACTTGGATGACGTCGTTGTATTCGCCGGAAATTTCGACGATCACCTTAGGCGGCTTGCCACAGTACTAGAGGCCATCAAGTCATCAGGGCTCACTCTGAAACCAGAAAAGTGCCGCTTCGCTTACGATGAGCTTTTGTTCCTAGGGCACGTGATCAGCAAATCAGGAGTACGCCCCGACCCACAGAAGACAGCTGCCATCGCAAAGTTCCCGCACCCAACCGACAAGAAGGCAGTGCGCAGATTCCTTGGCATGTGTGCCTACTATAGACGCTTTGTCAAGGACTTCTCACGCATCGCGGAGCCGCTAACACATCTAACCAAATGTGATGTCGCGTTCAAGAACTCAAACGACGCATGCAGTCACCGCCGGTACTTGCACACTTCGACGAGGACGCCGATACCGAAATCCACACTGACGCCAGTAGCCTAGGCCTCGGTGCCGTCCTAGTCCAGAGGAAAGAAGGACTTGAAAGGGTGATATCGTATGCTAGCCGGTCGCTGTCAAAAGCGGAAAGCAACTATTCTACGACTGAAAAGGAATGCCTCGCCATCATTTGGGCTATAGCTAAATTCCGCCCTTACCTCTATGGCAGGCCATTCAATGTCGTCAGTGACCATCATGCATTGTGTTGGCTAGCTAACTTAAAGGACCCTTCAGGACTGCTGGCGCGGTGGAGCCTCAGACTACAAGAATATGACGTCACGGTAATATACAAGTCCGGAAGAAAACACTCCGACGCCGACTGCTTATCGCGTGCCCCCATCGATTCCCCGCCGCAAGACGACGAGGACGACGACGCCTTCCTTGGGATAATAAGCGCGGAAGACTTCACTAAACAGCAACGAGCAGACCCGGAGCTAAAAGGCCTCGTCGAGTATTTGGAAGGAAACACCGACGTTGTCCCTAGGGCATTTAAGCGCGGGTTGTCGTCATTCACGCTACAAAACAACCTGCTCGTGAAGAAGAACTTCTCACCAGTCCGCGCCAGCTACCTTCTTGTTGTACCGTCAGCGCTGCGTCCAGAAATACTGCACGCCCTACACGACAATCCAACCGCTGGGCACCTCGGTTTCTCCCGGACGCTGTCGAGAATACAGGAAAGGTATTACTGGCCGCGTCTGACCGCCGACGTCGCCCGTTAGGTCAAGACATGCCGAGACTGTCAACGACGCAAGACACCACCGACAAGGCCAGCAGGATTACTACAGCCGATCGAACCTCCTCGCCGCCCATTCCAGCAGATTGGGATGGATTTGTTACGGCCGTTTCCGATATCAACATCCGGGAAAAAGTGGATCGTCGTGGCGACGGACTATCTCACCCGCTTTGCTGAAACTAAAGCTCTACCAAAAGGCAGCGCAGCCGAAGTGGCGAAATTTTTCGTCGAGAACATCCTGCTGCGACATGGTGCCACAGAAGTCCTCATCACCGACAGAGGAACGGCTTTTACAGCAGAGCTCACCCAAGCCATTCTGCAGTACAGCCAGACAAGCCACAGGAGGACAACTGCCTACCATCCGCAGACGAATGGTCTCACGGAGCGCCTGAACAAGACCCTCGCCGACATGCTAGCAATGTACGTCGACGTCGAACACAAGACGTGGGACGCGATCCTGCCGTACGTAACCTTTGCGTACAACACAGCGGTGCAAGAAACAACACAGATCACGCCGTTTAAGCTGGTTTACGGCAGGAACCCGACGACGACGCTTGACGCCATGCTGCCGCACGTAACTGACGAAGAGAATGTTGACGTCGCTAGCTATCTGCAGCGCGCCGAAGAAGCCCGACAGCTCGCCCGCCTGCGAATCAAGAGCCAGCATAGGACCGACAGCCGACACTACAACCTCCGACGACGCTTCGTCGAGTACCAGCCTGGCGACCGTGTTTGGGTCTGGACCCCGATACGCCGACGAGGACTCAGTGAGAAACTACTCCGACGCTATTTCCGACCCTACAAGGTCATCCGACGTATTGGCGCTCTGGACTATGAGGTCGTGCCAGACGGCATTTCGCATTCACAGCGGCGCCGCGCACGATCTGAGGTGGTCCACGTGGTGCGCCTTAAACCCTTTTACGGACGCTGACGAACTTCGTTATTTTTGTTCTTTTCTTTGCTACGAGTGCTTTTGCTTATTAACTTCGTTTGTTTGCAGCATCGGGTCGATGCTTTTTAAGAGGGGGGTATTGACACGTGTGCTTATCTTTATCGGCCGACCACGTTTCGCCGCTTAACAACTGTAATCGCACAGCGAGGGACGCGCCTGCATGTATCCGACGTTTCTGGAAAGTTATCGATGCTTCTACCCGGCTGTCTGTTGTCGCCGAACCTTGTGTTATCTGATTTCATCGCGTGACTCGAATGTTGTAGAACTTTGTGGAAGGCATGCGGGTCCCAACGATTAGTCTGGAACATTCGACGACTGTTGTATAAAAGCCGACGCGCTTGACCCGCTGATCAGATTTTCGACGATCGCCGAGCGTGTTCGCCGCTATCGTTGTGCTATAAGTGTAGCCTGTTTTGTGGGCACAGGCTCGCCCAATCAAAGTTTGTTTTGTCGTTCACAGTATTGCTACTGTGTTATTCAACGTCACCACCACGTGACAATACGAAGTTGTGTATGATGCTTTGTTAAAGACTCACAATTCCCTTAGCGCTTCTATATGAGAGACATTGCATTCAAATAGAAGAAATATCTTGGTATATGGTGTCAACATTAAAAATCCGTGTTAAGACGCTGCCGACTGAAGCTTTCATCATGATTCTTATTATTCTGGTGAGTTGTTAGAGCCAAATATGACAACTTCATTATTGTGTAAAAGGATGAGTTAGGTGTGCTTTATATAAAAAAGTGCTACTATCTTTCAACATTCTCTGGAACAGGCACCCAGAAAACTCATTGCTCTTGGCTGTTAGCACGATGGTGCGTCATGTTCAATATGTATGCACATACTTCCCGAATGCCATAACATCAGTTACCTGAAATAAATGATTCTTAATTAAAATCAAGAGCCAATCGATTGGCGCTATGTATCACTCAGGCATTCATAGTGGCCCTCAGTAGCCTTTTTCGAAAATATGGCATACCCCTCACGCAACGGAAGCAACCAACTGCCGTTATGGCGAGGCGAACATTATTTTCGATACCGATCCGTTTCCTGCAACTTCGAATTGAAACCATGATGCAGCTTTTACAGCGCCAATTGCAATGCCTAAAGTATACTTGAGACAAAACAGCATACCTTAGGCAGCCTTGACAATGAAAATTCAAACACCGTCTGTTTTACCACGTCTCGATGCGGCGTTTTTTAATCATACGAACAGAACTATTCGCTTCGTCAGGACGTAAAAGGAACCCTCGCGTGCCCGCTTCATATGCAAGACACCACGAGACTCACATGAATTCACTTGATTTCTGACCTACACCGAGAAATAATGATATCTTCAACAATTGCTACTTAATAAGGCTTCGGCTTCTTCCTGGCTGCAGCTATACGGTCCAAAAGGCACATTTCATACGAACATGTGCGCCGAGCAGCCTCTGTCAGTTCTCCAAACAGATCATCAGTGAATTGCTCAAATGAGTTGAACGTGTAGCACGGAAAATGGAATAAATTTTGGTACATTCCTTTTCGTGTGCGGAAAACCAATGTAAGCCTCCCAATTACCTTACTTCAAATTACCGCCATTTAAAACTAATTGTGAAGTACAGTTTAATTATCATAAGCAGGTAATGAAGGAAGTGGTAATGGTAGACCCTATTTTGCAGTGTTAAGTTCTCGTGTTGCTGTCAAGCGTTACTGTGAAGAGATGCAAAAATGGGATGTTATACCATGAACTGCTTGTCTCGAGCAAATATGTTTTAGCGCTATAATATCAGGGTAAATGTTGTGGAATTTATCTATATCCAGTGTTCGTGAGATGGTTGTTGCATCACGGCAGGTATTATAGCCTAACGGGATTCTCATTTGCTGTTTTTGCTGTTAAGCTTTTATTATTCACGACAGCTACCACTCTAAAGCTTAAATCCGCGCATGAAAGACTTGCAGTGGACTGCTCTGAGCTTCTTCGGCTGCCGCTGTAGCGTTACCTTTGAGAAATGTATTGTCGTCTAGCAAAAAGCTCGTGAAATTGATTTTCGCGAAAGAAGACGTCGTAAAAATATTTGTAAGACTACCGCCAAAGTATGCAAGATTAGGGAACTTGGGCGAACAAACGGAAACACTGCACAAGACGCCCGGACACCGCCAGAACTGCAGCGGACGACAGGTGCGAGTTCGTGGCCTCACGTGACGTGAGTGGCGCTCGAACTTCCTCTGTAGTTAATTCTCTGCGCTGATAGCTCTTTGAGAGACGCACTGTCGCATGACAGTTATGGGGTATCACAATGTGTAGATGCTATGGTTGAGCGCTCAGGAAGGGCAGCCCTCATATTCTCCCCTCATCCTCTGCACCAGTGGGGCCTGTAGGAGAGCAGAAATTGAGTCGACATCCTCGACGGCAAGGGAGACAACACATGTATGACGAATTCCCTTATACCATGTGTCCCAGCGAACGGGGGGCAAATTGTTTACATAAAAAAAAATGGAGGAGACGAGATTCGACTATGAGAACAATGGGGCTCTGTTTGCCGTCGCCTTGCGCACAATGGTGATTTTTTTCCGTCTTCATTGATTTCCTAATTTGTCAAAAGTGCTTCCCTAAATTCATGTTGTTAGGCTAAAGCTACAGGAAGAACGGAGGAAGAGAAGAACGAAGTACACTTGTCTTCGCAGCAGCTCGGTGTCGGCGCGGTCCTTCTTGATCAATTCATTTTTAAATAAACCCACCATCGTAGGAGCTTTGGTGGATGGTGCGGAGTAAAATGGCGCCCCCAAGAGCGACGACGAACCGGCCGCAGAAGCGCAATCTGTGGAGCTTCGCCGAAGTCGCCGAATTGCCGGTCTTCTATTACAGATGGCTTCCGACGGCGATAATCCGCCACCTTCTTCCAGCTACCAATATCATTCCAACATCAAACCACGAAGCTTGGCCGGAAAAGCATGGCTCAACTTTTACTAACGCGCAAGTCGGTTCAATGGCTAGAATGCCACCGCCCAGCCTAACAACGTTGCCTTCTTCCTCAAGGGAACCGCGTCTGTGTGGCTTGAAATCCGCGAAGAAAGCATGACGACGTGGGAAAAGTTCGTAGACGAAATCAGGAAGTGATTCGGAGATCGAGCAGCTAAAAGGAATTGTGCAGAGCTCACCCTAATGCAACGAGCCCAAGTTCCCGGCGAAAACTGCACGACGTACATCGAGGAAGTGCTGAAGTTGTGCAAGGCCCTGGACCCCCAGATGACAGAAGAGGACAAAGTTGGCCATCTTTTAAAAGCAATCCCCTTGGACGTGTACCAGTTCTTCACCGGAAAAGACAGTCTGGACTCTGTAAGTGACGTGATTCGGCACTGCCGTACATTTGAAGTCTTGAAAGCTCAGCGTATCGCAATGGAAGGTCGGCCGCCTGGCCAACATGGTGACATGGTCCCAGCTCCTTCCGCCCTTGCGTCAGTTATTCGGCAAGTGCTGCGCGAAGAGCGCGACTGCCGTGAGCCGGCTTCCGTCTCGACTTCGTTGGCTCGAGAGCCCTTTTCTCATTGCGACTTGCGTGAGACGTACATCAACGGCAACTCCATAGACGCCTAAAACTTCACTCCTCGTTCAAGAGCGCCAAACCATACTATGAACGCGCATCCGAGTTATAATTTACAAAACGGTTACTCAGCCAGACCACCTGCAATGTCTCAAGAGGGGGACGGCCGTGCCAGTTATCCTGCTACTGAAAATTTCGGTGCGTCCCTAGAGCGCCCCATCTGCTTCCAATGCGATATTCGCGGTCATGTCCCCAGATTTTGTCCTCATCGCAATCGCACGTCACCACCGTCCCATGAGCGATCGCGCACTTTTTAATCGGCCTAGCAATCGGCACGGCGACGGGAAACGCTGGCCTCCTGAGTCTGATAGCGGGAGAAACCACCAGGCGAATTACCGTAGCGACTCACCAGCTTCTGTGCGGAGCTTGACATCACCGCCTTCACGCCAGCGCAGGTCTCCATCTCCATGACGACGTCTCACGTCACCGCCGCCGGGAAACTAGGCGGCGCGACCAACGGAGGTGAAGCCGCCAATCATCATCAACTACATGCCCCTACGCCTCCGCCAGTCACAATGTGTCATAACAAGATACGCCTTTTAGTGGACAATGTTGCTACGTTGACCTCAGTGGACATAGGAGCGAGTGTATCCGTTATCATCCTGGATTTCAAAACCCGACTAGGCCGTAAAGTGATTTTTTCGCTGGAATAACGCTGATGCATTTCGTGCGGTGAGTGGAGAGTTGCTCCGACCTATTGGACTGTGCACCGCGAACGTTTATTTCTCTGATAACGTGCATCGAGCCGAACTCGCAGAGCTTGCTCAATCCACTCACAACGTAATTCTTGGTCTCGATTGTCTACAACAGTGCGGTGCCACTGTTGACTGCGGTACTGGCGAGCTTTTCCTGTCTCCTGTTGTCGCCCAACCTGCTACCTGCTCACACGCTCTCGCCGTCATTGAAGATGCTGTCTCACCGGAACGTTTCTTATCCAGAGTTCGAGTTGCTCCTTGCGGTGTCGACGCCGATACATTCGATGCAATTGTTGAGCCTGTGCATTCGATGGTTGTGAAGAAAAATGTGCTCGTACCTCGATGCGTCCTCTCTGTCACCTGCGGAACAACTACACTGTGAGTGTCAAATTTGGTCTCCCACTCTGTTGAGCTACCCAGCGGTATGCGACGTGCCTCTTTTGAAGTGGATACCAGTCTCAGCATAGACGCTCTAACTGATGACACGTCACGTGAATCCCGAGAGCACGGGGCTGACCACGGTGTCCCTGAACTAAGAAGTCACTGTCTTCAGAGGAGCGTGAAGCCCTGGTCAGCATCCTTAGCAAGCGTGCGTTATTTGATTTCGCGAAAAACGCTAACAAAGTTCGCGTTCCAACTACGCGCGCTCGCGACAGGAGCGACACGGGGTCGGCGCCTCCCGCCAGGCAAGAGCCTTACCGCGTCTTCGCGTCAGAGCGCAAGATCATCGCTCAAAAGGGCGACGACTTGCTAGCCAAGGGCGTCATCCAAGATTCCTCTAGCCCTTGGGCTGCGGCGCTCATCCTCATGAAAAAGAAAGATAGGTCCTGGAGGTTTTGTGCCGACTACCAGCGTCTCAATTCTGGGAAGAAAAAGGATCTGTAACCACTTCCCCGGATCGATGACGTAATCGACTGCCTTCATTCCGCATCCTACCTTTGATCTGTAGACCTCCGATCGGGCTGCTGGCAGATACCTATGCATTCAGGTAACAAAGAGAAAACCGCTTTTGTGACCCCAGACGGGTTGTTTGAATTGAACGTCATGCCATTTGGTTTGTGCAACGCGCCTGCAACATTTGAAAGGTTTATGGACACGGTACCACGCGAACTGAAATGGGAGGTTTGTTTGTGTTATTTAGACGACGTCGTCATTTTGGCCGCACTTTTGCAGAGCACAAACATCGACTGGACGTTGTTATGACGTGCTTTTAACAAGCTGCCATTACCCTCAAGTCCAAGAAATGTCACTTTGGCCAACGAGAGGCGTAAGTACTTTGACATCTAGTTGACAAGCAGGGGGTGCGACCATACCTGCAGAAGGTCGCCGCAGTTAGCGGTTTTAAACTGCACTCACAACACCAGCTGAGGAGCTTCTTGGGTATTTGCTCGTACTACCGACGTTCTGTGCCCAACTTTGCCAATACTGCCTACCCTCTGACATCATTGCTGCGCAAGGATAACCCTTTCATGTGGACAGCTGATTGCCATTCCTCGTTTCGTCAACTGAAGTTCCTGCTCCCTATCGGACCCCTACTTCGCCATTTTGACCCCTCTGCCACCACAGAAGTGCACACCGACGCGAGTGGAATCAGTCTCGGCGCCGTCCTCGTCCAGCGTTTTGGTGACGCCGAGCATGCCACTGCCTAGGCAAGCCATCGTTGAGCAAGGCCGAACAGAATTACACCGTTACTGAGCAAGAGTGTCTCGCTGTTTTCTTTGGAGTTCAGAAGCTCTGCCCATATGTCTATGGACGCCGCTTTACAAACGTTACTGATCACCATTCACTATGTTGGTTGGTTGGTCAAGTTCCTTGCAGGAAAGACCTGGGGAGTGCCAATACACTCTATGCTGCAACTGTACAGGGTCCTCTTTATTGGATTCCTGCGGTACAGCCTACCTGTCATGTCCAATACCTGCAGAACTAACCTGAACACAATCCAAAGCATCCAAGCCCAAGCACTCAAGATATGTCTCGGTCTACCGCGGAGTGCGTCAACGACTGAAGTCATCGCAGTCGCTCAAGATTTCACTATTAGAACGCACATTAACATTGAAACAATGCGTGTGCACATAAGACACGTCGCCCGGACCCCTACCCATCACCTAGCAAGTCTCCCAGTAGATAGGCCCCACACGACATTCAGTGCGACTGTCTTCGCGCACCGTGCCTCTTTCAGGTCAGGTTACACACCTGCGGCAAGGCCTTCTATTCCTCCATGGTGTATGCGCCGTACTCAAGTGAACCTTACAGTCCCAGGACTTCAGAAAAAGTCGGACTTGCCATCATCAGCGCTCAAGCAACTAACTTTACTTCTGTTGTACGAGAAATACAGCGACTGCACACACGTCTACACTGATGGATCAACTACACCAACCAGTTCCGGCGGCGCTGTAGTTATACCAGCAATGAGAATAACCAAGCGATTCAAGACTTCCCATGTCACTACGTCTACAGCTTCAGAGCTCGCGGCTCTCCGCGAGGCGCTTCAAGTGATAAATACTGAAAGTCCTAGAAAATGGGCAGTCTTCTGCGATTCAAGGCCGGCCTTGCAATGTGTGCATTCATTTCTCCGACATGGGAATCACGATCAGCTCACGTGCGAAATCGCGGAACTTGTCCATCACTTAGGAGAAAAAGGCCATGATATCTCTTTTCAGTGGATACCAGGTCATTGCGGTATCATTGGTAATGATGACGCCGATAAGGCAGCTCGGACGTCAAACCAAGAAGACCGCTGCGTCCCCATTCCGCTCTCAAGGACCGACGCCGCGAGACAACTTGGCATTCTGGCACGCACGATCTCCTTAGCAGAGTGGAATACCGTACATACAAGGCGCACAAGACTGCACCGACTAAACCCATCACTTCAACTCAGACCTCCAGCCGGTGTGCACCGGCGTGAAGCGTCTCTTCTGTGTCGGTTATGGCTTGGAGTGGCCTTCACGAATGCCTACTCAGCCCTAATTGGAATGGCTGATAGTCCTGCATGTGATGTTTGCGCATGCGAGGAGAACATTGACCACATATTGTGCCATTGTCCTCAATTTCAAGCACAAAGACAGTATTTGTCCGACACATTGAGGAGACTAGACCATCGTCCTCTGAGTGAACAGACAATATTAGAGCACCGTCCCGACCGATCATCGGCTCAGAAGGCAGTGAAGGCACTTTTGTGTTTTCTCAGAACTTCTGGTTTGCTCGAGCGACTTTAACTGAAGTGCTGTCCGTACACGTACCTACACCTTCTCTCTCCCTTCTTTCTCTTCCCCTTCTCCCTTCCCCCAGTGTAGGGTAGCCAACCAGACTATTGACTGGTTAACATCCCTGCCTTCCTGTATTCTTCTCTCTCTCTCTCTCTCTGGTCTCCGCGACGCGTCTGGCCGCCTTGCTTGACGAGTGCTACGTTTGCAGGAAGTTGACTTTGCAGTCCGTTACAAGAGTGCCTGGCATCATCATGCGGACGCTGACTGTCTTTCGAGGCTCCCCCTACCAACAAGTGCATGTGACACCGACGATTTCGGTGAGTTTGTGGGTGCCATCGACGACATTCTTTTTCCCGACCTGGCCACTTTGCAGGAAGAGCAGCATGACGACCCCAGCCTGGATGCCCTCTTCGCCTCAGCTGCTCAACCAACAGGTAAAAATTGCTTTGGCACCCAAGATGACACAGCCTTTCTTCTACAAGAAGAATTATGCGGCTGATGGCACCCGCCTCCTCTTAGTGTCCCAAAGAATTTGAGAACCCACGTGTCCCGCGCCATGCACGACGACTCGACTGCTGCGCACCTAAGTTTCAGCAGAAAATAGCACCGGATTCATGGCCTATTCTACCGGACTAGTCTGAGACGGGCTATAGAAAAGTGTGTGGCCAGTTGTAACAAGTGCCAGCAATTCAGGCGCCCTAATACTGCTCCGGTCGGATTCCATCACCCTGGGGTGCCACCATCATCTCCTTTCGAAATGGTTGGAGTGGACCTTCTCCGCCCATTGCCACGCTCAACAAACGACAACTGTTGGATTATAGTCTGCGTCGACCATCTGACGCGTTATGCTGAAACTGCAGCGATGCCAACGGGTACGGCTCTTGATGTTTCGAGCTTCCTCCTGTCCTCCGTTATACTGTGTCATGGACCCCATCGTCTTATTGTGAGCGATCGTGGTCGCCAGTTTGTGGCCGACGTAGTCGAAGAACTGTTGTGTCTCTATGCGTGCCAGTTTCGCCACGCGACGCCGTTTCACTCGCATACACATGGTCTCGTTGAGCGCACTAACATAACCTTGACCAACGTGCTTTCGATCTGCGTCGATTCCAGGCACAGAAATCGGCATGATATCTTGCCTTTTATCACATACGCCTAAACACTGCAAAGCATGAAACTACTGGCTACAGTCTTTTATATCTTCTTTATGTCAGACAGCTTCCTTGACAACATTCTACCTCTTACTCCTCATGCGGACTCTTCCATTGCCCGGACTCTCTGCCTCGCTGAGGAAGCGCGCCGCATAGCTCAGCTCTGTACGTTGGCATTCCAGGACTACTCCAAGATCAGCTACGATTCATGCCATAGGAATGTGTCGTACGTCAACGGGGCCATAGTATGGCTTTGGACACCACTTCGAAAGCGCGGCCTGTGCCAGAAGTTTCTGGCTTGTTACACCGGGACTTCCGCCATCACCGATCGCCCAAATGCTGTGACCTATTCGATTGCTGGTCTCGTTTCTAATGGCTACCCGTCTAAGAAGACGCAGCTTGTTCCCGTCGCCAGCCTGAAACGCTGTCATCCCCGTGACTTCGAGTGGAAGTGACAATTACTCGCCCAGTGGGCTTCGTCTGTGAAGGGAGGAGTGTTACGCTGAAACTACAGGAAGAATGGAGGAAGAGAATAACGAAGTGCGCTTGTCTTTGCAGCGGCTCGGTGTCGGCGCGGTCCCTTCTCATCAATTCATCTTTAAATAAACGCACCTATCGTAACAATATTAATGGGCTACTTGGGTGAGCCTGAATGGCAAATTGTACATCACATGGGAAATATTTCTTCAATAGTTTCCAGCTCGCGATAATTCCCCCCGTTATCTTTTCGGTGCTTCAAAATTGTGGCGCAATCTGAAAATGAGTACGAAATGAATACGCGAAAAAAATACACAAATGCGCCGCACGCGCGGCTGCACTGCCTTAAAAATGGGTTGAAATGAATCAGCACTACTTAATTGCTGAGTTCACGAGCCCGATAAAGTAAAAAGGCGACGGTGCAGGTGTTTGCTGCGGCTACGAAAAAGCAGCCACGTCCCTGCGTTTGTTAGATCATTGCGCACTGGCATACGGCGACGATAACAAATACCACAGAAGCGAGGGAAAAATAATTAATGTCGCACTATGCGCTATTGCTTGCAAGCCACGGCGAGGCACTCACCTTGTCACAATTTCGCAGTCACGAAGTCAATCACAGAGTGATGACTCCTTGAAACCCCTTTTGAAAGCACGCAAGCCAAACGTGCGAGCCTATCATCCGGTCATTCTTTTTAATTATGGGGTTTTACGTGCCAAAACCACTTTCTGATTAAAGGGACGCCATAGTGGAGGACTCCGGAAATTTCGACCACCTGGGGTTCTTTGACGTGCACCTAAATCTAAGTACACGGGTGTTTTCGCATTTAGCCCCCATCGATCCCTTCATATTCTGTTTCGCGATTTGCCTAACTTTGAAGAGCGCAAAACATAGGTGAGGAAAATGTAGCGTGTTTCAAGCAGCTAAATATGGTGTTTCCGAATGCGATGCACAGTTTAACATGCAGGCTTACGCAATTATGTAATAATAAATTTAGGCAGTCCATATGAAATAATTATCTAATCAATGAGAACGAAAAGTTCACCAGCGTGTGGAAGGCAACTGATCGCAAAACATTGTTTGTGCCATCGTCATACCTGATAGCACTTTTATATTTAATCAATTGGACCCGCGATACATGGGCCGCACGGTCTATATAGCCACCTATATAGACGGGCGTTTTCAATATGCAATGAAACAGGAAACGCTACCTCAATATCGTCATTGCAAAAAATATGTGCCTTCAAGCTAATCATTCATCTAATAAAGCAAACAACTTTCTAGAAGCGCCCGGCTATTCCTTTACATCATGGAGGACGAAAAGCGTAGGAGAGGCCCCGGCCAGCAAGGACGTGTCCGAGAAAGTGTGGCGGAAGTCACGTGCTATTTTTCGCAGAGTAGCACTGGGAATGGTACCCCGAAGGTCAACATTCCCATAGCAACCGCGATCCTGAAGCTCTTGCCGCTGCTCTAGGCCGCTGAAAATGAGAAGTTTTGTCGGCGCGTGTCTTTGTCCCAGCACATCTTGTTCACAACACAAGCTGACTTCGGAACATGGTGTGTAAGCTTTAAAGATGTGTTTTCGGTCTGTGAGTGCGAGTGACAGTCAGCAAACGACACACTCAAGTATTGACGACGCGCGTCTTCGTCATCTTCTTCAACGTGCCACGGAAAAGCACTGGAGCGCGTCTGTTTCAATAAAATTGTAACAGAAGTTTCGCAGGCTTTCTTCTGATGCGCCTCAGCAGCACAAACCTCCGGCAGCTCGTAGCAATGCAAGTTCAAAGATGGCGCCTATCTGTACCGACGAGCTGATTAGAGGTGCAAATGGAGATGGTACACGATCATGGCTGCATTACCGGCCTCAAAATCGTGACCGCAAGGCCTCTCCTATTTTGTATCTTTCCTCCATGCCTTACATTGATAATCATCATCTATACCTGGCGACAACTTTCTGTGGCAGTCCAGTGAACGCTACGGTGTCGGAGCATATGCACATGTATTACAGCGCGAAGTAGTCCGAACCTTTCGCTCGAGGATTCGGTATTCGGTTGCGCCGGCTCCTTCCGCAAATGGGTGTTTTTGGAGATTGCTTTTGTGCATGCATGTGGTAAATACATATTGGCCGTGTTAAGGCGCTCTAAAGATTAGTCATACGTATATCGCATCGTATTTATGGAAAGGTGATGTATGTATTTTAGATATGAATACTTAAAAATTGGTTCTTTCGCAAGTTACCATAACCTTTAAGGAATCGCCGTCGTAGCTACGTACGAACTCAATTTCAGTTGAACCTTTATGCACATTAGAAGAGTTAAGTGCTGGGCTAGTTGGTGATCTTGCATACTGAAAAGATTTTGTGCCAAAAACAACACACACAAGACAGACGACGACACCACGGGCGCGCCCGTGGTGTCGTCGTCTTTCTTGTGTGTGTTGTTTTCTGGCGCAAAATCTTTTCAGTATGTTTTATGCACAATACACTATTTCTGAAAGTTTCGAAAAATGCCTTCGACTATGCGCTTTGTTGCCCATTCTAAATATATAATGCGCGTCATGCCATGCTGCGACATGCCATGCGATGTGCTTGATTGAAAGGAGCAAAGTCAGCATCTCTGTTTCTACAAACTTTCTTTCCAGGTGATTGCAGCATTCCAGAGCTATTCATAACTGTTTCCACAACTGGTATGTTCACCATCGAAATGCGCTTGTCCTGCATCCACCACGACTGCTTAGCAGATGTGCGCTGCTAAGCGCAAGTTTGCGGGCTCGATCACTGCGGCTGAATTTTGGTGCCACTAATTTTGGTGCACGTCAAAGAACGCATTTGTTCACGTATTTTGCACGTCAGCTTGGTTAAGCCTAAGGGGAAGCTTTCAAAATTCAAAGGAAAACGAAGTGGCGCTCATTGTTCCAGGGTGGAGCTCTACGCTGTTCCTTGAGATCCTACTGTGGTTTTGGCACGTAAAATCTCAAGGTAAAATATTTCATATGCCACGTGATTAGTAAAAGCTTCACGCAGAAGCCCAAGCACAAAACGCAATGTTGCGGACGCTTCGCCGACCGTGCCCGCATTCACAACAGCTGTTCCATTCCGCTCATCTCACAATCACTCGCATTGCTCTCCCTGCTCGTATCTGATACGAGTAAAATTAAAAGCTTGTCGAAGCTTGCGTCGATGATGTGTCACGCAGCCAGAATTTCTCTTCGATCTTCTGACTAGAAGAACTCTTCCTAAGCCACTTGTGTGCCGTTACAAAATTGATGGTTTCCTGCAGAAACATTTTGTCAGCTGCGATGATGAATGCGGTAATGTTTGCCGCTACAGAACCTTCCAATTGACTCCAAATTATTTCGATCAGATTCAACTCGAAGTGGTATGGAAGAAGCCTCACGACGTCGTGACTGACAGCCTTAGCAACCACATCTGCGCCATTGGCCACAAACATCTTGTTTTGTTGGGTGACGAGCTCAAGCAACTCTGGCTTCAATTGACCCTGAGAAAAGGCGATGCCTTTCTCGGTTAGCCAAGACTGAATGTTAACCTTTCGTGCTGATGCTGTCGGTAGTTTCTCGAGGTGAACACTCTGGTAGGGTGCATTGTCCGTTGCTATAACGCTGCGTGGTTTGATGTTTGGTAGAAGCTGCTCAGAGAAGTACTGCTTCTCGTACCGTGGCCCATCTATTTTTTGCGGTAGTCACCAGCTCCTTCCGTTGCTCGGAAAACGAGGCAAGCATCATTTACGAAGCCATCGTCGCTACCGGCGTGCAATGGGATCAGCCTGCCGCCGGGTGCGCCAAGGCCTGTTGTCAGACCTTCCCGGAAATCGTCCTCGCGTGTAACGACGTTCACGTCCCCCCATACCTCTTCCTTGATATTTCCGGCATTGACACAAATTTCGTCAAAGTAGTATATGTCCCTGCAAATAACAAATAAACAACGAAAAGAATTGAAGCAGCTCGCCAGGCATACGCTGCTCGCGATGCGGAGTTGGCGAGACGGGCGAAGGAATGAATAAATTTGCACTGCTGAGCCACTATGATCAAGCAATATCCTGGCACTGCAAATTCGTGAGACGCAATAAGCGAAGCATATTACTCAGCTCAGCGTTCAACGCTGGCCAGGTGATTGAGTTGAGCTGCGCAGCGAGTATCGAAATGTGGTGACGCACGACATGCGGCCACAAGAAACGCCGCCACTTGCAACGCTAACTTTAATGTACGTTCCGCGAGAATAAACAGCGCACCTAACTGTGACCATAACAATGACAATTATGTTTATTTGCAATCACTACATGATGCTAGGGGCATGCAGAAAAAGCTGCCACGTGGACAGCTTGACGAAGCGGCAGGCCTCCACATTAAGCGGCAGTCCCCCGCGTTAGCAAACACAAAGGCATACATCATTGTTTAGAAATACCATTTACACAAAATTGAGCATCGCGAACCATGCGAAGCAAATGAAGAAAAAAAAAACATGGGCTCTAAGAACAGGGCATAGTAAAAAACATCTCCAACCAATAAGCAACAACGTCAAGCAACAACGCTTGCGTTTGTGGACACAGCGCTTCTGGGAGCAGCGAAAGTTTGGACGCTGCTACTTTTTATGCGAACAATTACAGCCAAACGCTGTTTGCGTGTTTAGCCTCTACAAAAAAATCTTTTTACAGAACAATTGAAGGTTCAAGCTTACGGGGTAATCAAAAATCACTAATTTGTCCATACACTATCAACCTTGCAAAAAGAGTCGATTATAGCACATACCTTCTTGGGTGCCAAGTTCCCGGATGGTATGCAGGAACTGCCGCCGCCACAAGATGATGTCTTTTCACTTGAGGAGAGCAGAGCAGAGCAGAATAGAGCAGAGTTTCTCTTTCTTTTGCGAAAAGCCATTGTCGTTGAGCAGCCTTTGCATTCTGCGTAAAAAAAATTTTAGGCATATCCATATCACTATCATTGGTCACATCTCGAGCAAGCTTTTGGCTGTGGGAATTTCATTTCGCATTGAAATACTGGTGCACTTTTCTTCGTAGAGCAGCTAGGGAGAAACTTCCGTGAAGTTGCCGTCTAGTTCTTCCGGTTATGGCATTGATGTGTGCTTCTGGCAGACGCGGCCGTTTGCGCTTCGGCAACTTCAAGGTGCCACACTGTACGTCGCGCTTAATCCGGCACGCACTGCGTTCGCTAACCATAGACAGCTCGCCCACCTTCCGACAAACGTCTGTAATAGCCAGCTGCGGGTCGCTTTTGCATACTTGTGCGTTAAAAGTGTACATGACTTTCTTGGTCTTGCGTGGACAGTTTTTCCTGCAACAAATCTTGCCACAGATGCACGGCAGCTGGGGTGATGGAACGCTGTGGACGTGCGTCGGCAGGCGACGTTAATTCGGGGAAGGCATATCCCCGGGGACGCCATACTCGTTTAAAGGTGATGGAAAAGAGATGCGGCTGCCACAAAACCAAAAAGCATGGAAAAGCGTGAAAGAAAATTCCGTAGACACGGCAACATTTTCCATGATTATATATTATTAAACTGCATCAAAAAAGTTCTACTTACTGTACCATTTCTATTTAACCTGCACAGCGTAAAAATTATTTAGCTAAGAAACTACATGCAGGGGCTTAGCAAAATACGTGTGACTCGACTCCGTAGCCTTGGCTGCATTGCCACAGAAAGTTGGCGCCAGGTATAGAAACCTTTATTTTATGTACAACCATAACTGCCCAGCCCTTCAAATCGGTGGTGTACGTACGAGGCCGCGAAGCATTCTATACGGCACTGACGTTGCTCGCACATTCTCTCAGATCCTTTACAAAGGGTTTCCTCAAAATTTTGAGAATGACAGCCGACAAATAAATGCCGTGAAACAAAACGCCGGCAGCGAGCGTCTTTTCTGTTAAATCTTCACAAACTGAAAGAGGAAAAGAGTGAAATATTAACAAAAGATCGGCCCACGCAAGAAGCCTCGTTTCTACCATAAATGTGACCTTCGGGCATAATGTTTTGCTTAGACGCCAGGGTGCTCGCGGTGCGTGTTCAGAGTGCCTGTTTGCATATCTAGCACTTGCTCTTTCACTGTGGCACGACAGGCGTCGCAACGTTAGGATCAATGTAGCGTGCGTGATCGCGTTCGCACCATTTCAGTTTGTGATTCGACGCCATGGTGCTTGCTGTTCATGTTCGCGGCGGTTGCTTGCATGCCTATGCTCCGTTTCATACATCAGATGCAACGCTGTGGAGGGTGGAGATGCTTTTCGCAGTGGCTGATCTTTAGACCAATTCATGTGAACATGTTCTTTATATAAGGTCAGTTCTGAATGCAAATACGAATTTGCCCTTAGAAACAAACAAACCATACCCTCTTTCAGATGCTAACAGGATTATTATTATCAATTCGCTTGTCGTTGTTACATGTTGGGAGCACGTTGCGGCAGCCTCACGTGCGGGCTCGCGCGAGCGAATGCCGCTAGCGCGCAGCGAAACACAGATGAAGTGCACAGAGTGATAAAATTTCGAGACTGCACTACTTGCGTAGGTTCCACAGCGTTGTACCTGATGTATGAAACGGTCTATAGCACTTGTGGTATCACCGTCACACCGTCGACATCAATGTAGCGTCCGCGACCGTGTTCGCGCTCTTTCAGTTTGTGCTTCGACGCCGTAGTGCTTGTTGGGCGGGCATATCCGCGGTGTTTCTTTGCATGTCTCACACTTGCGCTTTCCCTGCGGCACAACAGGCCTCCCACCGTCAAGATCAATGCAGCGACCGCGTTCGCGCCCTTTCAGTTTGTTCTTCGAAGCCGTGGTGCTCGCTGCGCACGTTCGCCACGTTTCTTTGCATTTCTAGCACTTGCGTTTTCCCGGTGGTACAACAGGCGTCACACCATCCCGATCAACGAGCGTCCGCGATCGCGTTCGCGCCCTTTCAGTTTGTCCTTCGACGCCGTAGTGCTCGCTGTTCATGTGCACGGCGCTTCCTTGCATGCCTAGCACTTGCGCTTTTACTGTGGCGCAACAGGCGTTACACCATCGAGATCAATGCAGCGGCCGCGTTCGCGCCCTTTCGGTTTGTTCTTCAGCGCCGTGGTGTGCACGGTGCATGTCACAGAGTTTCTTTGTCATTCCCGGCACTTGCGCTTTCCCTGTGGCACAACAGGCAACGCACCATGGAGATCAATATAGCGTCCGCTGCCGTCTTCGCGCTCTTCCAGTTTGTGCTTCGACGCCGTGGTGCTCTCTGTGCATGTTAGCGGCGTTTCTTTGCATGTCTAGCACTTGCGCTTTCCCTGTGGCACAACAGGCGCCGCACCGTCGAGATGAATGTAGCGTCCGCGACCACACTCGCGCTCTTCCAGTTTGTGCTTCGACCCAGATGTGCCCTCTGTGCATGTTCCCGCTGTCCTTACGCTTGTGCGTAACCCGCGTACATGAAGTGAAGCATCGCTATAATTTTTATTCCAGGTCCGATAGCTGGCTACCTATGCCAGCGTTTTTCGTGCCGGGCAGTGCTGTTGGTCTGCTCACCTTTGGCTGGAATTGGAGTCTGTCTGTGTTACCTGGCACGAGATATCCTATTCATCACCATTTCCTTGGGAATCCTTCACGGTAATCATACCATATTTGTATACTATTTTTCTCCACGACAATGTTGCTTAAAATTTTACGAAGCAACTGTAGTATAGTCCACGTGTAAAAAGATTCAACACCTTTACTCAAATTATATTGCGCAACAAAAAACGACACGGACGTGAGAGGACGACACACCAAGCGCAAAGCGTCATTTTTGCGCTTGGTGTGTCGTTCTCTCACGTCCGTGTCGTTTTTTGTTGTGCAACATCATTTGAGTGATGGATTACCAACTTGCCCGGAATGCTGCTCTCATTAAGCACAACACCTACTTACATGACCTATATGACCGGGACATCTATTTCTTCCCTTTTATTGAGGTTTGCGGTTTGAAAGCAACGCTCCTTGAAATTTTTGATGCGCACTACTTCTTTTAGGGGCTAAAATAATGATTGAATATGCAATAAAAATTTTGCGCTTTGTTGAGTACATATTTTGGTCAAATGTTTAAAGCGAATAGCATTCTTTGCTTAGTCGAGCCGTTTCCAGCCTGCCTATCATCTATCTATCTATCTATCTATCTATCTATCTATCTATCTATCTATCTATCTATCTATCTATCTATCTATCTATCTATCTATCTATCTATCTATCTATCTATCTATCTATCTATCTATCTATCTATCTATCTATCTATCTGTCTGTCTGTCTGTCTGTCTGTCTGTCTGTCTGTCTGTCTGTCTGTCTGTCTGTCTGTCTGTCTGTCTGTCTGTCTGTCTGTCTGTCTGTCTGTCTGTCTGTCTGTCTGTCTGTCTGTCTGTCTGTCTGTCTGTCTGTCTGTCTATCTATCTATCTATCTTCTGACGCTAACGCCAGCGTCATTTCATTGTCGTTATTTCGCCGCCATCATACCATATTCGTCAGTCTATCGACATCATTTTTGTTCGTCTTATTACGGTAATCAAGCTGTCGTCTATAAGTTAAAATTATACCACAGGTGTCATGCCATTGCCTTCATATCGTCGTAGTCATAAAGACGCTATCTGCCTGCATTGTCATACCATTGTCATCATGCCTGCGTGTCGTGCCCTCGTCGTCTTTGGAGCCGTTCTATCCGGTTGATGTGATACCGTCACCGCCACACCACCGGCGACGTCTCATTGTCCTCATATCGTTGTCGTCTCCTTGTTTCCTTTACACCACTTCATAATTAGCAATCAAAATCTACTTGTCCTGCCGCGTCGTTATAGCACCTTTGTCGTTCAATAGATACAATTCCTTCGTCATTGCAACTTCACTGCGTCGTCGCCATAAAGTCGTTGTCGTGCCGCCATTGCCTATGGGTGGCGTTAGCAAGGGAGTGCCGTCGCACAGTGGGACAAATCAGAATAGGCAGCACATAGCCGAAACATCCAAATTTTCTGAGTTACCACTTCACGTGTTAATTGAACGTGGCTTCAGGAATATGGCCTCTCGCTGTATTGCTCGAATTCTATTCCCATTACCATCGACTGTCATAATGAGGTACATTCTGCCGTAATTGTTGCGGATCAAGTGAACATGCTAAACTGAGGAAACGACGTGTATTTCGATTCGTAGTTTGAGAAACACACTTTGACATGTCAGTTTCGGCATCACGAAAGACCATTTAGTAGGGAACAAAACAGTGCTATCGACGGAAGAGTACTGGAAAAAAGTTGCATAAACAGTACCTCTGGGCTTCTCAACTTTCCTGGATAAAACAGATGGTGCCCTACAAAGACAAAGGGAAAGCTTCTCGAAACCTTTAATCACTGAAAAGTTCCCACAGAACAGGAAAATTTATTGGAAGAGGTTTCTCCATTGGACGAAAACATGTGTAGTTACGTAAGTGCTCATTGGTACTTCGCTTAATAACAGCAGAGCACCAATGGCAGAGGGAGAGGATGAGGAACAAAGTTTATTTAAAATGAAGTTCTCACTGCTTCACCTTACAGCGTGCGAAACCGTAGTACATGTATTTTTTTATCAAATATACGCATTTCTCATCTTGTGTTCTTCTTGCTTGGCTCGGGTATTGAGAAGCCAAGCTAGTACGGGTAGTCGCAAGCTGTCAGGGTATCTGATGCTATTGCGCTGTACCTGAAGCGGGGGCGTCTGTGTGCAGTAGAGCCCTCATCTTACAGACACAAAAATTGACGATGGCTTAGCTCGGCTATGCCAGGATATACGTAGCGAAAGCTAAGGCATAGCATGGTTAGCCTTGGTTTATCTTGATTTCAAGTCCAGGTTAGCCTGGTTCTCTAGCTATGTGGCGGTGTTTAGCCAGTCGTTCGGCGCGCTGTTCGTCTGTTTCCTGGGCGATTCGTTTCATCTTGGTCTCGTTCCGATGTCGATTCCAGGCCTCCTCCTGCTTAACACAATTTTCGCCGTCCATACTGCCGCCTCAACTGTGGTTGCGGTGCACGCGAGCTCTCCTTTTCAATCCTCTGACGTGTTATCCGTCATGCGATACAGATGGCGAAGCGAGCGGAGGCGAACGCAACGACGAGGAATGTGTTGTGACGAGGAACGTGGTGTGACGTCATCTGCCTCCTCGGAGCACGGCCACGGCGAAATCGCAAGTTCGCGGCCAGTAAAGCTTCCGCTTTAAAAGCTACGCGAGAGTTTAGCAGTGCACATAATTCCAGGAACAAGGAATGTGGGCTACGCCATGTATATGGAGTGCAAACACTTCACAGGTGCTGCGGCGAACGGAAGAAAGCAGCACGTAGTGCTGGGAATCAACTTTGCAATATCCCGGCATTCAACTGGTCAGTATAGTTTGTCCGCAATTATTAATGAACACGCATATGCGACCGGACTTCCACAACTAAAAACAAGAATCCAAGCCGCACTTAGCAACCAGAGTCATTATTCGTTGCGCGCATGGTGCTTTCTTAGGATGCCGCTTCGACGAACAGCCCTAGTACGAGATATTAGATCGCTCGCACGCGGGGAGAATTTTTCTTCTTTTTTGGGGGGGGGGGGGAGGGAGAGGGGAACGCAATGACTCTGTGCTATTGTATTGCAAATCGAGGTTGCTTTAGGTGCTTGATGCAAACGTAAGGAACCCGAAACCCAAAGAGCAATTTTCGGGGCAGTTATAGTGTATGTTCGAAGCCCAAGTCACCACAGCCTAAATTTGGGCTTCAAAGCAGTGCCCTTCTTGATGTAATCCGGAGGAATATTTCAACGTACTAAAAAACGCCGGATTCACTCATTCATGGCGGCACAATGAAGTTCGTTGTCCATGATGTGCTGGGCGCATTAGAGCCTGGAATAGCCGCATGGATACAGTGGCCGCGCCTCGCAACAAGAAACTGCAGCTCATGTGCGTCACGACCAAGATGATGGCATGGCCAGTGTTGCCAAATGACTGTAAAATTTGAGCGTTCTCCCTTACTTTCTCTCTATCCACTTCCACACTTTATTGCTACTAGATATTATAGCTTTATTGCGATTCGCAATCCATCTGATGGCTGGTTCGTTATGGCTGTTGAATGAATAGAATTTATTCATAGCAAAGACAGAGAGGTCGACCTGAGCTAGTGTGTTGTAGTCTGCTAGTCTGCACTGGGGAAGAGGGAAGGGGAGTGAAAGTATTAGGATGGATTATGATGATAAGAGAAGTGGTGAGTTGCTTATGTACATGAGACAGGTGTCTCGCTAGAGCCGCTCGTCGAGGTTGGTGTCCTGCAGAAAATTCAATAACACGTTTGTTGCACGCATTGAAATCGCCGTGTCAGGCCATGGGCCGAGGATAGCTTCCTCCGACAGTGGTTGCCTGCCAACGCTGGCTAGGAAACTGTCTAACGTCCGTCGCTCCAGCATATATGCTGGGCAGTCGCACAGTACGTGTTGCAGTGTTTCGGGCATCTGGCAGTGTTAACAATCAGGGCTGTTCGATTGGCCGATGAGGTGTGCGTAGGGACGGGTGAAAGCAACGCCGAGCCGCATCCTGTGTAGCAATGATGTTTTGCTCCGTGTAAGCTTCGGGGGCAAACAGAATTTACCGTCTGGGTCAATCATATGTAGACGTCTGTGAATGTTGTCATAGTGGGCTCTGTAAGCCTTTGTAAGGTCCTGTATGAGTGCCTTGATCATGGAGTTGGTGTCAGGTCGCGAGTAGGCAATCAGTACTTCATCAGAGGAAGAGGAGGCCGATCTTGCTTCACTGTCAGCAAGTTCATTGACAAAAACACCACAATGACTAGGCACCCATTGACAGGTGATCACGTGGCCGCTTAACTCGGCACTGTGATGAAGTTCGATGATTTCCAGCACGAGCAGATAGTATGGTCCTTTCTTTGCGAAATGCGAAAACAGCGGTGTACTTAGATTTAGATGCACGTTAAAGAACCCCAGGTGGTCGAAATTTCCGGAGTCCTCCACTACGGCGTGCCTCATAATCAGAAAGTAGTTTTGGCATGTAAAACCCCATAATTTTAATCTTCCAACCACAGCTCTTCTTTCGCGTATTAATTGTATTGTTGCAAATACCACCCCGCGCCTCCGGTCTGTCTCCGAAAATCATAAGTATGACAAGCTCTAGCGAGCAGTCGAGCGCACATCTCCTGTTAACTGATCGCCATCGTTATCGAGCCCTTTACGCTGTTTCGGATCTACGACGCCGCGGAAAGGATACCGATCATGTCAGGTGCTTCAAATCTTACTTCGATCCTCCAGGGCCTGCCTATTGATGGCCAGGATGGCTCCTGCTTATTCCGTGGGGGTAATTCTCATGAAAAGAACAGCCCAGGCGCAAGCAGGATTGTCAACGTCATGCGAGAGACAAGGCTCGACTTGAACCAGTGCTCTTCGATGCATACCTTTCTGGACATACGGCCCATATCCAATAACTCCGTTTTCATAATGATTATTATGAAAACTGGTACGCACCCAGCGACAGATACAGTTTTATTACCGAGCAGCACATACATGCATACAGCTACCTTACTGCACACCTACATACCTACTAACCGAAATTGGCATCAAAGTAGTTCATTATTAGCGGCACATTGCCAGTTTACGAAGTGGTCGTTAAAGAGATTCAATGAATAGCGTGTACTCACGCCGTGGAACATAGCCGGTGACATTATTGGCGTAGAAGTGGTTCATTGAGGAAAATCACATACCCAGTATTAGATACACAGTGACGTAAGCTAGATGAACGGTTCGTTTTAACCCAGTTTCCTCGTCACAGCAACTCAATGCTCGCTATGCCTCGTCATGGACTACAAATTGGCCGAAGTTGGCGAAAAGGAGGCCACGCGCAGATATACGTACATATATATATATATATATATATATATATATATATATATATATATATATATATATATATATATATATATATATATATATATATATATATATACCAAGGCATAGATGCATAGCGACATAACGCAAACTGAGGGAAGTACCTAAAGAATGCTAATAGCATTAATAAATTCGAGTGATGCGGGAGAGTCGAGTCCTATATTAAATGTCGCGTATTCTTCTCTTTCTAAACCGTGTAGACTTTGTAGTGATCGTAATATCCCTACAGCTATCTGTAACGGGACCACCTAATGTAAAATTTGGCCTATGAATACAGAGCCATAGATCTTTTTTTTCTCTCGTTCAGCGCATCGAATTGTTACCCGAATGGTAACAGTGGCCTTGTCGTTCTATATTCAGCGGCTGAGACGGAGGCCTGGAATCAACAATCCACCGTGGCTGTGATATTTTCATGCGGGTGAAATGCAAAACTTTTCGTGTTCGTATTTCCGGTGTGCTTTAAAAAAGACCAAGTGTTTAAAACTAATCTGTACTACATGAGCGTCTCTAATTGCCACAATGCTAATTTTGGGATGCTATTCTCAAGAATCAATCATTCTTATTTGTAATAATTCTCTGAAGTTTTTGCGCCTGCCCTAGAACTCGTCATTCGATGTTTCTGCCAATTTCCAACATTTTTTTTCCAGGTACTGCGATGTGCGGCTTGTACGTGGCTTCGAACATTCTGCTCGCCCAGCATTTCGAGAAGCGAAGGGCGACGGCCATTAGCCTAGTGTTTACAGCGTTCGGCTTCAGCGCTATCGTTTTTACCCCACTGATAGAGTTCTTGCAAACGACGTATGGAATCCGTGGGGCATTTCTTATTTATGGTGCGATTATCCTAAACACGATTCCAGCCGTTATTGTTCTCCGAAGCCCACCGTGGCTGACGGAGGCGGAAGTTGTAAAGAAAGCGATGCCCAATGAAGAGGATACAAAGAATGCATCTCTTTTGATTCAAACTGCCAATCAAGACGTCAGCATAGCAAAAGCGATAGAAAGTGATGACCCTTACTCAAGCCAACGATTATGTTTTCAGCAGACAGCAGCATGGTCTGCGAAAGAGCAGGAAAACGAGTCACATACAGGCCTGTTTGCACGCAAAAGTTCTCTTAAGCTGATGGATGCAAAGAAGGCTCTGCTAAATCTTAGTCTCCCCATGGCGACAAGGCAAATCTTTACGTTGTCTTTTCTTGTCCACGCTCTGTCTTTCGCAGCCATGATCATCCCCGCGGGCTTATTCAATATAATTGTGGGAGACATTGCCAATGACCACGGCCTTAATCCTTCGAATGCCGTTTATTTTCTCCAAGCTTTCTCGGCAGCGGATATCGCGTTTAGATCTGTTGTGGGCATCGCTATCGATTCGCACATTTTATCGCATGAATACGTCATAATTTTGGGATACTTAGCACAGGGACTCACTTATGAATGGCTTATCTGGGCGAATGCGGTACCGCAAATGATTGCGGTTTCTGTCCTCATGGGCGCCACGTGCGGATCAAGAACGTGTCTGCTGGCTCCTATCTTGGTGAAGGACTTCGGCATCGGCAATTTACCTGTGATTATGGGTAGTGTGTTCTTCTGCACAGGCGTGTCTCTTCTCCTCCGTCCACCACTGATCGGTAAGTCACATTAGAAAAAGCGTTCTTTCTGTTAAGAGTGTTTAGAGGTTCTCGCTCTTGCATTGGAGGGATTCCCGGTATATTTCAATAATCGGGGTTTGTTAGCGTGCAATAAAAGCACGGCACACGATCCTTCTTCGTTCCCGCTCGATTTCTATGCGATCGAAGCGGCGAAGAATGCAACCAGTCATCTTAAGTATAGAAGCAGATCGCCATAGCCACTTAGTACTTGCGGTCGGTCAAAAGCTTTAGTAATCATCACTGAGGGCACCTATGTAGCGTGAAAGGTCCAAGCGCACTTTGCAGAAACAGAGAGTGCCACTAAGTGATTCTGAGGGGCAAGCCCCTGTCTTGCGCTTCTATGAAAATTCCAGCTTCCGTATACAACCAATAAATCCCGTTCATTTTCATAATGAGGAAGTGTATAGAGATAGCATTTTGTCAGGGACTACAATACTATTGGTGAACAAAGATGAATGTGCCACAAGCAAAAAGGTCTGCTTAAAACGCATAGCCAGCAGCACATACAGGCCCACATTTTTTAGGCTGCACTATGTTCCAGATTGGTCTACGAGAAGAAGCTCGAAACATACCCGATACGTAGAAGTGCTGGCAACTCCCTACTCGGTAAATAAAAATTGCGGCGGAAGCTCCCCATAGGAGAATGGTGATACAGTGCGCACCATTCTTTGAAGTCATTACGCATGAAGCCTATACTGTACCCTTAAATCTAAGACTGCAGTATTTCAAAGGGCCCCTCACTAGGTCCGGCAATATTGACGTGACAAGCGCAATGCAGACAATACGAGCTAACATTCGTGTCTGCTAAGTAATGCACTCCTGCGCGATGTGGAATGTTTAAAATTCAAACCAAACGCCGTTGCTCTTTTCCTCGAGGGCACCGTGCTCTCTGCCGGGGAATCGACGCATATCGCACAAGTGCACCTACGCACATGGCAGTGCTATAACATCGCTCATAGTGGCAGGTGACTTTCATAATTATTAAAGGCAACAGCATTTATTCTTACCTTCAGTTGCTTCATTAGAAGAATTAAAGTGTAAGGAAATAATAAAACCTACAAACCAATGTCTGTGTGTGTTTGTTTTACTTCGCACCGTAGCAAGAGAGATGTTCTTCTGTTTCATCTTCTCGTTCCTATGCCGTGCAGGGGCAGGTGCAGAGAGCGAAACTGTGTCATTTTCTACCATGTTCAAGCGCGTGATCATGCGCTGTGATCGTCTTGCGTCTGCCTCAGTGGTCGCTAGCAAGGTTTTCTCGTCCACGGCGCGAAAAAAATCGTACGCTGCGCGGAACGACAAAAACGCCACAGGTCGCGCGATCGGCCATCAGCGGAAGTGTGCCGCGCGGCAAAAAAGCGACAGAGAAAAAAAAAAGGAAAGTGGGGCCCATGGCGTATGCGTTACGCGATCCTTCGGCTCCGGTACGTGGAAACGCCGGGGAGGAATTTCGCTTGCGGAGGCTATACCGGGGCAAGTGGAGTGAGGGTTATGTTGGTGGCGACGCTCGCCTCCTGAAACCATGGGTTCCCGGCGCCGAAATATTTCGATCGCGGCGATTAATAAACCAGCAGGAGCTTGATGTGGGCGAGTTGGTGTAACATACTTGAAGAAAGCACCTGTCCGTCATACGAGTTCTTTTAGTCCGCGTCTTTGTAGCGCTGTTTTTTCTTGTTTTCAAGTACTAATCATAAACAAATTTGATAAATTCTTGCTGTAGAACTCTCCCCTATAGGACACGTAACAGCTTCCAGTGCATGACCAAAATTTTCTATGTGGCCCGCTAAAGGGCCCTTTAAAAGAATAGCCATTCCAATAACACCAAGCTCACCATGACGATCTCCCCAGTAAATTCGTTTTATACCTCTTATCTTGTGTTTTATAAATGAAAGAAATGTTATGCAGGGCTTTTCTTTTCGCATGCTATGCCAGCGGACGCTTTCGCCTACGTTCCAACGCATCTTCAGAAACTTCTCTCCTTTGCGGCAGACGCAAATGTGTCGTTGCTTGAGTTTTTTGCGCGTACCTTGCCCGCGCAAGCTCTCGCCTGCATTCTAACTGCGTCTTATTCTCACCGCGTTTTGTCGACTCCGTTCCTCGTCACTGAGAACTTTCTGAAGACTCAGCATAGTTATAAAGTTTCGATCTTTAAAGCAATGCAAGCAATTTACTGACGGAGAAACTATTTTTCTGGCCTATGATGCGACGCTGGTCTCCCTACGTCACGTGCGAGGGTCACGTTTAAAAAAAAATCTAACATTTTTGTGTCAAATGGTTTCCTACAGCAATTACTAGAAGGAACTCTGGCTCTACAAATGTGCATCCACCATGGGAGTTAGGGATAGTACATGGATTTGTATCATCGTCGTTCTTGTAACTCGACACTTTCTTGTTCATATTTCATGCGCAGCATTCGCTGGCTAGACGCCCGGTTCATTTTCTGCCCCGTTTTGTTGATCCTTCCGTTTCATGTCCCAAAATACCCCTACTGCCATCTAGGCCTAAATAGGTGAATTTCTGTGAAGCCTATACTGAAACGTTTCGTATAAGATCTTATAGAAAATATATGGATTCCGTAGATTTTCCTTAAGAAAGACATGGAAAACATATGGACATGATACGGAATATTAAGGAAGCATGTGAAAATTATGCGGTATATAGGGAAACTTTCTACGGATAATATGGGAAGATAAGGACAACAAACGGGCTTTCATAGAAGCACCCAGAGGTTGTGCTGGACATATGGAACATCTTTGTACGAAGTGTATGGAAAGCGTATTCCTGTATCCATGCGGAATTCTTGCGCGTATTACACACATGCAGTCTATTAGTATCGAGCAGCACATATGGAGTCTGTACAAGCATAATACACACACATGTATGTAGCCTTATGAACAGCTGCATACATGATTACAGTATTCAAGAAAAATGTAACAGCGGTATAGAATGTATAGCTTAATTTTCCTGCAGGTACGAGCGCCTGCATGCACAACAATCTTTTGGAAGTTTAGATGTCATGTGCAAGAAAAAACACTTCCATATTTCTAAATGACAAAGCCAGGTTTCTAAATCTACAGCATTAAAAAAAAAACTACGAGCCGTATGAACTACATAATTTTTTTTTATTACGTAAGATCTGCCACGTAGAATGCCTGAAACAATAAATGCACAACTGACACCTTTAGTGCTTACTGACAGAGCCTCTTGTGCCCAATGGTAACAGAAACGGTACTCTCGGGTGTGACTAGCTTGCCAAGTTGGCAGCCATTGTCTAGAACACATAACACAAAACTCGAAATTAAAGGAGAAATGCAGAAGCGGTTGGTGCGCCAACTATCATTCAGCACAAGGTAATTATTTTCAATGCAATAAAAACTGGCCGTGAAACCGCAAAAATCAATGCCGCTACAACACTCAAAGAAGCTTTCGAAATAACGAATACGTAGCATGTCACTGGGTTCGGGCACGTCGTGGACAAATGCAGGGAACAGTTTGGAATTCGCTGGCTTAGCTGACACACTAACAATAAATATCACAGGCGCGCGACCACACACATGCACACAAAGAAAACGCGAGCAGTGTCCGAAAACGCTGGCGATATTGTGGAAGTTCTATTCAACAAGTGCACAACAAAGCAAGAAATTAAGCCGCCATGACAGTACAGTAGCGTCCGATGCATAGACGGCTCTACTCATCAACAGTACACATCCGCAGGACGGCACAGAAGCCAATAAAAAGGGTGTCGAAGACACCTCTCGACTCCATATGCGCCGTCGACTACGCACAAAAGACACAACGTCATTTTACACTACTGCCGCAGAATAACACATACACCCTGCAACATTCGTAAAGCGAATGACGATATGCGAGGAACTTAAGCCCTGACAAGTTGATGCAGCTGCTCCGCAGATTGTTCTCCTCGATGTTGAAAGCAACGTTGCTGAAACATGCCGAATACAACTCGGATAACATCGAATTACTACGATATTCAGCCGCCACCAGCCCCCATCCGTGCGATCACAATTACTGGAATACGATGTAAACAACATGGCCGCCAATACGTCAATCGGCTCGTTTTCGTGTACATTAGGCACCGCAATATCTCTGTGCTTGTGTAAAGCCATTAACTTGCCATATCTTTTGTGCGCTGTGACGATTTCGAGCATTGCAGCTCTGGCCTGTTCGCACTTTCTTTGTTCCCAGCTCATAACAACCTGGTGCTCTCGCATCGAATGACAGTGTACAGAAGAATTTGATAAAGTCTTCTTATGACGTCTTGGAGTTCATCCCTAGTTTGACAGTGTTTAAGCCGGACGGAGTGCCCATGCGGCGGTATTTCTGACATGAAGGAGCGTTCGCCGAGCACGCCTTTTGAGGTAACCAAGTTTAGTGCTTGCACGCGTTTTTGTAGGTTGTGGTTCGTGTAATATCTCTTCTTATGCTGAAAAGAAGACGATTAGTACAACGACAAAAATATAGAAATATAGTATGCGATGTTAATGTTGGAGTGCACATTTAACGAACTGTTTGATTAAAATTTGCTTGAATCCTTAATGTTGGCCAGTGCTTCAACTGTCGCGTGTTTGCTTCCCATTATGAAGTAGGCCAGTGCAAGTGATTCCTTAGACTTAGTGGGCAGAAGGATTTACACTGCGACAATTAACGCTTCTTTATGAAATTTCTGATGCGAGAAATTGTGTAGGCATTTCCGCAAGCCCGTTGTGTTGTATTAACAGTTATGGGCAGCTACCAGCAGATTTTAACTATTACGCATATTTTTAGCTTTATGTATTGCAGTTGAACACAGCTGTCAGGATAACATACATTTGTGCCGCATGTCCGTGTATGTTGTCGTGTATTTGTGAAGGTTTATTATTTTGCAGGGAGGTCAACCTGAGATTGCAATGTTTCCACAATATCACTTCAACAAAACTGCAATAGCATCTTTCTTTATTATATGTACCGTTTCTTTTGCTTTCTCTGTCCGTCTGCTAAAGAATAGCATGTTTGCTCTCGTAATACTCAATGCATCGTCGAACCTCTGCGAAAGTTCTCTGATACACTGCATCAAGAAATTATGTTTCGAACGCTCCTCATCCTCAAACGAATTTTCTTTTTAATAAATTCTCATTTGACTTCATACTGATCTGCGTTTTTAGAATGTTTTCCGCGATTTCCTTCACACATGAAACAACTGCCTGTGATGTAGCAATGAGAAATTCATACACTCAGATTCAGGTTCATGTAGCTACCTGTGGGAGGATACTCTCACATTTTAACACAATATTGTTAAATCGTAAGTTCACAGTTTTAACAGTGATTGCAAATACCTTCAATATTTTTTAGTGTTTAAGTATATGTGTCTTCTGTGAACGAGAGGCATTTCTAAGTATAAGAATGTGAGTCACTGCTGCATCCTGAACACCACGACAAACAATCTTATCTGCATGCTGTGACAAGGTGTGTACAAAAAAGGTTACTGCCAGTTAAGAGCTTAAGATTTGCGTAATCATGCTTGTGAACACTACCGAATTTTTCGTAAAGCTTACGAAGCAGTCCTGATTCTACAGCTCTGGAAATGTGGCATCAAGTATTATGAAAATTCGGTTGTGTTCTTGATTATGTCATCGGCTTAAAATATGTAGCAGCACAAGGTTGTTAGAGTGCATGTAAAACGTAAATTCTGATGGTACTTGCACAACCTTCTTGATACCAGGACAAAGCGCCATACGTGTAGACCAGGGTACTTGCTTCGAACAAGTTTATTCAGATTTTTATTCAGGTAACTTCCCGGAGGAGGATATATCAGCAGGTATTAAAGGCACAGCAGAAACTCACTATGGTCTAAAATGGTGTCCGCCTTGGCTGTGAGACGCTTGCTGTAACTTGTCTCCTGCGTCTAAAGGCGAATAAGCATTAGTAATGTGTGCACATACCCAACAATGTGAGTGTTGAGCAAGCTTTTAAACAATCCTTGCTATAGCCCCTCCTAAACAAGAGATTTCGTGTTCGCAGGATTTCTCCGAATTTTAAAGTTCGCAGTTTGGCACGTATGCAGTGAGATACAATTTGGCTGTAGGTGCAGTTCTCATTATTTAAAGTTGCTGAATACTTGAGTTATATGTTTTACAATCTGGCGTACCCTCGGTTTCAATTGATATATGTACCCTCCTGTGCGTTAACTATGATTGGGAGCTCAACTAGATGTTCATATGATATATACTGACAATGTATTGGTAGAATTCTTTTAGAAACTGTGTTGTGAGTTGTGTGTATCCTTTTATGTGCCGCTATCAAGGAAGTCATGCGCAGCTTCTGCAACGTCTTTACAAACAAAACAGGTCGCGCTGTGATGTATCCTGCATACTGTAGCTATGTGCTTGAGCTTTGAGGAACACGATTACGCCATTCAGATGAAGGCGCTTTTGCGAGTCGAGCTTTTGCGAATGGATGCATAAAGAAATGTGTCTTTTTTTTCAAATAGACCACGGTTTTCCAAAACATTAAGCTTGGGAGGCCCTTTCCGTGCCAGAAAAAGTAGAATATAATTTTTAAAGGTAATTTGAAAGTGCCAACAAGAATAAGTTGGCTGTTCTCGGTTCAACTAGAGAACTCTCGAGTAAATACAATACTTGGCAAAATATGTGCCCATATGCAAAAAAGAACGCAGAATTATTTGATAGATTACCGAGAGCGGCGTGTCCTATTTCCGGATCCGTTTCTGAAGTGTGCTAGTTTAGGACGTAATGCATGTCTACGGCAGTTTGTAAATAAGGGGTGTCAGCGCTCTCTGAATGTGAACCTGGTTCCATCGATTGCAAAACCCAATTTTTGAGGTTTCTTACTTGAAAGGCAACGCCGCGATTTTTTCGCCATGTCAGGATAATGGCATTTTTAGGATCCCAAAGATTTCATAACAGGGCCTCTCACCATGCTTCATATAAAATTTTGTTGATACGCTGGAATTTGTTACGTGTCCTCTAAGCAGCGTTCTGCAGCAAAAATTTTTAAATCGGCTCAATAATAGCCGAAATAGAAATATTTCACTGCCGCGAACCCATAATTTCAGCAGGCGGGCTCCACTGCCAAGCCAGACGCTCTCTCCACTCGCCCCATCTAGCTTTCGCAAGCGAAATTCCTTCCCTGCGTTCTCCCATACCAGCCCTCGAGGATCGCGTGACGCATACGTCATAGGCCTCACCTTTATTATTTTTTTTTTTCTCGTGGCTTTTTTTCCCTGCGCAGCGCTTCCCAGCTGGCCGCGCTGCGCTCGAGCTGCTGTCTCGTTCACGCAGCGCACGATTTTGCGGGCTGTGCACAAGGAAACATGACTGTCGGTGTAATTCCGTGCTACACGAAAACTGAGGCAGAACAAGCGGATAGCAGAGCGTGACCACGCGCTGGAACACGGCAGAAAATCGCATAGTTTCGCTACTTGCGCACGTGACCACACGACCGTGGAAACAAGTAGACGAAGTGGGTCGAAGTACATCTCTCTTACTTCAGTGCTAAGTAAAACAAAAAACACGCCGCCATTCCGTTTGTGGGTTTATTAACTTTCTAAACTTCAATTCCTCAATTCAAGATCGCACAGATAACAGATATTGTCTCGAATAATTCTCGAAGTCACGTGTCACCACGAGCGACGTCACACTGCGGACCCGATTACGTAGGCTCAGGAGCCCGACTACGTCACCGTCACTCTCCGGGCGGATTTGCCGCGACTGAAGAGGGAAACGGCGTTCGGATTGAAATTTTAGGCCTTTCGGCGGTGCGGAGCGCTGTAATTCTTTGCAGACACTATCGTTGGCGCGCATTGTAGGCTCTGCGCTTGTCAGCTCAAAATTGCCAGACCTGGCAAGGGGCCCTTTAAGCAGAAGTTGAGCAATGAAAGCAAAACCTGCGCGATCAGGCCAGCGCACATTGTGTGACGTCGCGAGTGGAACACCAGCGGAGAAGGCACGTAAGGTATGCCGGTCCCCCAGAGCGGAAAACGAAAGCGGTTAAGAGCAGACGCTCAGCTGATACATGGCCACGCGTATCACGTGTATCTTTATAATGTCTTCCGTGGCAATGGCAGCTGCACCAGCTCTTTGGAGCTTTCAAACAGTGAAAGCTACGATTTCAACGATTTCAATAGCCATGAATCACCATTCGCATTCGACTTGCCACCATTAGAGCCTGCGCTCCGCGGGACACATCGCACTGCGACATAAAGACAAAGAATTATCGTGACTACTTATTTTATACGTGCTGTTTTCTATTTAGGTTTTAATGCGATAGCAATGATAAGTGCACTCCAGCAGCATTTCTCCCACCGCCGTGGTTTCTGTATCAAGTCCAAGGCCTCGCGCCGTATGCTGCAAGTGCGAGTGAAACCGTGCGACGCTGAGCCAACGATGGCAGCTCAATCTTGCGTGCTCAAATTTGAAAAGCGTGCATAAAGGTTGCCGTATTCCGTCGGGATCAAGGCATGGAGAGGGAAGGAGGGAGGGGGGTGTTCTACAACGGCTATTGCTGCGTATTGTGCGGCCGCGCGGCCGCTAACTTGAAAGCAGTGTGCCATGCGGACAGAGTGTCTCGAGTGCTGATAGCTTGGTGTGCGCTGCACTTTCACCGTTAGTTGGCGCCCGCCCGCCTTGCCGTCTTACTTCTTTAGAAGAACTTTACCTGCAATAGTGTGCAGTGGAGAGCTTATGTTGCACTGAAAAAGGCAAGTCCACTTGTCGTAACGTTGGCTCCTGCTTTCGTGTTGTTCTCGTCTTGCTCATCACCTTGTTTTTCTTTTGCGTGTTTCGCTGTGAATTATAGTACACTGCATGTGCAGCCAGGAAACGTTGTGAGCTTCATATGTATATCATGTACGCCCCATCCGCTCTACGTTAACACCTTTCAGGGTGAAGCGCGCTTATACTAAACTTTACAATAATTAATGTGAGCTATTTAGGACCACCTTCTTAATAAGCACGGAGTTTTGTCCGGTGATGATGATGATGAAGGCAGTGTTTTGTGGTGCAAAGGCTAAGTATGGCCAATGAGCGCCAGGTCAGAGCTCATTAGTTGGTAATGGAGCGATCAATTAGGAGAGGTGGATGTGACATGGTTTTAAAGGAGCCTAAAAACAATCACTATGAACTGTGTAAACTATATACGTAGTAAAATATTGACAATGAGTTGTGAGGTGCAATATGAACATAAACCATGCGCTATAAAAATATTATATGCTAGGAATAAGTGGCGGCAGTACTACTGCCTCTTTAGGTCCCTTGAATTCAAGGGCCTGAAGACACGTGCTATACAACATATAAGTGACGCCTGCAGCAGCGTCTGGTCAAAGGTTGTACAAAATAAGTTTTGGAATGATCATTTGCAGTGTAAGAATGTAATTTAGAGCATTTAAAACAGATCTTGTGTCAAATAATGAGTTTGTCCCAATAAAGTGTGCTGGTTGAAATGGAATACACTGCCGATATGTTAAAGTGATGTTCCTTTCGATTTCCGCTTCCCGACACTGCGCATGGGTGTAGATGACGGTCGTTCTTTCACCACATCTACCACATGTAGATGGTTCATCACCAGTTAGAAAGAAGTTGCGTGTAACGTGTATACGACCTATTAGCAGACATAACTGGCCATTGCTTTGTCGTGACTCTATAATTGATGGGAAAGTGCTTAGCTGTGGCCGAATTCCATCAAGGTCATTCGATGTTTGGGTGTTCCACAAGCATTGCCAATAGCCTCCGCTTTTTTTTTGTAAGTTAAAGGTTTCAAATCTATGGCGGGGACAGGTATGAAAGAGCTGAATTTTTTCGTTGCTGTGGACAGGGCACTTTCGTCGGCGAATATATAAGCCTCCATGGACCTGTTTCCGGACACCGAGTACATTATCACATGCCGATTACATGCCTAGACTGTGCACAGGAGTGTGTAAAGGTGAATACTGGCAAGACTTTTGCTTTTCTAGTGACACCAAAGCATTGAAAACGCTTACAGTGTCTGTATAGATAACTGGAAAGAGAGTAAATACACTTTCATTTTCTAGCTTTACTTCTATGATGTAATTCACAGCCGATGATAGTGCATACGCTTCAGCCCTAAATACATTTGTTTGCGCATGCAGAATGCTGGTCTACAAAAAGGACTGACCGACTGGGGCATAAGACACGCCGGCATGCCACTTGATGCATATTTTTTTATTATAACGTGCTTACGAAATGACGTCGCCTTTAATTGACGCCGCCTACTAATTTTCAGAATGTTTAAAAATAGCGCAAGGACGTACACCGGACAACAGAATACAGGATGGGACCCACGGCGCTGTCGAGCACCAGAATACTTTAGACAAGAAATGTACAAACCTGGAAAAGCCTTGTTTCGAATGCGAATGTACACCGTTTTTTGACGACAAAAATGCTGTTTGTGCACAGTGATAGTGTTACAAGGCAAGTGGCGTGAATGTTTCGCATAATGAGAAAAGGTAGTGGGTGTGCTAGTCAGCCTTCCGTATCCTTATGTTTGAAGGAAATGGGATTGCTGAACAGGTGTGAACAGCGGTGTTAATCTCACCCGCTTACACGTAGCAATGTTTTGGGAATGACAAGTGCTTTTGTTCACATCGAGCATGCGCGCACGCTTGATCTAAGGCTTCAAAGAGCCATCGTGTATTTTTCTCTAATAAACGCAGTTGTAAGTCAGTCCCATGTGTGTCCCATCTTCTATTCGGTTGTCCGGTGTAATATCTTAGCGCTGTTTTTAAACATAATGCAACGCCACCAACTCGTACAATCTGCCGTTCTTTGGTATTCAGATACAAATTCAAAAAAATAATTAACTTGCACGCATTGAAACTATACGTCAACTCCAAGTCATAATAACACAGAGTCCAGTAGAATAATTACACTAATGAAACACTGAAAGTGAAAATCAATTAAGAAACAGGAACGCAAAGTCCAGTCACATAGGTTACTGAAGTAAACACAATGTCGGGTTGCATATCTAGACTAAACTAAAGGCACATAAGAAACCACGGATTAGATTCAAATGAAGGTACATGAACCCAGCCATTGAATTAGCCAAAGTCGGGTAAAAAAAATCCATAGAATGAGTTTATCACATTTAAGCATTCTACTAAACAGCTTCCGAGAATATTGCTGGCTGCTAGAAATCATTCAAGGCACAGCAATGCTCACCTTTACAATGCGTATTTTGGCCAAGGGCTTAAGATCGTCCTGAGACTAAAGGGCCTGCGGCCTAATGCCACTAAGTCACGTGCTAAGCGTTGTCTGTCTTTGTTGTGTCATGGACGTACCACCAGAAGGTGCTGTACATTCTCATACGGGGATTAATTACGGATGATAAGCTCCTGAAATTTTATGTGGGAAGTGTTTTGTCTACGCGGTACCGAGCTGCAGAAGGTGAATGAGCGCTTCGAAAGCTCTGGTTGTGTCTAATGTGGACGAGATATTATATTGAAGTGATGTTTCAATGGGAAATACGTCTGATGATTTTGTGTTCTGAACAAACAATGTCGTCCTGAAACCACAGTATATTTATCTTAGTATGTGCTGCAATTCGCCTGGCGTTAGAGGGAGACCAGATGTGGCATAATTAACATGCGCTTGTCCAGCTGCCTTGTCGGCTGCAACATTTTCAGAGATATTGCAGTGGCCAGGTATCTATTGAAACATTACTGAGTGATTTCCTCTACTTCCTATTGTGAGTTCTTTTAGTGTCTCGTAAACTAACGACATAATTTGCGTATTACTGATGCCACCATGAAGTAAAGGCAAAGCTGCCTGCAGGTCACAATGGATGACCCATTGTACCCCTTTTCTGCATTGAATTTATGTATCGCAACAAACACAATATTCTAAAAGATGTACTCTTGATGATGTCGTGTGAGATAGTTGAAACGTCAGTATTTGGTTCGATTCTGGAATCACAATGGCAGCTGCAGAACTTGTTCGGCCAGAACCATTTGTATAGGCTTGAATACAGCCAGGGCATCAAAAGTATATCTGGTATAACGCGAGCTGTTGTGCTGCTAGCATACACATATCTCGTTCGCGAACAATTCCTTCAACCGAAAGTTCTATTTCTGGAGCGACAAGTTGGCAAGGGTCGCAGGAAATATCTGAGAACCAAAATTCTTGATGTAGTAGTATATTTTTGCGCACCTACATCACTGTATTGATGTCCTTCCTGTCTGTCTCAATAAGTGTAATTGCCAGTCGGTGCCTTTTGTGCTGCAGTGAAACTGGAAAGTATTGTCAACAGGTTTATACCATGCTCGCAATAAGAAATGAAAGAAGACGTGCCTCTGCCATTACTAAGAAGTTGAGGTTGTTCGAGGAACGCCTAAGCATAAGCTAAGGCTCCTAGTTGTTCATCGTTGAAGTCTCCCTTCAGATGAACCAGAGATTCCATGCAGAACAGGTGAAGAATACCATCTTTTGCTTTAAAAGTGCATTATGTACTGTTAGTAGAGATGAGACCGACCCTCCCCATGCCGTGCCAGATACGCCGCGAACATTTATTATTCTGACTTTATTTGTTCTTCGAGGGCTTTAATGTGAGCATTTCAAGAAATTTATTTGTCTAGTATAACCTCAAGAAATTTGCGTTGTTTCACTGCTTCTAAAGGCGGTCCCTGAAGGCACAGGTGAAAATCGCTTAGATACCTCTGGTGAAAAGCAGCCCAGCTGCCTTAGTATAAGACAGCTCCATTCATGTTTCCGTTAAGATATTACCCAGAATGATTAGGCCTTCCTGCAGAGTTGATTGAGCGAGGCTGGTACTTCATGCAGACGCCCAAATACAAACATAATCCCCGTATATACAAAGTAGAGCAGGGCACGTGTAAATCTCTGTGGTAAATCCAGAATCGCACAAATAACTAGAAACGGACTTGAAGCACTGCCTTGTGGGACTGCTTAATAATATTATGAGAGGAAATTTGTCCGTCGCTTGTTTGAATAATTATTCATCTGCGATTCAGGAAGTTGGATATCCACCGTAGCGTCCTTCCACAGAATATCGGCTGTAACAGGCGACACAATATATGAACATGGGTGACTGTGTCGACGGCTCGTTCAAAATATAAAAGAAAACCGTTATCATGACATTTCTTCTAGCTCGTTCATGTTCTGCATAGGTAACGATATCCAAATTCGCATCCATGGTGCAGCACCACCTTCGAAATCCTGTCATGTGACCGGGAAGTGCTTCTGTGTCCTCCCACCACCGTTGCAGCCTAGTGTCAATTATTTTCTCTATGACAGTGCATAAACAGCCCGTCAAGCTCACAGGACGAAAAGACTCAAGGGCATTGGGAGTTTTACCAGGCTTCAATATAGGTATCACACCTGCTGTTTTCCAAGATTCATCGGAACACTCCTTCCACGAGTCACTGCAGGACTAACTTCTAAAGGGCCAATCGACCATTAGGTCCTATGTTTTGCAACATACCCTTTGTAATCAAATCTGGACCTCCAGCGGTATTTGTCTCACAAGAAGCAAGCGCAAACTTTAGCTCAATCCTCGAGAATTCGAAATATAATTATCTAATTGCACCTGCTGCAACTGAAAACACCGAAGAACTCTTTGTTTTGACATTTCAAATTAATATTTAAACGGCGCACAAGTAGTAGATACACTTATTTTAGTTATAACTTCGCAGAATTCCCCAGTAATCACTAAATTTGTAGTACCGTTGGCTATTGCGAGAGCACGAAACCGTTTTGTTTGAACAACGAGGCCACCTAATGCCCTAGTAATAATCAATACTTGTGCAACTGGTGCCATGAGAAACAACGTATCGCGAAATTTACGCCATCTTTTTTCCTATTTTTTTTTGTAATCCTCTCCGCATTACGGGATGTATTTGCTGCCACTTTCTGTACGCGTGTATATTTCCACTCCAGCCATAAGCTCGTTCTGCTCTTCTTACAGCTCTCATATGTTCATATTCTCCATCATCTTATGCGTGTTAATCAGGAATGGGCACTTGTCTTTTACAATTTTTATTGTTTATTTTGTCATTGACTTGGGTTTCTCTACGTCAGGTTCACAATCCGCTAGACTGGACAACCGCTGAGCAAAGACTGCCAGTTTGTTATATCCACGTATCTTCGTTTTGTCGCACTTTTTAATCGTGGATTTGATGTAAGAATTCTGGAAGTGATCGCTTTCACGTATTTTTTTGTCTGTTGTCCAGCTATCATCAGTAACAAGAGCATGATAGCACATTGTTACGTCTGTTAAGCTGACGTAGCTATATCCACGCACGAATGTCACAGATAGGTCATTCAATGCTGACAGATTGCATCTTTCTGCCACTCATTGAACGATATTCCCGCGGGCATCACAGTGATTATTCCACCATGTTATTTAGTGTACGTCAAAGTTCCACATATGATCATGTTTCTTCTCGCGATGCAAAAAATATTTATGAAATTGTCAATAACAATAGTTCTCGATGCTTGGAGGTATATGGTTACGAATGTTAGACATATTTCAGCGAGATACATTTTGCATACTACGTATTCAGGAAAATGTGAAGTTTTGATTGCATAAGGTGAAAGTGGATATATTTTCGAATGCAAAGCACTGTTTTACTGTTTTCAGCTGGATGAGAGGAGTTAGATATTACGTAATTAGCAAGACGAAAGTCATCACGTACTCAGCCTTTTCGATGCACATCTCTGAGAAGCTGTATAATGCAACTATCGAACGCTATTGGATTCAACTGAAATATTCGCATTTTCGTAATGACTCTTCAGGATTGCAATACGGTAGCACCGATGTGGACAGCTGGCTCAATAATGGCTCCATAAATAGCAATGCCTTTACCTCTGGAAGCTTGCTTTAGTTCAAGATGTGGGACACATTTATTCACGGAGATTCCTCGCAGGCACTGAGAAGGTCTGCCTCGCTGTGGGCTGTTTAGCAAGTATGTTCAAGATTCGAAGTTACTTTCAGAAAATATGTGAAGCTGGAATATGACATCTCTAGACAGAGTGACCACCCGTTTGATTCCACCTGGAGGTTTCCTACAGGACTGGTCCTGAAAGCACCAGTCGCGAGGTGGATACCTACATGGTATACAGGGTCTAAGATATTTAGTGCGCTTGGCGTTGCAGAATCATACATTACAGCACTATAGCCCTGTACAAGTTCACAAGGCATCTTCAATCACCCCGCACATGTTGTGTTCATTGTTTTCAGACATTAAGTATTCAGGTATTTTGTATGGGATATGAACTTAATCTAACCATAAAATATTTCCTAGCAATTAATGCCCGTTGGTAACAGAGAGTTCATGTCCCTTGACCACAATACTGGGCACTGGTGTCAGACCTCGCTACATTAAGCACAGTACGGAAGTGCTTTTTTGGCTGTCTCTTTTAAACCTCTTTTCATCTACTCATTTTGAGATTTTGTTTATTCCAGGCGGCACTTGTCACTTCCAGATGACATTACTGCATGATTTCACGACCATGTACACATCGTCGACATAAAGAGAATGAAACATTGTGCGTGGAACTACTGCTTGTGCGCAATTCATTTTTAGAATAAATAGCGTGCAACTAAGCACGTCCCCTTGTGGCCCACCATTCGCGTGGGTGAAGGGTCTAGACAAACAGTTACCTACTCACACGCGTAATGTGCGATTTGAGATCACCTTATAATTAGAGATTAGAGATAAATTAGAAGATTAGAGAATTTCGAAGCGGCGCATCGTATCGTATGTTTTCTCCATGGCTATAAATAGGAAACGACAGAAGAACTTATGTATAAAACCGTCTTTATTATATGCCTCAATGCGAAAAAGGCGTTCTATTGCGGACATACGTTCCCTGAAACCACATTGGAAGGGGTGAAGGCTTTTGCTGCTTTTCAGAGCACAGATAAAGTGCCGGTTTGCCATTTTCTCGAATAGTTTGCAATCGAATAGGAAATGCTATTTGCCAATAGCTAGCGGCTAATGATGAGTCGCTGCCCTTGTATGTATGGGATGTTTCATATTAAGCTTTGTTACAGCGCAACACAAGACAAGAACGTAAGAAGGTATAAAACGACGACACGGCGCTTATCAAATGGCACCTATCTATATCTTAGATATATCTTCAATAACATATGAGTTGAGAGTCAGCGCCGTGTCGTCGTTTTATACTTTCCTTTGTCCTTGTCTTGTGTTGCTCTGTAAGGAACCTTAATATGAATCCCAACCAACTGGCCCAACTCGCCGTCTTGGGGAGTACTTTTTTTAAAAGAGGATGGACATAGCCAGCTGCCCACACGGTACTGAAAATACTTTAGTGTTCTCAGAGTTTCAGGCTGTAGGCTCCTCATAATTTCGTACACGATAGGACCGCCACCTGGTTCCGAGTTGTTGCAACAGCTGAGTTGCCTGTAGTTGAGCGAGACTAAATGGTCGATTCTATGATTCGCTTCGCGCAGATTTGCGTTCGAGGCGCTGTCATTCTGCGCGTCTGTGAGCTTCAAGAAGTGTTCGGCGTAGTGTGGTGCGCTTGAAATATATTAAAAATAATAATGCATAAGGTCTGCCTTACCTTCCAGGCTCAGACCTTGTGTACTTACGAAGAAGAGAGAGTATGTGTGACGTCCTTTTAATTTATTTACTGTGTTCCACATTTTTTCCTCGTCTGCGTAAGAATTTTTATTACTAAGTTACTTCTCCCAGCTAGCTCTCAGCACATATTCGTGTTCTGCCTAGTGGCTTTAATTATTAGAAATTTATTACATTTTCGGCAGTTGTAGAGTCGCAAAGCATTCCCCAAGCTTTGTTTTGTTTTCTCCATGCTTCTCTCCATTCCTCGTTCCACAATGAGTCCCTGAATTTGCTAGATGCATTTTGTGACAGCGTCTATTAGGAAATTAGTTAGGCAACCCACAACATCGTATATATTAAAATCCGCAAGGTCGTACCTTTCGGAACAGTTTTCAGAAGAGTTCCCAGATAGCGATTCAACCTTTGACTGGGGAATATGCGAGAAGCCTGTTTTGTAACATTTATGACTACAGCGAATTCGTCAATTGTGTAGAGGTTCATAATAACGTTCCGATCAAGGTATCACATCAGTGCACTGGATTCTATGCTCAAATCAGTTGAGGAGTACGTTTTGTGTACAACGCTATAGAACGTCAGTTCCTTTTAGTGAGTAAGCATGCATCACAGGAAAAGAGCAAATTTTTAATAACGTCCTCTTCCACAGCAAAGGTAGTCTTCCCACAAAGTGTTAGGCGTGTTTAAATATCCGACAACTATCTATGGCTCATGAAGCTCACCTTTGTAGTTTTGAAAGTGAGTTTTATGCAGTTGATAATTGGGAGGCATGTATGTAGAGCGTGTAGTGATTGCTTGTTAAACAACACACTGCGGATGGCAACTGCCTCTAGGGCCGTACGTAGACTTAATTCCAGGTAGACAACAATTTTATCGACTATGATAGCGACACCATCAGATGACACTATCGTGTCATCCGATGGTGTCTGAAAATGCATATAGCCGGAGAAACTGTGTGTGTCTTTGAGGTGTGTTTTTTTGACACATAGCACCGTGGCACTAATTTACGAAGTTATCCTTTAATGTCATCAAGATTGTGACTTTCCGTTGAAGTATTTCAGAAACCACATTAAAAATGGTTTATTGTGTCTTTAAGAAAGGAGAGCTTGCAGAGCCTTTACAGACCCTGCGATGGGGGTTTACTTTTTATTGGAGCTGTCGAGAGATTCTCATCGCTCCTTAGGCGTCATGGCTGTGCCGTCTCGCTCGCAATCTTCTCCATTGCCTCTTCATGGGCACTGTACACGCGCAGTGGCTTGTTTGCGGAGCAGGCCTTTTCTCTAGAGACGTAACTAGTAATTGTAGTAAAGTAGTGATTGCAGAAATATAGCTTATGAAATAAAGCAAGGCGAAAGCACTTACGTCAGGCTGAGAAAGGAGCAAGTAGCAAAGAGTTTTTCATGGAACTTACGCTTGATATGCGGCTATAATTGCTATAAATGAAACGTGCGGCATTGTTTCGGATTCCTTCAAGGGATTGAATAACGGGTTAGAGGTGCGGGTCTCAGATGGATGAGGCATACTCGATTTTACTCCTAGTAAGCGTTTTATGTAAGATTGATTTTAATGATGTCGGAGCAGAAGAAAAATATCGGTGAAGATAACCTAGCATGCGGTTAGTATTGGTAATTACCTTATCCATGTGCAACGACCAGGAAAGTGACGAGATTATGTGGAGAGTAGGTATTTATAGGAGGTTACGGCTTCTAGGGGAGTACCATTAAGGTAATAGTTCGGCGGGGGAATATTGCTGTGGGTTACACGCATACATTTAGTTACGTTAAGTTGCAATAACCATACCTCATACCAGTTAGAGATAGCGTTTATGTCGTCTCGTAATAATTTGTTATCAGATTTGTCTGAGATTTCACGAAGAATAACACAGTCATCTGCGAAAAGATAAATATTAGAAAAAACATCATTGGGTAAATTGATACTGCAAATTAAGAAATGAAGAGGGCCTATAACTGATCCTTGTGGCACACCAAAATCTACGAGATTAAATGGGGACATATGATAATTTTACACAACATACTGTCACCGATTAAGGAGACAACTTTAAAGCAATGCAAACAGGTTACGGTCAAGATTAAGTTTACTAAGTTTAAATAGAAGCAATTTATGACACTTTGTTGAAGGCCTTGGCGAAATAAAAGGAAACAGTCTGCAAATGAACCTTTGTCGAGAATAAGATGAAGGCTGCGAGTAAAAGTAAGAAGTTGAGTTTCGCGAGAGAAGTTTTTTCGGAAACCATGTTGTGCTTTTGTGAAAAATGTATTATCTATGTGCTTTGTGATTACAAAATATGTTCAGGTACCTTGTAAGGAATGTTGGTGAGGGAAATGGGACGGTAGTTGAGGGGCCAATTTTCGCTACTGGACTTGTGAAGTGGGACCATCTTCCCCACTTTCCAGTCTGCGGGTAGCTGATGGGTATTTAAAGAGTGCTTAAAATTTTTTGAAAGCGGAACAGATGAATAAACAACAGTAATTTTCAGAAGTTTCGCGTTAACCAAGTACCTGCAAAGACTTCGTGACAACTTCAGATTTTTAATCACATTTTCGACCGCAAGAGGTTGAATGATAATAAAGTCGATAAGTGGGTAATTGCAACCCTCAAGAGTTGGAAGCACCACGTCATTACATACACAAAGTTGTTACAGAACACATAATTAAGGACATGAGGACATACATCATCGGGTACTGGAATCAATCAGCGTGACCGGATTACCTTTGGAAGGGCTAATTACGCGCCAAAACTTTTATGGTGATTTGCAAGCATTGGACAAAATGTGTACTTGGAATGCGTTTTTTCGCTGTCGTTGAGCTCATGTATTGTATTTTTGAAAACGATCCAGTTCTCATCAACTGTTCGGTCATCAAATTGGCTAAGGAAAGATTCAAAAAAAGTTTCTAGCTCAATATTATTAGCGTCAAAATTAGCCCTATCAAAGTGGTAAATTATTTTTTTTCTCAACAACTGGTTTTAACACAGAATTTTATATACTGAAAGGAAACCCCAGGTGATCACTTAAGCCCGCTAAGCATGAAACATTGGTAACTATGTCAGGATGACAGCATAAGATTAAGTCAAGGAGGTTAGCAGCGATGTCTGAGATCCTAGTTGGTTCCAGTACTAATTATGTTAGGGAAAACACATAGCAGAGATCAAGAATGTCATTACTTTGTCAAGAAAATGGATAACAATGCGGAGAATGTGTAGCCCAGCTTATGTTCGGGAAGTTGAAATGTTCCAATAATATAATAGAGCTTGAAGGATGCAACAAACTAAGGGTGTTAAGCACGTCGTGAAGCTCAGCGGTGAAAGTGGATGGGCAGGATGGAGCGTGGTAGCAAACAACGATCGCAATTTCACGGTAACCGATATCAACGCAAGCGCACACAACTTCCAGGTTACAGGGAACGTAGACTTGAGGGCATTGCAGGGACTTTGAAATATTCAATAATACGCCACCGCCTTTGCCAGCAGTCCGATCACAACGGAAGATACGAAATTGAAACAAGTCAAAGAAGTCACATGCTTGCACATTAGGTTCTAGCAACTTTTCCGTTAATACACCAATACTAGTATCACAGTTACTGATGAGCCATTGAAATTCCTCGCGTTTGCGAAACACACTTCTAGCATTAGCAATAAACACAGAGGCTTGTGGTGTTTAAGATACGCCATTGCCCCTCGCGCACTGCTCTCTAGTAGGGTGATGACGCAGATTGTCAGGTACGCTTGCGTGATTTGGAACGCCACTTTTAACTCCCTTAACGCTTTTACTTGTTGGATCATACATAAAGCATTGCTTATCAATGAAACGCTTCTTGAAACGTAGTTTAAATGAGAGGAAATGAGGCTGGTCTTTGCCAAATTCGAGAACCTTTTTTCTAGCGAGCCTTGTCGCAGGCGAGAAGTCCTCGGATACTGAAATGTTACTACCTTTAAGCTGGCTGCGCGACGAAAGTATGCTCTCCTTAAGTTTCATTATAACCGGACGCCACTTCATATTTGAAAAAGCCTGATTCGATGCGCCCCTTAAACTGAGTTTGGTGGCAAGGCAGTTTCCATCACTGATGACCGGGCATCCAGAGTTTTCTGTTTAGTTTGCAGCCATGACTCAGTGGAATGGGTATGCCGTAAAAAACTCATTTACTGCGCCGTGATCGGTCTTCCAAGTCGTCTAAGCACGAGACTATGGTGCCCTGCTCGGCGCTCTTGAGTTATGGCGAAATCACTGAAAACAGTGTCTAGTGCTTCAGATTTATTTTGAAGTGATTGAAGACGGCGGAAAACATCAGTTAGCCTGCTTTCAATTGCGCTTTGGCTGGTTTTCACGTCCTTCATATCTGATTTCAACTCGGACTGACCTTTACTAAGCTCAACTGTCGTCTTCTTTATTTCTTTAAGCAATAATAAGACGGTACTCAACTGATCAAACTGGGATTCGGCAAAACAACTCGAGGCAGAGTCATCTTCAGCCGACTTCTCGTCCTTGGAGGCCTCGGGTTTTCCTCGACATCACCGCGTCGCAACAACAACAGCGCCGTGTCGACACAATCATGCAAAGTAGCATATAAGATAAGTGGGCATGGGAGCAGCAAAGTGAGTGATTATCACTCTGTTTAGCATACAGGACCCAACTGTTACGCACCTGTGGAGCGAATAAAAGCTGCGCATGAGGCATAGTGCAACGAGTGCTGATCGCATGCCCACAGAAGGAGTAGCACATCAGCAAGCTGCTTTTGAAACAGCTCGAAAAGGGGGTGAATCAGCCGGTGCCGTCATCCTAGAAGAGATGAGGTGTCCGTTTAGCGGTACATCCAGGAAGGACTAAAGAATATGGAGGCCACACATGCGGGTGACGGGCTCTTGATGATCTAGGACAGCATCAACGCACACGCCTACGGTAGGGCAGATGGGGATGGGTGCAGAAGGTGAAGCAAGGGTCAGCATCAGAATAATCTGTGGAGCGAAGAAAAGTTGCGCACGAGGCATAGTGCAACGAGTGCTGCCTCGTTGCACTATGCCATCAAAAGAAAGACCATGAAAATTTATTTCCTTTACGCAGCACGCGGCTTTCTCAAAGACACGAAATTGAATTAGAATGTCCGCTTCACACAACTTCCCATAAGAGACGGATATCCATATAAATTCTAGTCTAGGTGGGCCGATGGTTCGCAGCTTTGGGTGACCTTTGTTCTCACCGCTCAGTTCGCGTTGAAGTGATAGACAGCACGAAGGTTACTTCGCGTGCTGTTGTCGCGATTCCTCACGCCAGCGTTTTCACAGCGAGTGTTTGCAGTCATCGAGTGTGAAGTGTTCGTGTTTGCCTGTGCGCGCTGACACTATGTTAAGCAATTTATATAGTATGTGAATGTTTATAACAGGGCCTTCTACTTCAACGGCTTCTGCCTATTGCGCGGCCACGCGAGCCCTGTATTTTGTGCGTTCTGCGATGCGGACAGTGTAGGCGTCTAGGCGCACCGAGGGCCCGTAGCGTCTTGTAAATATAAACTCCGCACGCTTGTGTGTCACCCGCGTTCACGAAGTGAAACGTCGCTGTAACTTTTACGCACAAGCGTAACTGGCGAGCTCCTGAAACCGATGGTGTTTGTCTGAAGCTGCAAAGCAAGCGAACGAGGAAGGCGGCTGGTCCTGCGTGTTGGCTCTGGCTTCTCTGCAAATTTCGTGTGCACATTTGTTTAGCACAGTGGACAACGACAATGCCGCAATTTCAGGGTAAAAATTGCCAGATGTCCTTAGAAATTGCCTAAGGGATGCGAAGGCGAAAGCCTTTTAAACCCTAGTGTTTTTCACCTTACTACGCCTTAATTTAGGTTAGTCTACCGTAATACGCCTCAATCCTTCTTAATCCATCTTAATTGACCTTCATCCACCCTAACCCACTTTAATTCTTCCTAATACACATTACGCCAATCACTGTTCAATCATGAAATAACTTTGCTATTCATTATTCATCTATATGGAAGACTGGACATGCTTTGGTTCGCTTTTGGCCTTCCTTGGCTCTCGTTATATTTTCTGTAACTCATAACGTGACCTTCAAAAATACAGGTTTAAGGCTATCGCCTTAAATATTGTTAGGCGCCTCCAAACTCTTTAAAATAACACTTTCAATGCAAAGTCTGACACGCATATACCTGAAATTGCACTGCTGAAATGCTTCCTACTAATGGACACCGAAAAATTTTATGAAGAACCAACTATTGAGCGTTGAGCCTTGAACTGTTCATCGTTGAGCGTGAATTGGGAGATGGTTATTTGCTGCACTATATTGCTCTCAGTTATGGGGGGTGCTCCGTCTTACCACCGTGGCTTACCCGTAGGCGCAAGCGAACTGGAACTTCGAGGGCCAATTCCTCGTGTGTTAGGGAGCCGGGAGAACTGTGGAATGACGCGGACATCTGGCGAGCTGAAAGCGACGGCATTTTTTGACAATGACGTTGATCGGGGACACATTGTTGAGGACCAACAAGTTGAAGGCGTCGTCCGCGATCCCTTTAAGTACGTGGCCGACTTTGCCACCCTCGGCCATTTTCTCTTCGACTTTCCGGCCAAGAGTAAGCACGTCTTGTATGTACGAGACATACGATTCAGTAGAATACTGAACTCGGGCAGCAAGCTCTTTTCTAGCAGCCAGCTGCCGACCGGTGGGATTTCCAGAGATATCGTCCTTGTGTCTCCGGAACCAGACACGAGGAGTTCCGCCCAAGTAGAATAGGACATTGGCTAGCATAATGGTAGGGTCCCAGCGGTTGTTTTGGCTAACAGGTTCATACAGGTTGAGCAAGTCCTCAACATCGACATTATCTTGGCCTGAGAATATGCCAGAATCGCGGGGAATTGTAACCGTAACCTACGTTGTTGTCGGGTTCGCAAGAGTAGAAGGAGACGAGGTGTCGTCGCTGGGAGCCATGGCGGAAAGCAGGATGGTGCGGCCGCTGCAGAGCTCCGTGGCGAGGACGGGGAACGGCACCCTCCACCACAATTTTACGCGAAGGACGAGTCAGTAAGACGAGCGACTATTGACAGGTTATATTTACAAGAGCGGTTGCAGCACTGATCGGTTAGGTTCACAGCGCGAGCACAGTTCTTTCTACGTTCTTTTTTCTCTTGTGATGGCGCCCACGGGCCTTGTTCAAACAATCAAATATCACACGTGTGTAACAATATCACACTCAAAGTGCACTGAGTTTTATTGCACATTACCGGAGAAGCACTGACGAGGACATTCGACCACAATGGCGAAGTGAATAAAGGAATACAAGAGGATTGGAAAGTGAGAGGTTTAAAGCAAGCCGAGTCCACCAGGCGTATTGTGCGGAAGACGCTCAGAGTGGGCTTAAGGCCAGACGCTCTGCTCCATTCGCTCAAGATCTTTGTTGGTTCAGTACTCATTGTCGTTCCCAGGAGAGCCCCGATTTCCATTCGTCGTCGACACAAATGACACATCGGAGGAGACTGCGGAGTGCCAGGGTATGCTCAGTGCCGGGAATTCGGCTATGAAGCTCAAGATGGCGTCCCTACGTATGCGAGCGTTATTGGCAACCTGACGACGAGAGCCTTGAAATGGTGGAGGAGGAGGCACCGGAAAACCTGACAGCGTCCTTCAAAACGCAAGCAGAACAGGTTGCAAGTGACGCGAAAAAGGTGACAACGCCATCCGCCTCAACACAAGACGACAAAACAGAAAGAAATCAGAGACAAAGAAGAATGAGTGAGGAAGATGTGACATAGCCTTCACGCGCAGACGCAGATCATAGGCGTGACGCGTTGAACCAAAAGGTGCTGCATGCCGACAAGTTGCGCTCAATCTGCCTCCAGGTAGGTGGAAAGCCTCCTCAGCAGAGACACCATGGCTAACGCCCCAGCTGGGAACCATCGCCGCCGGCCGAGCGTGCTTCAGTGGAATGCGCACTCATTGTGGCGGCGACAAGCAGAGCTCTCCTTGCCCCTACTGAAGAGCGACAACGATGTATTTGCTTTACAGGAGGTGTACGCGACTGCCGATGATGTGCGTGTATCTGGCTATGTGGGCTTCAGCAGCCGCACTTCATACACGCTGCAAACCTGCATGGCGACCACATGTCTCAACAAAGAACATCCACAGGGACTTCCCCGCTGCGCGGTGTACGTGCAGGTGGACGTGCTACAAGCTGAAGTCGACGTGGCGGACCTGACTGGAGGACCACTCGAATGCTGTGTTGTTCGTTTTTGTCTTGGAGGCATTGTCATTACCTTGACATGCGTCTATATTCGACCGTGCCGGCCCTGAGATCCCACGTTCTTGCTGCAGCTAGCCCGACGTTTCGGCACAGAATTCATCCTTTGCGGATACATCAATGCCCACCACACCATCTGTGGCAGTCGCAGCTTCTGCGGACGAGGTAACAGCGTTGTGCACGTTTTAACCAGCTGGGCCTGAAGATAATCAACACCGGGGCTCCCACTTTCGTCCACCGCACAGCCAGTGCCCTCAGCACGGCAGTTGACGTGAGCCTGGCCACTGAGGGCTGCCGATACACTTGCACACGGCAGCCGGACACCTGGCAGTCCGACCACTTCCCTATCGCGCTGGCCCCGTTCGGGGACAAGACCCCCCAGGACGCGGGTGTACACCACTGTCGATGGGAGTGCCTTCCATCAGCTGTGTCAGCAGGACACCAGTACTGGGGACTTCCTGCAGCTTGTGAAGGACAGCGGCTGCGCAGCCAATGTCTGATGCACTGCGCAGGAGCGCCAGCCAGCACCAGACATTCGCTACCTCCACCTATTGAGCTGCCAGGCACAGGGCTTAACATAGAACTCTGCGAACCAATCAGACGGAGCACTGGATAAAGCACCGTCCAATCGACGCCGCCTGCAGACGACGCTCCTGGCAACGCAGGCGCCAAAGCTGGCGGCTCATCTGTGCCACCACCATCAGAGCGCCGGATGGAGCCCGTGCCTAGCCCTACTGAAGGCCTTGCTGACAGGACCTCTTCTGCAATGCAGGGTGCTCTTAGCAGCTATCTCCATGGGCATCTCCGCACAACTCTGGCAGGGTTACTAGCTGACCGGTTTACCACCTTGCCTCTGGTAAAGCGCGTCATGGCTCCGCCAGCTACAGGGCCTCCGTGCCTCCCCCTCACTTTTCACCGCCCGGAATGGATGCTCGAGCAGATTGATGCTCTTTGCTGCATCCGGGTGAATGAGCTTAAGGACGCCCTAGGGAAAAGCAAGTGACGGAGCACTCCAGGAGCCGACGGAATCACGTTTCAGGTGATTAGGGACCTGCAAGATGCAGAGCAAGATCGTTTGCCGGAATACTTCAACACCATATGGAGCACTGGGGTTCTGCCGGACAGCTGGCTCGCCGCGGTGCTGGCACATATATTTAAGCCACCGAAACCTGCAGCAGCACCCCCCTCGTACAGGCCAGTGTTTCTCACCTGTGCCCCCTGTAAGCTGATGAAGAAGATTGTCCTGGCACAAATGGAATGAATCGTCACGGAGATGCACTACTTCCCGCAGCAGCAGACCGGCTTCCGGCGCCACTGCTGCACTGCCGACTCCATCGCCGACGTCGTGGCCACACTGGAGGATGCAAAGAATTGCGGTGACGTGGCCCTTCTCGTGCAGTTTGACGTGCAGAGCGCCCTTGATAGCCTGCCCCACGTGGTCATGGAGGCCTCCTTAGATGTCCCGGGAATCACTGGCAGCCTCAGGCGCTTTGTCTCTGCCTTTCTGGTAGGAAGAACCTTCCGAGTACGAGTGCGCAAGGTGCTCAGCACCCCTCCAGTTATCGACACCGGCGTGCCGCAGGGATTGGCACAGAGCCCGTTCGTCTTCAATGCAGTCTTGGTAGGTCTACCAGCTGCACTACCGGCAGGCACGCGGTACCACACACAGTGCTCCATCTACGCTGATGATATGGCACTTGGGGTCTGGGTGCCAAAGCGCTGCCTTCCAGCTGTGCGGAGATCACTGCAGGGAGCCCTGAACGCGGTGACAACATTCCTCGGGAGCTTCGGCCTAACCATCTTTCCTGCCAAAACGGAGAGCCTACTGGTACACCCAATGGCCGCCTCCCGCCTCAGCGTCCACCATTTGAGAATCGGCACTGACCCCCTCCGCCGAAAGAGACGGTGACGTACCTTGGCCTCACCATAGACCAGCGGCTGACGTGTACCCCGGCTACTAAGGCCCTCAGCATCAAGGTGCGCCTAGTACCTGCTGACTTGGGCCGACTCCTGCAACGAGGCCGACGATGTTCAATCAAGTGGGCCCTGCACCTGAACAACGATGCAGCAACATCGTCCTTGTTGTGTGCCCTGCCACTGGATGGCCATCAAAAATGTCCTGCGGCTTCCAATGCACTCAAAGATCACCGCAATACTGGCTGAGGCTGGCGAATGGCCACTGTCACTGATTATGTTGCAGCGGGAACTGGGGCATATTGGCAGGCATTCATCACGCACCAGACAGCCAAGCTCTCCTAGCCTGGCTCCGGAGCCTGTCGGCTTCACGCATGGGCAGCCTGTGCCGCCTCTGTGAGGAGGCAGTTCCCCACCTACCTGTGGGGCAGTGGCTCTTCTTCCTCCCCATCACCGACCTCCGGATGTGCACCTCTCCCTCAAGGGGATAGCCAAGCGGAGTGCACGAGCCACAGTCGTACGGCAGGCGGAAGCCTGCAAGCTTCAGGAGGAGTTGGAAGGACATCTGCTGGTGTTCACGGATGGTTCAGTCCTCCCCAGTGGGTCGGCAGCAGAGGAGTGGACAGTTCCAGCTCTCGCCTGTTACAGGCAGTGCCAGCTCCCGTTTACAGCGTGTTCTACTGCAGCTGAGCTCGCGGGTCTGCGCCTGGCTGCCGACCTCCTTGGTGAGCATCCTCCTCAGCAGGCGGCGGTGGTAGTGTGCGACTCCTAAGCCAGCGCTCCAGGCCCTCGTCAACCCGCGGTAGGCAGCACTTACAGGTGTGCTGCTCCTTGCTAAGTGAACGGCTATAGCCACCGCGGGGAAACCAATATCCTTCCGCTGGCTGCCCTCACATGTAGGGGTAGCCGGTAACGAGGAGGCGGATACCTATGCCAGAACTGAACACCATGATGTAGTCCTGGTTACCAAAGCGGTAGTGGCTTCGGACTACAGAAGATGTCGGCTACGGTGCCTTCTCACCTCCATTCGCCGGACACCCGAGTGGCTAGCGCTCCCAGCCGCTTCCAGAAAACGGCCTCTCCAGACCGTGTTTCCTTTCCTTCGATCACTATCATCATCATCATCATCATCATCATCATCTTCAATAGCGGACGCGGAGCCAGAGATGCCACATGAGGCTCCTGATGCGACGGCCACCCAGGAACCGGCCACTCCTTCCATGCGGCATCGAAGTTGTGCTCCATGTGAGGAGACGCCGGCGGAAAGTGTTGAACGCTTGGATCCACAGTGGATGATGGTCTGGCGGAACCAAGCCAAGAAAGCGAAGTACGGCCCAGCGCAAAATCATCGTCACTCATCCGAGAAATGTAGGCGACGCAGCGACCACCACGACTGGCGCTGCAGGTGCCTGTTCAAGCTGTCGTGCCGACAGGGTCGCTTGGCTTGTGAAAGTCGCCAATTGCTCGAGGCCTTACCTTTGTTTTACATTTTCTATTTAAAATGGATATATCGCTAGCTTGACTGCGCGTGGAAACGGTCAACGTTAGAGGTTTCAGGCGAGACGCACGCAGCGTCAGCTCCGACGCGCAATATTGGAAGAAGATAGGGATATGTTGGTGATTCAGGAGACTAAAATAAAGAGTGAGAGTCAGACTGAAGGTAGGGTTCTACAGGTTGACCATTACAGTATTTACGTTAGCCATGCTGTTGGGACAACGATCGGTTGCTGTATATTAAGAAAAGTTTGGATGCCGGTGAATAAACATAAGTTGTCAGAGTTAACGATTCCGGCTGTGGATTTTGTTTCTCGCAAAATGGTATACCGAACATTATTTGTGTACGCACCAACGAAAGTGAATGACTGGCTAAGCTTATTTTAAGAAATATCGCATTACATGAAAATATACAGATGTGTGATAGCTTTGCAAGATTTCAGTTGCGTATTGAAATCGGGCGATCGCTCGAGTTAGGGATACCGGGCTGAAAAGAGAGTTGTGTTCCTGAAGCAGGCCATAGGAAGAACCCAGTTGGAGGACAATGCACACTACACGAATTGATGTAATAATCGGCATCATACTCATTTACAATGCAATAGCCATGCAACGTTGAGAGAGATTATGTTTCGCAAATTGCCACACTGTGCGTTGATTACAAGCTATGTGTGATTTCAAAACGCAACTGAAATCTTGCAAAACTATCACACATCTGTATATTTTCATGTACTGCGATATTAACATAGCACTTAGCGACCGTTGCTTAGTAGCCTTCACAATAGGAAAATGATCAGTGCAAAAGCTTCAATGAAGTGGGAAAGGCGGAAATTAACGCAATACCCTGAAAAGACTATCAATTTCTAAAAGGTATAGGTACAGAAATTGCTAAAGCAAATAGTGACTGTGAAAGAGAATGGCGTGAGCGATGAAAGACGTTTAAAGAAGTCGTAAAAATGAACGCCATAAAGCAAGCAGTAGAAATGCGTTTTGAAGAGCTCCGAAATGAAAATAACCTGAAAAGAATGACTCAAAAATTGATAAATGCTGAAACTGCAACGCCAGGCAGCTTTATTGGAGAAATAAGAGAAGCAAAGAATAAAATGGAGGCTTTCGATAAGGAAAAATACCGCGGCGCACTTGTTGAAGCACAAACGACAAAGGTCTTGGCTGATGAAATGCCAACAAAGCGGGCTTTGGGAACTGAGAAAAATTATGCGAGGAGAAACGAAATAGTTGAGATTCAATTCAAGGGGAAAATATCTATAGATGCAGAAGAAATCGCTTATGCCTTTAAGGAATAATAGAGAAAGCTGTTCAAATGTAGAATACCGAGCAAGCCTGGTTTTATGGCAGCCATTTTCTAACCACTTCCAGTTGAAATTTTTGAGCACCAGCTCCTTTTCCATCTGGTTCTCTTTCATGCTCTTTTTCTTTCGCTGACTTTGTGGCGGCGCCACCTGACGGCACAACGTGTGCAGAGAAGAAACGTGAGAAAGGAGCCAGCCTGCTTACACACCTCATACCTGACGCGTTTCGGAAGTTGTAATGTCATCTGTCGCGGCATTCCTTCAATGCTAATCATATTAACGCCAATAGTCACCGTGAGATGGATTCTGTCCGAATTTTTATGCTCACCAGTTATTTACTGGTGTCCGTCTCCTTATATTAGACACTCAAACAACATACGCGTTATAGGCTCCACAGCACCGTAGTCGTTGCACAATGGACAATGAAGCACAAAAAAATAACTATTGTTGTTTCCTTGTTTCTTTTCTTCGTATTAATTTTTCGCCTGTGCGAAACTCAGCGCAACGTAATCATGAATGTGTGGAACGTTTAGTCATAGTTGCTTACAGATGGATTCCGGTCACTGTGGTATACATTGTGGTACTGTTGAGTGTGTAGTTTAAAGGATGACTGCTGCTGCGCTAGCATCACAACTCAAAATACCCGGCGCAGCAGCATCGCGACGTTCGCAGTGGCACTTTCCATTATGACCCGAAACATTTACTGCTGCACCCTTGCTGAAATCTCTCGATCTACCGCACTTGCCCGTCATTTATATTAAGGGGACAACAGCTCGCCAACACACGACGTCACCCACTAGCAGTTAGAAAATGCGGAATACATCTGTCGCTGGTAAAAGCGTCACTACTGCAATATTCAACTGTATTGTTCAGTGCGTCTTCCATGCAGAGCATCACTGTAGTTGAGATTCCATTCTTTATAAGGTGCTGCTAAGCTACTCTCAAATGTGTCCTCCTGACCACCTTCAGTTGCACTTCACTCCTCGTAAAAATAGGGCGTATATCAAGTGAGCTCATGAACAACACTTGGCACTGTGATGAACGTGGTTTAAATCATGCAACTGCGACATGAAAGCGGTGCGACGTATTACTAAGGCATTTGTCTAGCATTTGCCACTAAATTGTCACAGATATTTTCATAGCAAGTTCCTCTTTTACAACGCGATAGGTTCGTACGAGCCATGTGCATGAGCTGATCGTTCAACGTCATTGGCGTTCTCATTGACCGTAATGCCATAGTGTCCTGCTATATCAGATAAAAAATGGCGTGATGACCAGATCGCTAGCAAGGATGCAGGGTTCACTCAGTCGAAGCAAGAAAGGTGTGTTTAGATGTTACTGGTGCAGTGATTCGTTTGTAATGGGCTTGGTGGGGATCATGGTGACGTCTGAGTATCACCGCATTTTTTTCTAGTGAGGAAACGTATACGAACCAGGGTTTCCACTAACCCGACAAATTTCCATGTAGCTTCTCCACGTGGTGTTAATTTTAGAATAATGGAGAGTTTATGCAGCACAGTTTGGGATATCTTTGTAAATCTTTCTGACGATCCTAAGCTGCGAATCAGTTCGTATCCTAGCCAATAGAGTGTCGCCCAAGGTTGAATCCGAGATTTAACGCGATAAAATTAAGGAGCCTGTGTCGCGGAAAATCTGGTTTCGATGTCGGCGGAGATGCCCATGAGTAAAAATGACCGTATATATTTAGGTATATTTATATGCCGCGCCTTGATATATGGCATGCAGTATATGAGGGTTATATTACTACACCATTCTAACACAAAAGTTTATCATACCTTGTCTTACATTCTTGACAAAGTTATTCCTTGAATTTTGAAAATAACAGCACGCAAACAAATGTAATTAAACAAAACACCGACAGCGCATGCCTTTTATGTTAAATCTTCTCACACTTCAATATTAAAAGTGCGAAGCAACGACAGAAACCTTAAAGTGATGTATTTTTTACCCCGGTTGTGTGCTACATCCAGGAGCGGCCCACGCAAGATACCGTGTTTCCACCAGATAGCTCACCTTCGTGTATGCCGTTCGCCCCTAGCATATCCGGGTAAACATTGCAGTTACACGATCTGCAGTTGCGGGGGAGCCTGAGAACCAGTCAGGGGATCTTTGAATGCTGTCGCTTTCTACTATTAAAGGCGAAGTTTAAGCGTCCCCTAAATTTTTCTGTACAATCGTCCTTTTTGACCAAGGCCGATTTGTTTTTTTAAAAATGCACATACCTAAACCCGCCCATGAGTCGATACAATGTAGGCGCGATACCACGTCCATTTCAATTTCTCTCAGTCAAAGGCGCATGCTTTATTTCCGTGATACGAAATATTTATTAGCGGTAGATCATGGGCGCCATACTGTAAAGCTCTCCCAAACTATTTATATTTCATTCCTACAATCACACCTCTGCGATTGGTCAAAATATTACACAATGCCCTCATTTGGCCTCTCTGGGATGCGAAGTCACGAAAACTACAAAAGCTCATCTGTTATTACGTGTATGGACACTAGTTATGCAAGATTAGACATAACAGAGGAAAAACTTAGGCAGAGACACTTAAGACTGCTTGCGTGTGGGAATGCGAAAGCACAATAGTCCATTTGGTGATACGTTTTAGAGCGCAGCCTCTAGGCGCCCGTTCCTGCGTTGAGCTTACGAGGGACTTGGCTGTCCCTCGTAACCGAGCCAACAAGCACAGTGAAGGATGAAAGAGTGAAGATGTAGCACAGCGGGAGATGAAAGACGGTAAGAGAGGAAAGAGCGCCAGCTGGAAATCAGAGGAGGACGGGGCAGCGGAAGCGTAAGGATGGAAGCGGTGGCGGAGCGTATGGTGAAAGGGGGAGGATGAAAGCAGACAGCCGCACGAGACAAGCTCCACCGCGGCGACCAAGCATGCGGTGAGCGCTATGGAAACAAAGCGCTGGCGTGGGCGTTGTACTCATAACGCATGAGCTACTTGCTCCGCGCGAGCGACTCGTTCCCGTGTTCATACTTTCCTTCTGAACAATGAGTGGCGCAACCGGTGGAAATGAAGAAGCTGCGCCTGCCACTGCTACCGAACGAGCTGCCCGAGCAGAGACTCCGCGCTGCCGCCGAGAGGACGCTGTCGTTCAGTATCAATTTCCTTCCCGCAATGTAGCGCGAATTGAAAACAGCTAAACACTTGCGCTAAAAATTCCCATTACCGTGTATCGTAATCGCCGGTGCATTCTTCCGTGCGTTGCTATTAAGCACAAGCCCTCGCTTGCTCTCTTACTACGCCTCGGCAAAGCCAGATCGGAACACCCGAAGCATCTCACCGGCTCGCTTGTTTCGAGGAGTTCATGACTCGAAGGGCCGGTCAGCGGCATTCAATTGGGCATGAATGCTTTTTTTTTATTTACTCAATTTATACACTCCTGACGCGGCGCCGTTTCCTGCCGATTGGCTGCACTGTTACGTTCCCAAGAACGCATGCACTAGGCGACACGTTTAGTCAGCCAGAACGGTGGCGTCGGGGAAGCGTGCTCTTCTAGCGCCCCGGAGACCCAGGCTCGATTCACACCCGTGCCAAATTTTATATTTCAGAGGCATTATTTTGCTTCGTTCGAAGGAACCTCCGTGATAAATTTGAATTCAGTTGCAGCATTTTTTGACGTGTTCTCACTATTTGCGCCGTTGGCTATTTCTGGTACCATGATTCGGTGACGCCACCGACTACGACGAATTTTCGTGCAAGGGGGCATGTAATACTGTCGCACTAATTAACCACTTTTTTTTTGCTAGCTGCCTACGTTACCGGTCAGAAGTTTCCGGGCTGAGGCCGCTTCGCCTTTGTGTCACCAGAGGTCACAAAGCGCGAAAACTCACTGTGCCAAAGGAACTTAATGCATGAAATATTGGATAATATGCCAAAAAAAAACAGATTTTTTTTTTTCAGTATAGCCAGAGACTACCCGGTTCAGATCGCAATGGAATACCCACTGATTGCTCTGGTACTGGCTGCTCGGTGACACAAGGGGAAGCAAATTTGTTTGCGTATAGTAACAATTTTTGCTTGGCAGCATAAGGTTGTCGAGACCTTTTGACGCATATGTATATGTGTATCCGCCATTTTTTCTTCGCTGAGGATCCATTTTAGTGGTATTTTTTAACTTTGCTCATGATTTCCACCAGCCACTGCAAGTTAAGCAAGCGGAAGCGGGCCAATCGAAGATGCGGGCACCTACTCTCCTCAATTGGTTGCTACTTTCACTGCACTAGCACAGCCCCAACTAAACCTTTTCCAATTCTGTGTGCTTCTGGGCTCTTGTCAGCCACTCAAATAAGAAAAAACTAACTTGTCAAGGTCTCCAATAATATTAGCTTTGACAGAAAACAAAATTGTTCTGTTATAAACGACGAGAGTGTTTTATTGGGTGTTTGAAAGTACGTTGCGGATGACTGCGCGATGCTTGCCTCGACGGTTACGTAAACTTGACGTCACGGGAGGGGAACAAAAGTTTTACGTTAGAGAGCCGCATACATTCTTTGTACATTGTGATGCTTTATTCTGTTTTTCTTCTTACTTCGCAGGATACTTCAGAGACACTTATGGCGACTACAACGGGCTGCTCCATTTGATGGCTGCACTCAATGCATTGTTCCTGTGTATTTGGGTGGTGAAGCTCGTCACTAAGAGGAAAGCCGGGCGACTGTGACATCTCAGGGTGCGCACCATGTGGATGTATCACGCTGTTCTACCAATAAAAATGGCAACGTATTTAATAGACATTTCCAAATATGCCCAGAGGCCAATGCAGAAGTTTGTCGCCTGCTGTAAGCAGTAACGTCTTCATTGAGGCACATGAGCTGTTCAAACAAGAATAACTTCAATATTTGTGTTCACAGAAGCAGTTGAACGCTTAACTGAGGTAAAAGAACCATACAATAACTATCAGAAAAAGGAAAAACATGGCAGTTTCGACATGATAGCAAAGTATTGCCAGTGATTGCAAGCTTAAGCTTCGCGCTCGAAACGTTCGGATGGTGTTCTAAAAAGTTCCGTTGGTGATTGACCTCGTGAACGTGGGTTAAAGGCAAGCGTGGGGACGCCGCGAACCTGCACAACACAGCACCGCGGCGGCGAAGCACAAACGGAAAGGGCGCGAAAGCAGTCGCGGATGCTACAATAATCTCGCAGATCAAACGCCGGAAACGCCACAGGGAAGTGAATATTGCTATATGAGTGGCTATATACTGGGGGCGAGGACTTACGGAGTCGCCATACGTCGAAAGTGCCTCTCTTGCGCAGTATGAGCGATAACGTGGTGCGCTCCACATAGGTTTGGCTTACGGCGCTCACTAAAAACACCACGTGGCGGCCCGGCTGGAGATTTCTGTAAGTACTCTCAAGACGAGGGATGTTTTTACTGTCAAAATAATAATCTTGGGCAAACTGAAAACACAGAATCGTTTACAGACGCTATCTCTTTACCGAATATGTAGAGTGAATGCCACTGCGCGTGGTCGCCGCGTTGAAGTCTCCCGAACCGCCTTCATGCGTGAAAGGCAGGCAAACACCGAGAGCAAACTACGTGAAATACGTTCTTATATGGGCTGTCTGTATGACTGAGGGGAGCATAACAAAATGAAGCCTCAGTGCAGCGATCGCATGGGTTCGCAGCGACCGACTGCGCGTCTGCTTGCATGTCCGCGCACAAGGCTTTGCTTTCGCTACGAGCTCATTTTCGCACAGGGCCGTGAGCTGTAGGCAGCAGAATATGAGCAGTTGACAGTACACATGCAACCATTGTTACGCGGACGCTATCGGAGCTGTTCAAAAATAATTTCGTTAGAGAGACTTCGACGCCTACGGTGACTGTGATGTGCCGTCGCGACGATTCAATCTTTCTTACTCAAAATTCTTGGACGTTTTAATATTATTTCTCAAGTTGCGTCACGCTGTATGTTTACAGGCCTTCTCAGCGTGCGATTTCCTGCTGCTTCTTTTTTGTAATCCAGTACAATAATTCCTAACACAAGCATGACCATGTGCCATGCCTTTTTTAATGTGCTTCTTACCGCTCCCTTACCCATACCCAAGTTGCAGCCGACGGCTGTTTGACGGTTCTAAGTTTCGCGACACAAGCTTCACGCAGCTTCTTGGCCTACGGCTACGTGTGAATAAGGCTTACACCAGGCGTTAAGATGTCTTGTTAAGATGTCTTCTGCTTACATCTTGCTAACACGTCTTTAGGACGTCTTCAGAAGACGGCTTGAGAATGTTTTGCGTAAAGGTAGGGAAGATGTCTGTACTATTCTTTTTGTGGATATGTGTAACATAAGACGTTTTGGTACTTTTCTCGGTGTACACGGCTGTTGCATATCTAGCATCCCGAAATGACTATACCTAGTACAAATACGTGCACTTGGTACTTTGTCATAGCGTCTATGCGTACATCACAGAAAAAAAGCATGGATCGAGCGTAAAATCAATAGCGCTAAACTCGATTCACCACACGTACGTGCATAGGCATATATCAATCAAAACATTGGTGAATGCACAAACTGGTTCAGAATAAATGCAAGGACGTGAATAAACGCACGTGAGAAACACACACGGGCGCAAATAACACGCTATATACTGGCGCATAGCATAGCATGCTGACGCATAGTATTTCAATGCTTTTTGAAAGAGAGATACCTATAAGTGGCTAATTTTATTGCTAGTACTTTTTCATAAGAACGTTAAATAATTTGATATCGATGCTATAAGACTATTTATCGGAACTACAACTCTTGCTGCAGAAAGCGCAAAAATACTCACGGACCAGGATATACAGAGTGTCTGAGCTATTTTTTTGTATTTTGCTTAATTAGATGATTAGTTAAGGCTAATTAATCAGCTTCTGAAGCAGCGAAGCTAGGAAAGAAATTTCAATTAGGGAGTTGCGGAGCGGTTTGCGAAACATCGGAATAAGAAGTTTCTCGCTTTCTATCTCTTAAGTATTAGGCCCAAGCAATGAAACGTTCCTTTCCTTCGAGCGCTTCCTAACCTTACGTGAGGCCTCCTTACAGCGAAGGACCGATGGCGGAAGCAAGCGTACTCTTAAAGCTGCCTTCACCCGTCCTCACGTAAGGAGTGGTTGCCGCATGCCTGGGTTCGAGATTACTTCTTAAATGCTTTACGCGAACACCATTATTCTATATAAAAAAAAATGTTGTATCGTCGCACAATCTTTAAATTGAAGAGCTAATATAGAGAAACGTGGTCGCTTTCTTCTAGTTTTGTTTACTAAAGTTAAAAAAAGTAGCGCATTACAGTGCAAAACTTGATGTGCTCCATCAACGCTGGCACGCCGGCGTCGTGCAACGCCTAGCAACGCCTAGCAACGCTTTCATGCCGCATGCGTGACTGAAACGAACATGCCTGGCAAGACGTACTGTGCTCGCGCTTCCCCGCAGGTGGGCGACTGCGCGCATGCGCAAGCAAACGTCACGTGGTTAAGCAGTGAGATGAAGTGCTCATTCAGGGCCAGGAGTGGCGTAAGGATGCATGAAGGTAGCTTTGGAGCTACCTTATGCTGAGGAAGCACCAAGGAAGCCTTGACTGAGGGACCCTCAGTAAGGACGCTTTCAGAGTGACATAAGGTAGCCTCACCGCAATGAAGGCTTCCTTACTGAGGTAAGGAAGAACTAATTGTTTGGCCCTTAGTCTTCTTCAGCTTACTGCGGATGCCCGCGAAATACAAGACCGACACCACGTGACATGCCCGCTTGCAAGTCGTGACCAAGCGTTCTGCGCACAAACGAACGTAGCATTTACCCGGGTGTGCTGCCGCTCCATCTGTTTGTCGCAATCATAAACCACCGCGAGCGAAGCACACCGCTGGCGTAAATCGCACAGCGTCAAAGCCTTCGTCGCTGCCCTGTCGCCTTATAAGCCGAAGCACGCCCTGCTGGATGCTAGGTTCGTTTGTATGCGGATGGTTTGGGATCACTAAAATCACGGCGCGCAAGCGGGTATGTCAAGTGCTACTGTTTATACTTCGCGGACATCCGCAGTGACCTGAAAAACACTAAGACTTCATAGATAGAAATGTAGAAAATGTGTAATCACACGTTTTGCAAATCGTACTAGAATTTTATAGATGGAATGTTTCGCCTAACTTCGTTACTTCAGAAGTTGTTTAATCATTCTTCACTAATCGAGTTACGCAAAGTTTAGAAAAAAGCCTGATACACTACATAGAAAGTAAGCAACATGCATTCGGTCGCGTAGTCTTAGAGAGTGCACCAGCATATTTCTTAACTACGGCTAAAGTTAGCTGAAACACCCTGTATATCGAAGCATTTTCCTTTACTGTCACCCAAAGTGTCGACTGCACGAGCGTGGCGCCAACTCATAGCGGCAAAATATGCGCGCTTTCTCTCGCGAAAATATGCGGGGTTGGTCTTCGCGCATCGCCTTCTCAGTGGCAACAGGCAATACGGAGGTCGGTCGGAGCGGAGAAGTCGATCGTGCGAACGCGTACTGTAATTGTTCTGCATGCCACCAAACAATTCACAAAATACAGTAGCTCTTTATTCCTTTATGTAGTAAAACCATTCAAGTAAATGTGGCGCTACTGATGGGATATGGAACACGGTGTATTTATTCGCGAATATAAATATCGGTACGAGCGTATAAATCAGCCCGCTACAGCTTCAAAAAAATCACTTTAGTGTGAAGCAGGGCAGTCCTGCTTGATTGCGAATCGAGACATCAAAAACTACAAGCGATCGCGTAAAAAAATGGAGGGTAACATATTCAAGAAATTCAGAAAGGATCTGCCCAAACACGGTACTATAAATACATCTTAACAGTCAAGAAAAAAAAAACATTTGAATACATCTGCCCAAAGAACAGAATACGGTTCTCAATGCAATATGGCAACAGCACAGCCGACCGCAAAAGACCATAGATCAGCCTATTAAAATCGGCATAAGTAATAACTACAAAAAATAACATATAAAATGAGAATGTCAGCACACATACAGGTAGGAATTTTTTTTCACTCCAAGAAGATAGGTAACTTACTAATTGAGCAACGTGATTGGCCAGAAGAAACTAACTTTTCTAATGCGCGCAATTCGGTGCCTCGTATTTAAATTAAACTTGAAGCTCCGACAGCTTCAAGCACTACAATTTCGCATCCACATACATTGTGAAAATGAGCAATACATTTGCGCCATTTATGAAAGGTAAGGCAGGTATTTCTCAGATTTCATTCAATTATACTGTTCATAAAGAAGCAATTTGCGGCGCAAGTCACAATCATCAGAACAAATACACGCTACGCATGTTAGGCAAATCGGTTTATCATAAGACGAAGGAAAGCAAGTTTTGCGTAAGCCACCCTAACACAGTGCACGTTGGATTTAGTCACTTCCTTTAGAGAGGCACTATTGTCAAAACACATAAGACATGCCACATAAATACATGTCACGAATGAGTGAGTTTTGGCATAACAAAACATCAAAGCACAATTGACTTTTTGGTATGCTAGTAGAGATGTAAACATGTCTTCAATCTATTTCATCGTTTTCCCACGATCGGGAAAAAAAAGAGAACGTATAGAAAACCGCCAGTCACCTGCAACTGCACATATACATACGTACACCCTTTTGTACGCATGCATGCCGTACAACACACCTGTACAAGCAACCTCGCACTGCAGAGTAAATGCAAAGGTTTTCGCAGCAGCACAGGCAATTGTATGAAATGCAAAACCGATACGTATCCTTTGCTTCAGTAGCGCAGCCGTTCCGAAACGATAAGATCTGCGGTTCCTCGTTCCAGATGCTTCTCGTAGCCAAACCTTCGAAGAAAATGCAAGTACGGTCACATCTACACGCACACAAAAGACGCACAATCGTCGAACACATCGGTCATTTCGCTGATTTATCCAAAAAAAGAAGTATAAAACACCAAAACGCGAAAGCGAAGCTGCACCCGTCAGGGGGTGCTAAACGGTGCCAGTGCGGCACCGTTTAGCACCCCCTGACGGAGAAGTGAAGGGAAGGAGGATGACATTGGAATTTTGTAGTTTCCTCCGCGCGCGACTGTCCAGGCGACATTTCGACGCCTCGATCTATCATGTGACCAAAAAAGCCTTGAGAGAGGGGGTTGCTTAAGCTGATCCTCACTCTGCCTTTCTCACCCAAGCTGCCCGTCCAATGTTTCACCCCTTCATATCTTTCCGCCGGAAGCCCGGTGGAACTGGTTGGTTGTGGTTGGCGCTTCTGTAGATAGGCGGCGTTGTTTGAATTTAAAACACTCACCAAGCAAGCTTTACACTTTGTGGTTTTTATGAATTAAGCAAGAACCCTTGTTGACCCTTGGAGTACGCGGTGTAGCTTTGAGTCGGAAAGCATATCGAGCCTCGTCGATGCCTCCATTTCGCTGACAAAAAAAGTAAGTACCACTTGAAAGCGTCTCATTTCTCCGGATTGTTACCGGGAAATGTCCTTTGCATGGACATGTCAGGTCTGCGCGACGCGCTCGAAAGGTATACTGTGAGCTTGCCGTGCTGTCAAATTTAACGTTAAGACATGCAATTTTTCAGATAATTGAGTGCTTTTTGACCGCATTGTGCGTGACAATTTCTCGCCTTTTCATGTTTGTGTCCGTGATCCCGACACGCGTGCAAGGTGTAGTGCTAACAGACAACCAATTAGTTCCTAATTCCATCCATCCATGGTCCGTGGAATGCGTACTGGAGAGTTAGTACCCACGTATATAGAGAGTCATTAGGGAGAGTTTATTATTCATGACAGGCTTATCACAGCGGGTACTGTACGCATCCCGAAACTTTAAGGATTCAACCAGTGTTGCTCGTTTGGCGACATAGAGTTGCGTGCGCATCCACAGGCCTGCTATACACGCATATAATATCACATACGCGATGAGGCAAACAAGCGTAGCCGAAATAATTTGTTTGGCATGTTCAGTATTCAATATACGGGTGGCGCGGTAGCACCGTTAAAAAATAATCCCACCTCTAATGTAATTCCCCTTCGTGTTCGCGCTAATTCGTTCGCTTGCTGCTACGGCAGTGAGTTTCGTTTCAACTTGAATTGGGCTGATTGCATGAGACACACCTGTTATAGTTTGACGGTGTACTGCGCGTTCGGTCGAGCTACATTCACGCTTCGAATCTTCTGGCCGCTATCTTGTACACGTTCGAAAAGCCGACGTTCGATTTCTCCAAACCCGATTGGACTAGACTGGCCTAGGCCCCGATATCGGCGCAGCCTGGACAATCGCGCTAGGCGAAATCGAACGTCGGCTTTTCGAACGTGTACAAGATAGCCGCCCTGGTAGGCATTCCAAAAATATTGTGATCTTCGTGGCTGGCTGCTCATGCTTGCGTTCTCGGGAGGACGATGAGCGTACGCCACTTTGTGCATGATTTTCTTTTGGCGTCACCTATTTTACCCATTATTTGTGGTTGGCCTACGTTAATTCGCATCGGCGTTCGTACAGGATGTCACAATTCTAAAGCTTTAAAATTAATTTATGGGGTTTTACGTGCCAAAACCACTTTCTGATTATGAGGTACGCCGTAGTGGCGGACTCCGGAAATTTCGACCACCTGGGGTTCTTTAACGTGCACCTAAATCTAAGTACACGGGTGTTTTCGCATTTCGCCCCCATCGAAATGCGGCCGCCGTGGCCGGGATTCGATCCCGCGACCTCGTGCTCAGCAGCCTAACACCATAGCCACTGAGCAACCACGGCGGGTAATCTAAAGCTGCTCAATGTCGCTGGCTCAAGATAACGAAACTTTAGGAGAACTCGTAGTTAATGAAAATCTCGAGTTTTTGCACGCCAGGATTACGATACGATTTAAGGTACGCATTAGTAGAGGACGTTATGACCACCTGTGTCTCTCTAACGCGTACCCAATGCACAGCACCACGGGCGTTTTTTGCATTTCGCCGCAACTGAAATGCGATTGCCGTGGCCGGGGATTTGATTCTGCGTCTTCCACGTGGCCTCGTAGTAAGATCGGTTGCAGGGCTGCTGTTCTGCACAGCGGCTTCTTTCAACGAAATGCGTGTTTAAAGTACCGCGCCGGACGTCGGAGCTCTCGTACGTAATATAGGGCGAGCTATTCTTTTTATCATTACCAGAACTTTTTTTAAACTCGCTTGTGGCTTGCAGCACAATTCTACTTCTTGAGCTAAATTGCTCTGTGGTAGACATTATTGCATGCTAAATCAAAACCTTTGATTAATTAACAATTTTTAATTAACATTTAAAAGAAATTACCTTACCGCACATGTCGCAATTTACAACTTGTAGCCGGTGTCTTCTTGGCGTGCCTCACTACGGCGTGCCTCATAATCTGACCGTGGTTTTTGTACGCAAAAAACCCCATAATTTAATTCCTGTTTTTGTTTTGTTTTTTACATTTAATGCCATATCCACTTTGAACGAGTGCTGAAGATGACATCGATGCATTCCAATGTTTGACATCATGCATTCCCAATGTTTGCGACGAAACGCATTGGTGTTCCGGCAATTCTTTTTCTTCAGTGTATAACATGCATTTTCTTCAAAAGGTAAGTAGAACAGCAGTGCATTTTTACTGCAGGTGTGACAGCACGTATCTCAGAACTGTTGCTAGCTTCAAAATTTGCTCGAAGTGTATGGGCCAAGTGAAACCCCTCGCTTCGGTTCGTGTGTTGCAATATGTGCGCTAAAGTAATTAGTTGGAATGGTGATTGTGGAGCTACTGTTAATGAGTCAATTATCCGTATCGATTTTAAGTATAACTGCCGTACGTCTGGTCGGGTAATCCAGCACAATAAGGAAATTAGTGCCACATGCCATAGGCGATTTACGTTATCACATGACATTCAGTATTTTCGCCTACAATTACAGGCTTGCCGTGTTCTTGAGCCGAACTTTTATGCCAAACGTACTGCCGGAAGGGCACGTGTAGCGCGTCCCATCGTAACATGTGGCTGCACCGAGCTGATAAACGGTTCGTTGCATTTCGGAATTAGGCTCGCTTTTTGTCTGTGGAAGCTTTTTTTTCTTTTTAAATGCCTTAGGATTTCTATGCTTACCGAACGAGAATAACCGTCCGTCCGTCGAATAAGACGATCGCTTTCACGATAGGGCCCGCAGCAGCGAGCGACTTCACATTCGTGCTGCCTCTCGCTTCAACGGGAACTATAGGCGGCGAGAAAGCACCGCTTACGAAGCTTAACTCGCCGCATTCGCTGCCGCCATCGCAGATCGCTTTCAGGATTGGGGCCCGTGCTTCTTGTTTCAACGAGGGACAATCTCCATCGCAGGTTGCTTTCGAGGAAAGACCCGCGCGATACGCAGCCGCTGCCAGCGTATCGTTCATCATGGTTTAAATGGTTCGACGTGGCTGGATATGGCGCTAGAGACCGATAACGGCTTATAATGATCGGAACGTCATCAGCGCACCTGACCCGTTGGCCGCAGTTACCTGCAGTAGTTTTCATGCGTCATGATACACCTTGAGCCGCTGTTCGCAGCAGTTCGTGTAGCCGTATCACTGTCGTTCATACTCGTAGGATCAGGATTCATAACATTCATAATGACACCGGGCTGTGTGGAGATAATTGTCACAATGCTTACGCACGCCTAGACAACTCCCAGAGGAATTTCTGCGTGACTTTTTTTTTTCCGGTGGGGGTCTCTGCTTGCAGTTTTGAGCCATCCAGCCTCTGTTGACAAAAATATCAGTCATTCAAGCAGTTTTCAATACGCCTAATTAGTACACGTGAGTTAATGACTTTGGCAATTAGCAACTTACCTACACTGTGCCGAGCACCTGTGTAAGACACGTCTTTTCAGAATCCACCTGCCAGTCTGATTTACATGCGATTGTAATAAATAATGCCAGAAAAATCGCGTATTTGATTCCATCATTAGCAGAGTCACTGATTCAGCTAAATCATGATACGAAATTGTGTTGTGCTGTAAATGAATTGTTAACCTTCGGATTTTCTGATGGTCATATCGTAACATTAGAAAAAGAACTTGTACTATGACGCCAGAATGAAACAGATGCTGTACGCTTTACCCGTCGCCAGATAGAAACTGCGATACATGCCCCGCCATCTTATTGGTGGGCATTTCTTTGATGTGTGAATTTTGCAGAGCGGCACACATACGCACGTACAGCTCGCCCCCTTTGTACGGCCCTCTCTTGGACCCGTGTTGATTACGCTGGTTAAAGAAATCCCGCCGGACCAGCTACGCGTTTCCACGATGTTGTTAATTGCCGCTTCGTTTCTTGTTATCCCTTTATTTTATGAGCGCTTCATGGTATGGTCGGTAAAGTGTTGCTCTCCTATAGCGATTTTCTCCACACTTCTTAGCGGAATGTGTACAGAAATTGCAATTTCAAGATTGTTACAGACCTTTAGCATAACGATATGCATCGTTCCATACCATTGCGGCGACGGTCTCCGGCACAAGCCTGGTTGGTGAATTCTCGCCAAACTGCGCCAGTTGCACGCGTGACGCGGTTTAGGTAATGCACGCAAACCAGCTGGTTGCCGGCGGAGACGATGGTTTAGACGATGAAGCAACATTTATTGGGTCCGAAATAAATCGGTGGTGCACGCAGGTACGAGACGGGGTGGTTCCCTAGTTACGGGACCCATATGTTCCCAGCAGCGCCTGGCCGCTGTCAGTCAGTGCGAGGTGAATCGGTAGTGCTGGGCTGGATAAAAAGAAATCTCCCATCGCTCAAGGGGTTGGGGATTGGGGGTGTTGGTGGGAAGGGGAGGAGGGGGTCTTGAGTTCTGTGCACTCTGCCAAAACGTGCGGCAGCGTGCCCTTTTCTCTTTTGCAAAAAGGACAGATCATACCGTGTTCCGCAGGGTACATGTGGTTCATCAGTACGGGATGCGCAAGTGATCCCGCCGGTGCTCGACACAGGATCGTCTGTTTTTGCCTGATGAGTCTGGGATGCTGTTCAGGCAGTCTGCGCCTTTCCTCTCGGTACATCCGGGCAATGTCCCGGCAGCTGGTAACCAGGTGAGGTAGTTCTTCCGGCTCGTGCTCGGCCCGGATTGACATTTCTCGGGCATGGTGGTCGGCGATGATGTTGCCTGCTACCTGCGAGGTGTGAGCCGGGACCCACACGAGCTCTATGGCTCTTCCCGGAGGCTTGCGCTTGGATAGAATGGCTCGGGCCGCGGAGGAGATTACCCCCCGGCGGAAGCTTCCGTAGGCTGTCTTTGAGTCGGTGACTACGGTGTGCGAGTGCGAGGGCAACGGCCGCTTCTTCGGCAACTGCAGGGTCTGTTGTCTTCAGGGACACGCTGATGATCAGTCTGTCTTTTCACGTAACCACCACCACTGCACGGTCACTGTTTTCGGAGCGAGACGTCCGCGTAGAGGACCCTGGGGTTCTCTTCCAGCTTCCGGGCTATGGCTTTGGCCCGCGCGGTGCGCCTCTCGTCATCTTTGTCCGGCGTCATGTTCCGGGGACTGCGTTTGGTCTGAATGGTGGTCTTCCAGTCTTCCGGAAGGGCCGCGTTGATGGGTACTGGCTCGATCTGCCATCCTATCTTGCGTAGGATGGCTCGTCCATGTTCCGTGTGACTGAGCCGGATTCGCTGATTAGAGAGGTGGGCTTCAATGAGCCCCTCAACCGTGTTGTGGGCGCCCATGTCTAGCAGTCTTTGCGTGGTTGAATATATGGGCATGCTGAGTGCTTGCTTCGTTGCCTTACGAGGCATTGTGTTAAGGGTGTCCCCATTCGCCTTCGTCAGCTGGAGGTACGGCGCGGAGTAGGTAAACCGTGACACGACTAACGCGCGTACCAGGCGCATGGCATGGTTCTCTTTAAGGCCTAGGTTCCTGTTAGATACCCTCCTAATCATACCAAGTATCCGCTCGGTTGTAGTCTTGATCTTTGTGATGGCGCCGTGTGCGTTCCCGT